>NW_021620849.1:1644722-1719513 GCF_004785775.1 Grammomys surdaster
CAGCAGCAGCAGCAGCAGCAGCAGCAGCAGCAGCAGCAGCAGCAGCAGCAGCAGTTACCGGAGGAAAACAGCTAGTTAGTTACTTAGTGCTGAAGCAGAAAAATCAATGCCTCTTGGCATCTTTTGAAATGAGAATCGGTACAGTTGCCAGGGCTTCTCACGTGGGAATGTGTGGTAGTGGTGATCCAGCAGGAGGATCTTTCTCAGCCCTGAGCACACAAGTAATCACTCATATCCTCCCCAAACTCTGAGGGAGAAGATGTAGATCATGTGGCCCTCTTCTGTGAGCTGCTGGCTCAGATGCACAACTGCTAGGGGTGTTAGAGCTCCCAGGAATGGAACCCGGGTTTTTAGGGGTTGCCCAGTTCTCAGTAGATGAGGCCAAATCTCAGAACCTCTTGGATGTTCCTCTGAACATCTCCCGTCTATAGGGGTGTGATGGTTTGAATAGAAATAGAAGTGTGCTCCCCACACACACTGCAGGCTCAGATGTTTGAATATTTGGTCCAGTTAATGGCAGTGTTTGGGAAAGTTTAGGAGGTATGGCATTGCTGGAGGATAACTGTCATTAGGGGTGGGCTCTGAGGTTTTAAAGCCTGGAACCAATCTCATTCTGTCTCTGTGTCCTGCTTGCTGTTCAAGATGTGAGTCCTTAGCTTCCTGTTCCTGCCTTCCCCCCGCCCCCAACACACACACATACCTTTGCTCTACCATCATGGACACTCGCCTTCTAGAACAGTGAACCCAAACCCCTTGCTCATGGCACTTTATCACAGTACTAGAGAAGTAACATATACACATAGTGAGTCCCTCCAGGTGCAAAGACACATCTCAGAGATGGCTTTCTCCTGGCCACCTTCTTCTGGACTTAGCACTTACTTCCTATGGCGAATGGTATCCCTGACTTCTCAGTGAAATGGCAGAAACTGGCTCTTTTCCTGCTTACTTTCTCTTCAGAGGAGTTGTGCTGCCCACACTCGGGTTGATTGGTTTGGTTTGGTTTAGTTTGGTTTGGTTTGATTTGGTTTGGTTTGGTTTTTTTGCCACATCAGGATGGAATGGAATAGATGTAGGCCATATTGTTGTGACAAGGTATTGTTCATTGACACCCTAACAACTTCAGTTGCCAGAGGCCTTCTGTGTGCTAGCCTAGAGTTATGGGTCCATTTGGCCTGGACTTTCCTACAAGGGGAGGTAAGTATAGAGGGCAGTCTTAGCTTCAGCGAAAGGGGACTCTTTGAAGGACATGGTGGAGATATTGGAAGAAGGTTACTATAAAACCAGGAGCACACAGCTCGAAGCATCTCATTGCGTTCCAAACCAAGCTGGCCTGGTGCAGTCCCCTCATCCTGCTTCCATATCCTGAGTCATGGGACTCTGCGTGTGTATCAGCATGTCCCTCTTCTTGGAATCCTTTAGGGAAGTTTGTGATCAACTGTCTATTATCGAGTGGTGTATTAAATCTAATCGGGTTCCTCTGCAGAGGACTCGGGAAGAGAATGCCCTGGGATTGGTTTTAATCTTGTTGTAGGAAGTCCACACAGGTAATCAGATGAGGCCCTTATGCTCCTTGGCCGAGTGTCCTTGGTATGATTTCTGTGTGTCAGATTATGTTTACAGAGATGAAAGGGGAGAGAATTTAGTAGTGATGGCGGTGATAGTTGATATTTTGAGACACTGGGGTAAAATGATGGAGTTATTGCTATAAATGACACAGCTGAGAGTATATAATTAATCTGAAGAATGGGCAAAGGCCTCGAGGCCTGTAGATTTTGTGATGTGTGGTTTGAGGCAGGAAGGCAGGGGCTGCTTTCTGTTACAAAGCACCGAGAGATTCCCTCACCCCCTTCCCTGTGCATTTTAACCAAGGGCCACAACCGTGTCCCCTGAATCTCAGACATTGCAAACTGCAAGAGACCTTAGTGTTTCCTACTTCTAATCCGAGCCCCTTGTTTTACAACTGAGACCCTTAGGACCCTGAAAAGCTAAGTGACTTTTCCAAGATGACCAGGCAGGAGAAGTTCTCGTTCCCAGGTCTCAGGACTTCTGCCAAGGCAGGGGCCTCCACCCTTGGCAAAGTGATACTCTTGGCCACAGGTGAGCAGTGTGAAGCGTGGGAGGCACAGCCCAGACCTTTGGCATGGGTGGACAGACCAGCCGAGCATGGTTTAGAGTCCAGCGGCAGTGCTGTGACCAGATGCTGAACATTTAATAGCTCCCTGCACTTTTTTTTCTTCTGTGATAATTATCAGTTACAGGACCTAAACTTACTCATAAAATAGCAGAACTGGACTGTGGTAACCCATGGAGGAAAGGTTGACACAGGTATATGGAAAACCCAGCTCCTCAGAAGCAGGAGACGGAGACAGGTGGAGGTGGGGGAAGGCTGGCTTGCTTGCTTTACAAAGTCAGCCCACCAGCCCTTCTGGGACATTCTCCCATGTAACACTGCTTAGGGCCTATTTCAACTGGATTTCATCTGCCTAGAAAACAGAAGAGGGGCGCACTCCAGATACTCCAAGGCACTGAGTTTGGTTTGTCTTCCATCTGAGTAGTGTGACCAGGCCTGACCTTGCTGAGCTTCCAAGATCAGATGAAATCTGGCACATTCAAGGTGACATGGTAGATCCTAGGCTCGGTATGTCTAGACAAAGTTCAGAATATTTATTAAGTGACAGATCAGATTTATAAAAAAAGAAAAAGAAAAGAAAAACAGAGAGAGTAATCACCATAAATAATATGTAAGATGAGTTAAAATGGATGTGACAAGCTTTGTTTTGGGATTGTCTGATAATTCCTAGTTTAATACCTGAATAGATTGATAGATAGGTAGGTAGGTAGGTCGCTCGTAGATATTTGCTATACATACATAGACACACTTCTAAAACCCTGGACTTGATACTCTGGGCCCAGTTCTGGATATAGTGGTTCCAGGCTTCTTGCTTAATGGTTTTCATCTCCAAAACCCTAAGGTACATAGAACCTTAGCTTCTTTTTCCACTGGGTTCTTTGCAAATGGTACTTCATGTGGTTCTGTGTCATGCTAGGCACCCAGTAAGTGGTCAGCTACTTAAGCCTGCTAGGATTTAAGGGTGCACTGCCCAGGAGCATGCAGAACTGGCTTGATGCCCAAGACCCTCAGACTCAAGCCTTGGGCCAAGGCTGTAAATTTAGACCACAGTCATAAACCATCCATGGAATTGCCTGCCCTGAATTGAGTTTTAAAGCCCTGGCATTTTTCAAGGGTTGATGAAATTAATTCTTTGCTGCATTTACTATTTAAAAAAAAAAAAAAGTTGTAGGAGGACAGTCTGTCAATCTACATCCCCTCTGCAAAGTCCTGCAAGTCTGTAAAATAGCTGTGCCAGGAAAGCCCTCCTTCCACTGAGTGTGTGCCAAGCATCTGAGGGGTAAGACTGCTCATTTATTAACTCTTTCCACTCCGTGAACCCCTGATCTGACTGGGTTTCTCCTTCTCCTCTGGTGGGCAGAAAACTCTTTAGAGACAATCTAGCTGAGCTACACACATAGCTGTTGTGTTTGTTGGTGTGTTTATTTTCCTTGTGCCGGATTTGAACTTCTTCATGTTTTGTTAGTTGCTATCTTAAAGCCTAGCCAGCCAGCCTGCTTGCCTTCTTTCCCTTTTTCCATCCTCTTCCCTCTCCTTCTCTCCTCCCTTCCTCCCTCCCTTCTTCCCTCCCTCCCTTCCTTATGGTACCAAGCATTGAACCCAATACCTTGCACTTTTTTAGAAGTGTTCTACCATTGGGTTCTATCCCCAGCTCTTAAAGCTTTCTCTCTAGCAATAAAAATAGTTAAAAGTCATTGTGAACTCTGAAAATATACTAAAGCTCTCTGATAAGTAGCAATTGAAGTATCTTGCACCTAGAGTTGGTGCTTCTAGCATCACAGAGATGCAGGTATATAGTATTCCCGTATGTGTCATTGGAAATCGTATAGTAAAAGCATCATTAAATAACGATGGTGTGAACTATTCTTTTACATAAAAGGAATCCTGAGACAGACGACCTCAGTCTCACCGCCACTGCCAAAGCCTAGCAAAGGGAACACCAGGCCGTGGGCTGGCAGCTTAGATCCTGAGTCTGGTCTGAGCCTTGTTTTCATCGTGCAGCTGAGCCTTTGGGGTTGGTGGGCTCAGGTGGCCTGTGATGTGGCTGGGGACACTGCTCTGCAGTTCCTGCCTCTCTGCACCCTGGCCCCTGGGGCTCATCTGGACTGTGGAGAGCTCACAGCTTCGAGCAGGAGCTCCTCGAGGGTTTGTTGAGCCTCTCCTTCACCAGCCTTTCATCGACTTAAGTCATTGAAGTGTGATGAATCGGAAACAAATAAAGCTTGAATCTAGATCTGCCGGGGCCAGCCTCTGGAGTCTTATGTTCGTCCTCCATACCTCTCAGGTCTCTGTTTGCTTCTCTCGGTGCCTTTCTAGCTTTCAAGTCACACTGTATTGCGGTTAGGAAGGTCCCTGGAGTCAGACATGAGCTTTGGCCTTTTCTCCCTCCAGCCTTGTGACCTTGGAATAACTTAATCTTTGTAGGCACCAGTTTCCCCACCTGTAAAATGGCGCCGTCTTGGCGCCTGTCTCCCAGGGTATAGGAAGGAGTAAACGAATCAATATTTGTGAAGAACAGAGCTTTTTGTGTAGTTGCTTGTAATTTTGTAACTTTGGAGCTTTGTTTTTGTGCCTCCTTCTTTCCTTGGTTCCTGTGTTCTGGGCCATGGCTCTATGTATGGAAGAAAGGTCGTGACTCATTTTCTGTGCTGTCTCGCTCTAAAGCCTTCTCAGTTAGGTCATGGGTCACAGCGATGACACCTATCTTGTCAGCACTGCTGAAGATCGTGTTGTGGGATAAAGGGCAAAAGCAGCTTGAGTTTGCTGTAGTCAGAAGAAATCTGTCTCCGTCGCCAGCGAGAGCTCTGGGTCTGATGGGCCCACACAACCCCGCCCCCCCCCCCCAGCCAGTTTGTGAGAACATCCAAGGCCACGGCAGACACATTAATTAAAGAAATTGCCTTTCCCCTAAAGACTTTAAGTGGAGAGAAGGAAAGGTGAACTGTTTATGTTTCCATTAAAATAGGTTCTTGGCTGGCATGGTGGCACATACCCTAATGCTAGGGCTAGGGAGGGTGCAGACAAGAGGAGTATCATGAGTTCAACACCCATCAGGGCTGCTACAGAGACCCTGTCACCAAACGACAAAAGAAGGGGTTCTTTCTCATCCTTTAAAACCTCACCTAAATCTAATTCTTTTCAGCTTTTAGGTTAATTTGAATGTAAGATCAGATCTAATTGGCCCACCTGTACACCTCTTCAAGCAAAGCCCATATTCTCCGTGAGAGGAGTAAGCGACATAGGTATGTACCACCGAGACTCGTCTTGCCTTTGCTTCACCTTCCTTGTATCATAGCAGACAATGCCTCGGAAGGAAGGAGCTTTCGGTGAGTCATTAGACTTGAGCAGCAAGGAGACCGACCGGGAAAACCAGCATGGCCAGCCTCTGTTCTCCCCCAACAAGGACAGAGAAATGTTCAAAGGCTACTTCCCTTTCACCAGCACGTCCTTTCATCATGGACGCTGTGGGACCTCTGGTAGACTGTTCACTTCTGCTTTCCTTTTAAGACACTTGGAAGGCAGAGGCAGGTGGATCTCTGAGTCATCCTAATCTACAAAGTGAGTTGCAGGACAGCAGGGCTGTACAGAGAGACCATGCCTCAAAAACAGCAGCAGCAACAACAACTGCAAAACCAAAAGAAACCCAAAATTAGATTAGCGATGTTGTCTTTTAAATCTGTTATTATTGCTATAATCGTTACAGGGATTCCTGTGTTCCAAGCTGGCCTTGAATGTGGCTCTGTATTGGAGGGCAACCTTCACTTTTTAAGCTTTTTTTAAGCGTTTCTTTAATGTGTGGCTGTGCTTATGGCACAGCGCATGTGTGGAAGTTGGATGTCAACTTGCCGGCGTTGGTCATTTTTCTCCTTCCACCATGCTGGTTCTGGGGATCAAACTCAGGACATCAGACTTGGCAGCAAGTGCCTTTACCGACTGAACCATCTTGCCAGCTCTCTGGGAAGTTTACAGAAGGCCGTGTGAGAGTCTGTGACCTTTGATCTGTTTCTCAGCAGACTGGAGACCTTGCTAGAGACTTCCCAAAATATTTTTGGGCCTGTGTCTATGCCACCTTAGAGGAGTCTCCAAGGCCCCCTCTGGACTTTCTTTAGGTCTCAGGAGACTTCAGTCTATTATGCACATTTTGGAGATTTTTTTTTTTTCACTCTACCCAGTTCATCTCCAACATTGGCTACCAGGGTTCTCATAACTGTTTTTAGCAGCGGCTACTTGAAATCATTCCAGGGAAAGCAGTTTCCATAGTTACCAGAGCTATGAGAATTGCATTTTCTTTTTTTGTTAGTTTTGTGCTAACCTTCCCCCCATTTCATTGTGAGGCAGGGTGTCATATGACCCAGTCTGGCCTTGAACTCCAGATCCAGGTGTATCACCATGCCTGGCTAGTTAGCCGAATTCTTAGGCCACAGCTGATGTTCTGTTATTCTGTTGAGCAGCAAGGAAAATACTAGGTGATGTTGATGTTTGGTTTTATGTGTCTGAAGAGGTGTGTGTCTGCTTTGTATACAAGAGAATGCTTACCTTAAAATGTGAAATATTAAGACAGTTTGTGGGAAATTAGATATATGTATGTATTTTCTGTACTGTAATTTTTAAATTTTGGTCTAGTGGTTGAATTTGGTCTGTCCTTGGCCTGATGTTTGACTGATAGCTGCACTCAGATACCTCCTGGAAGGAAGAAAAAAAGATCGTTTTAGTTGATTGCCTCCACTTCACATTCCCTGAAAACCTCAGGAGCCAGGACCACCATGACCCATGCCAAGGCTGAATAGAACTCCAGAGCTTGGACTCCATGGAGCAAATGGATGAGTGTGGCCAAGGCAGCTTTCTCTTGGCCTGCTCTAAAAATAGAGCCATGGGCCCAGCATGCAGTACAGCTTTCCCTGGTAGCCCCCACGGTCCCACAATGCTGTTCAAGGCTGGAAACAACACTTAACACACCTGGTGCTCCAGGTGCTGTTAAAGTCTACAGGGATTTAAGTGGCTTGTTCAGAAACATGAGATCACTACCCTCGGCCTTCCTAACTCACTTTGCTTTTCCCCACTCTCAAAAAGACTCTATAACTGTATATTTTCCAGTTTGTTCTGAACTGCTTATGAGATTACAGGAAGAACACAGTACCCTCCTTAGTCAGAACTTTAGTACTGTTTTTCTGGTGACGGGTACTGGCTGGGTGTTGCTGCTCCGGCAATGATGGGGGGTCTGTGGAGCAAGCACCCTGTGGGTGGGTGTGAAGCATATCCAGAGGGGGTCATGCCTCTGCAGTGAGATGGGCTCCACCCTCCATGCCTTGGCTTTGTTTGTGAACCCAGACCTGTGCCTTTGCCTTCTAGATCAAGATGAATGCCATGCTGGAGACCACCGAGCTCCCCGCTGTGTTCGATGGGGTGAAGCTGGCTGCCGTAGCTGCCGTTCTCTACGTCATCGTGCGGTGTTTGAACCTGAAGAGCCCCACTGCCCCTCCTGACCTCTACTTCCAGGACTCCGGGCTCTCACGTTTCCTGCTCAAATCCTGTCCTCTTCTGACCAAAGAGTGAGTCCACTGCCCTGCCTGTCCCCACCTGCTGTTTGACATGGCTTTGTGTGATGTTCAAAGAACCCTCTCAGCCTAAGGCTGTCGCTGAGCGGGAGAGGACTCGCTTGGCATCCATGGTTCTAGGCTCAGCACTGCAAAGCAAGCAAGCAAACAAAGGAACAAAATGGATCTCATATTTTATCTGTAAGGCATAGATAAGAAATGGCTTCTTTGGTGTTAAAAAGAGTCTTGGTAGCGGCTAGTGTTTAAATAATGTATGGTGGAAGAAAGAATTACATTGCTTAGAAACATTCTGTCCTTCACAGCATGGTGTCATCATCATCATCCATGACAAGGACTTTGCAGAAAACAGTAGACATTTTTATGTAGATTCAAAGCCTAAGACAGTTTACAGGAAATTAGATATGTGTATGTATTTTTTTGTATTGTAATTTTTAAATTTTGGTCTAGTGGTTGAATTTGGTTTGTTCTTGGCCCAATGTTTGACCAGTAGCTGCATTCAGGTACCTCCTGGAAGGAAGAAAAAAAAAAAGATCACTTTAATTGATTGGCTCCAATTGGGATATTTGAACTCTTGCCACTCTGAAGACAGAGAAGCCAGCCATCCTCATCCAGAGATATGGTTATCACTGAGAACCACAGAAGCCTTGTCATGGGGTCCTCTTTATCCCCTGGACCCCAAAAGGTGTCTAGAGCACTAAGCAGAAGAACACACTTGAAGGGGTGTCCCCTCTGGTCCCTGTGGGCCACACCTGCATTTTGGAGGCAGGTGGCATGCCTCTGAGGGAGGAACGCATGCGATGTAGGGAAGCCGTGATCCATCGAGACTCACGGCCTGTCTCCAAGAGAGGCAGTGTTAAATTTCCCACTGACTCAGGTTAACTGGGTCCTTCTTTGGGGCTCAACCAAGCCACAGGCAGACGCATTCTACGCCCTCTTTTTAGTTGATCAGCTCCCTGTATCCCTGTGTTTCTCCTAGCTTGCTCCATTTGCACCACTGAGCCTCAAGGGCTATGGCTGTGCAGAGAGGTGTCCTCCTTAAACTGTGTCTCCTTAGCATGTGTGTAGCAAGTCTCTAGCAAGTCTCTAACACTTGGTGGGAAGAGCCAAAGCCTCCCGCTCCACTCTAATTTGGGGAGCTGGTGACTTTGAGCACATGATCATCTCCTGGAGCAGAGAGGGCAACAGAGGGGTCTGAGAGTCGAGTGTTTGCTTTGTGCACTCTGGTCTTCTGTTGACTTTCAGAGGCCAGTAGCCAAGGCAGAGGACCTTCCACGTGGCCCTTGGGTGTTTGGGGTGGTCCAATAATGTGTCTTATAGCCATGGCTATGATGCTGTGACTTTAGATCTAGAAGGATGTTGCTTAATCCTCATGGAAAGGTGTGTACAGCATAACTGTCATCATATTTGTGTTTAAAACTACCCTGTCTATCACAGTAGGCTCCACACACAAGGTACCATCACTAAGGATATGGTGTTCTCATTATACGATATTTTCGGTTAAAGTCTACTCTGTAGAGGGACTGCACAGCGACTGTGTTTGGAACATCGTCCAGCAGTTCACTTTGTACTTTGAAGCTTTCTCCTATGTTTCATTCGAGTAACTCACTAATCTAGACTAGCTGGTGACATTTACGCTGATTTCCAGACTAGGTGCCTCCGTCTTCTCATTTGTAAAGAGCTTTTGAAAACCAAATTTATGCTGGGTGGTAGTGGACCACACCTTTGATCCCCGATGCCAGCCTGGTCTCCAGAGCAAGTTCCAGGACAGTCAGGGCTACACAGAGAAACTCTGTCTTGAGGGGTGAGTGGAGAAGAAAGGAACGGAGGGAGGGAGGGAGGGAAGGAAGGAGGGAAGGAAGGAAGGAAGGAAGGAAGGGAGGAAGGAAGGAAGGAAGAGCAAATTTATTAATTAATTTTCTTGTCACCAATACCTGACTGGAAGAAACTTAGGGCGGGAGGTTTTACCTGGTCCCACCGTTGAGAGGGTGCTGTCCATCCTGGTGAGGAAGGTCTTGGGGGTGGGAACAGTTGAGGCTGGAGCAGTAGTGTGAGGTGCCTCATGTCTGCAGTCAGGGAGCTAGAAACTGCTCAAACCACCCCAGCGGCCCTGTATCTGGCATCCAGACCTTATGTCCAAAAGGCTCCACACCCGTTCAGAACAGCACAGACCTGTTCAAATAAATGAGTCTGGGCAGGGGGAGTCTCTTTCCTTTCAAAACCAAAACACCAAAGTGTTTAAAACCCTGTAAATGTGTACAAACATGAGTAACCCCAACCATAAAATTATTTCATTTTTACTTCATAACTGTGATTTTGCTACTGTTAAAAATTGTAGTGTTAATACTTTTAAAGATTGAGGTTTACCAAAGGGGTGACCACAGGGTGGGAACAGCTGGGTTAGAGGGAGGAGCCATGGGAGCTTTGCCCTTGCTCGGGCTCCTGAAAGATACTATCAAGGATTGATTCTGTCCTGTTTGTGCAAGCCATAAACAAAGTTGCTTATGGCAGGTCTTACCCCCTTTATCTTATTTTCCTTTTAAAATTAACCCAAACACTTGTAGTCCTTCAGTCTCCCTTGGCTTTCTTCATTTCCTGGCTCATATTCCCGCATGAGGCTGTGGTGTTGACCTTGAGACTGCTATTGAGGTGACTGACTCCTGGCGTGGTAAAACAGCTTTGGTCCATCTGTATAGGGCATCGGCCTGAGCCTGGGGCGTCAGTACAGAGTTCCCTATTCACTGACCAATACCCAGGCTTTCTTCCAGCACAGCCCGCTTTAGGAGGGTGCAGGATACCTAGGTTAAAGGCAGGGCTGATGTTTGTGTAGGAGTTAGCCTTGGCTTGAGAAGGCAGGCATGAAAGACAAGTTCTCCAGGAAGCATCAATTTCCAACACCTTTTTCTTTGCTTACAAGAATTCTGAACACACAAGTTCCCTCTAACTTGCATGTGACAAATGATTTGGGACCAAGGGATTAGGTTGTTTGTTTGTTGTTGTTTGTTTTTTTTATTTATTGTCTTCCTTCTTATTAGACTCTGGTTTGTGTTCATGCCGTTTTAACAAACTGTTGTCACACAGTTTTGTTCCTGTACAACACTCAGCACCTGTCAGATATGCCCTGCCATCAGATCCTCTCAATAACTTGGAGGCCAAACTCATTTTTTTCTGTCATTTTAAAGGATTAGGAAACTGTTTATGATACTAAGCCAGACTAACAGATCGAGAGTGGGTACCCTTCTTGTCCCTTGAGAGAAATGGACAAGGTGTGTTCTCAGGATACAGGGAAGAGTGCAGAACAGCAAGAGGCTAGCCCACAGGAGGCTTGTTAGCAGGGTTTCCCCCACCAGGTGGCCTTCAGTTCCTACGTGTCTATTTCTAATCTGTCTGGTGGAAGCCACCATCCTCGGATGCTGTTTCTCTGAGCCACATTTCCGGAATGGCTTCACTTGTGTTTGAAGCTGAGGGAGGGTAGGAAATGGCTATTGTGGATGGAAAACTTCTCCTGGGACTTTGAAGTGTTTTTCCCAGGAGAAAGCCGCCTCCATGCTCCACAAACAGTTGCCTCTGCTGGAAGATTCAGGTAGCTGGTTCATAGTGAGTGCCAGCCAGCATTGCCCAGTAGCTCTACTCAGGTGGCTGCTTATGACTATTATGCAAATCCAGACAGAGCCTCTTGCCCAGACAGGAGAGAAGCAGATGAAAGGTGAACATTCAAAGTAGAGTTGAGAGGGTTTCTCTACCTCTTAGCATTAGAGTCAGCTTTTAAGTCTGATTTAAATAATTGACCCAAAGGTACATCACAGACAATCCTGTGATGTTTGGAGGAGGGCTGCTAGCCGGGTTGATGCACCTCCTATTCACTTAGCAACGTGTCAATATTTACCTAGCAATTCAAGAAGTGTTTGCTTTTAGTGAAACAAGCAGAGCAAAGCTCAGTGAGGAGCAGTGAGAAGACTCTGGAGAGTGATATACATCTCTGTTTTCTTCAGAATAAAAAATTCAGAAAACAAAGCACACAGAAACCATCCGTAATTCTTCTAATCTAATTGCTGTTTGAGTGAGCATCTCTGGGATCTTCTGTATATATTTGCCCTCGGATGCTCGCTCACTCTCTCTCTCTGTCTCTCAAAGATTTATTTTATGTATATGAATACACTGTCTTTAGACACACCAGAAGAAGTTCATCAGATCCCATTACAGATGGTTGTGAGCCACCATGTGGTTGCTGGGAATTGAACTCAGGACCTCTGAAAGAGCAGTCGGTGCTCTTAACCACAGAGCCATCTCTCCATCCCGCCTCCCCGCCCCCCCCCCGCCCCCCCCCCCCCGTGTGTGTGTGTGTGTGTGTGTGTGTGTGTGTGTGTGTGTTGCAGGGAATTGACCCAAAGGCCTTTTATGTGCTAGGCAAGTCTTCTACCACTGAGCTGAATACATCCTGGCCCCGAATGGTAACTTGTTTTAACCCTGGCTCTGCCACGCTGTTACCTAGCCCCTGGCTTGTGGGTTTTTCTTGTCTGTCGTTGAGCTAAACCCTCGGTTTATGAGCCTGGGTCTGATACAGCAGTTCACACTGGCCTTGAACCTGATGTGCACCCTAAGTTGTCCTCTTGCTCACCATCTTGTGCCATCCTTCCAAGTGCTCAGATTACAGTGATGTAGAGAAGTGTAAACTAGGGGTCAAGCCTAGGTCCAGGGAATCTGGACAGAGTGTTTCCCCCTCTGGGCGAGCGCACTTCTGTCTATTCCAGTGCAGCAGACAGACCTCCTTTCTCACTCTTTAGCACGAGCCTCCTGTGGCCCTGGCATCCCTGCTCACAGTCCCCAGGGGAATAGAAATAGAGTGTATGTGGTGGAGATGGGAGGAGGGCTTTGTGTCTAATTAGTAAGCTAGGGAAGGTTTCTTAGACTCTGATGCAGTTTAAGAAGTTTATTCTGTTATAGAAGTTATTTTAGTGGACTGGGGAGAATATTGTACAAGGAAAGACACTAAGCAGGGGGAGGGGGAAGGGGAAGGGGAAGGGGGGAGGGGGAAGGGGGGAGGGGGAGGGGGAGGCTTCACCTGCCTGTCTGTCCTCTCTGACCCCTGCTGTGGAACAAGCAGACACTGTCTCTCTTTTTAGTACTTTAGGGGGTAATCATTTGCATATAGTAAAGTATACAGACCCTAAGTCTATAGCACAGGGCGTGCGTGCTTGCCTTTGTGCTTGGCCGAATAACCACTATTCCCTTGAGATTTCACAGAAGTGTCCCCATTGCCTCCCTGCCCCTGACCCGTCCAGTTGTCATAGTAGTACGTGGGTCGCTTTCTCAAGCCGGTCAGCACCCAAGCCCAGATGTACTTACTGTCCATCCTCATGTCTCATAGCCCAGGAAGGGCCTGCCCACAGGACCACTGTCCTCTGGCCACTCCCAGTCTCTCTTGTTTCCCACCACCTTGGGGCAAGTGTGTGCGAGAGATGTGTGTGTGTGTGTGTACAAATACTTACGTTCCTATGTGCATATGGAGGCCAAACGTCAATTCCCAGTGTCTTTCTTGGTTACTGTCCATCTTTATTTTTTGATTCAGTGTCTTGCTGAATCTGGAGTTTTCTCAATTCAGCTGGGCTGCTTGGCCAGTGATCAGTAGAATCCACTTGTCCTTGTCCCTCACCATGAGTTTTGGCCGCCTCAATGGCTTGGCTTTTATGTGGATGAGGGGGATCCAAACTCAAGTCCTTAGGTTTGTATGGCAGGCCCTTGACCCACTGAGCCACCTCCCTTATATCACTAAATAACTAAGTAAACCAAAATAACTCCTATAGCAAAATCATAAGCTGTATCAGATTTCAAAAAAGAAAAACACTTTCTTGTCGTACCCACTCCCTTTACCCAGAATGAGCCCTTCCCCCGTCTCCAGCAGACACTTCTGTTTCCATTGGGTGCCTCTCTTCTGCTTTTGGGAGAGTTTGTGTCGCCTCCATGTCTCTGCTGGAGGACACGTACCATACCCCAGATAAAGGGTCACATGCCTGACAAGACAGAATAGGACTCGTTGGGTTTCTCAGCCTTAAGTCTGGTTCATTCTGTCTCTTATTTTTTCCATAAGCAAGTGTAGGTGAGAGATGTTCAGATTTTGGCAAATGTCAACTGTGTTAGCCAAGAGAAACCAAGAAGCTGCACTAGCTCCAGTTGGTTCAGTGGCACCTGGGGTTGGGGGGGTGCGGTTGGGGGGAAGGGTCAATTGTCCCTTTAGTGCTGACAGAGCTGTTTGTCAAGAAGGCCCTGACCTGTCTTGGGAAGAAGATGTGTTTTGTTAAATGATTTTTCTGGTCTTAAATTAGTCAGGGCAGCCCCAGATGCATAATTGTTCCCAGCCTCCCCCTGGGGCCCTGGATGGTCTCTGCTGGCAGGTGCAGGTTGGAAAGTGAACACAGGCAGCAGGTGGCACTTATTGTTACAGTGTGTACATTTCCCTGTGGGAAGCCGGGCTGTGCCTTTTCACTTACTAGCAGGCATGTCTGTGCGAGCCATGTTCTAGCTAAAGATGAAGGGATTTGGGGGAAATGTGCCGGACTAACAAGACAAGCCTGCAATAGAGCTGCTATCTTCACTGGATGTAAGAGACATCTAGGCTCTCCTTTTGGGTCGTGTGAAGGAAGGCAATGTGACCGAGCCCTAGCCATGTGTGTGGCTTCCTCAGAGACAAAAATAGAATAGCTTTCTTTTGCCACCAGCTGTCACCTGTGTTACCTAGAACTGAGTGTTATTGTTCACAGTGGGTTTGAGAAGTGCCTGAAACTTGATGTGCAGTTCACACTCATCCCAGCACCATGCCAAAAACAACAGTTGGCCATCCTGTGCCCTCGTGTCCTCTTGGAACACTGCTTCGGGGAAGCCGCTCTGCACAGTCACAAGCGAACAGCTGAAGCCAGGTGGCCCTTCAGGAGATCACCTTGGGCCGTTCATTTTCCCCCTTGCTCTCCCTCACCAGAGCTCAGGCCCTGAGCAACCAGGCTCTCACTGAATCATTGTCAACCCTAGTTAACCTGTGGTTTTAGTTCCTTGCCGTGGTCATCTGGTTGCTGGCTCTAAACGTTAGAGGCTCTCCTTTGAACTTAGCTGTTGGCTGGTGGTAGGGGGTAGGAGGCCTCGTAAGTCATTAAAGATGTTTACGTTGTAGAAATTTTCTAGAGGCGTGTTTTTTTTTTTTTTTTTTTTTGAAAATTGATTTTATTGTGGCTTGAACTGTGGCTCTGCCCCTCCTCCCACACACCTGGCTCACTCTCTTCCTAAGTATCCCCGATAAGGCAGAGAAAAGCTGCCTTTCATTTTCTCTCAAACAATATTGATTCTTATTGGAGATTTTATTATTTGTGTGTGTATCTGTGTATAGTTGTGTACAGGTACCTAACAGAGGTCACCAGAGCCCTTAGAGCTGCAGTTACAGCCATTTGAAAGCCCCAGGGAGGGTGCTGGGAACTGGGCTCAGGTCCTCTGGAAGAGCAGCAGGTGTTGTTCACCACTCAGCCCCTTCCTGTATTGCCATTTACAGTTAAAACCCTGGCTCTACATTATCTATTTACTGTGTTCGCTAGAAATATGCAAGGTAAGAAGAACCTTACCAGAAACCCCCACACCCATTCTGATGTCTCTGGTAGAGCACATGACGTTCTTTTCTCTATCAAAAGAATGGAGGACTTCATATAGAAACCTCCACTCCCTTGCCGTTTTCCTCCTGCCTCTGTTTTATAAGACCCTTTCTTTGCAGTACCAGTGCCAAAGCTAGGGCTAACCTGCCACCCCTATGCCAGCCTGCAAACCCTGGGCTAGCCTGCCACCTCTATGCCAGTCTGCAAATCTTGGGCTAGCTACTCCTAGGTAAAGTTCTGCAACCAGCACAGCTCATTTATAGAGAGTTAAAGCCGAAAAGAATTTCATTATCTTGGGCTTAGATTCCTTCCACTTAGATTCCTCTTGTTCACCCACATTCCAGATCAGATTTAAATCCTCCATCCTCTCCTGAACACTAAAGCTTTGTCCTTTTCAGAGGATAAACTAATTGCCAAGAGTCTTTATTTCATTGACCTGATTTTATCCATTCTAAATGCTGTACAAATATTTTCATAGATGCTCTAAGAGGCTCTCCAGTGTCCCGATGCACGTGTTCCTTAGCCCTTAGACCTTCAGAGCATAATTGCCTGGAAAGCCTGAAGATGAGACGCTCATGCTGTCTTTCTTGGGACTGAGTGCTGATGGGCAGCCTTAGCTGAGGCTGGATTACCTGAGCATTGCTTATACTTACAGTTCAAAGAACTGTTATCACAACCATACTGTCAAGGCAAGCAAAAACAAAGCAAAAAAATGAACCCTGGGATGTAATCCTTTGTTACAAGGTCAACCAGATGTCCTAGCTTGCCCAGGGTTGGCAGGTGTACAGTAGACATGGGACTTTTTTTTTTTTTTTGAGACAGGGTCACACTATGTAGCTTTGTCTGGCCTAGAACTTACTGTGTAGACCAGGCTGGTCTTGAACTCAGAGATCTATCTGCCTCTGATTCCTTAGTGCTAAGATTAAAGGTGTGCACCAGTATGCCCAGTGACAAGGGACTTTCTATGCTAATACTGAAGGAATCTCAGACAGGCAGGATGTGCTGACCACGCACACCATTTCTCACCATCTTCACCCATCATGTACTGAGGCTGTTTGTTTGCTTATTTGTTTTCTGAGTGAGTGAGTATTTGAAGTTGATAATTACTTTGCCAGTAACTAGCTCAGATTTTACTCTTGGACACTCCTCCCCCTTCTCTGTGTGTACTTTAGTGTAGATATTTACCCTAGGAACACGTAGACCATGACAGGAAGGAGAGAACCACTATCTTTGAAGCATCTTACCCTGAGTCAGTTGAGATCACCACCAGGAGCCTGCTGCAGAATTCACCTGTGTTCTCTACCTGAGATCCAGATCAGAGCTTCTTGTAAAGATTCTATTCCTTCTTTCAGGAACTGCTGAAGCCCAGAATACCTAAAAAAGGTTCAGAACTCAGAGTTTTCATGATCCCTCCATTTAATTTAAATAGAGGCCATGACATTCACACCAAAGCAACCAATTCCAGCTTCCCAAACTCATCCTCTCCAACTTAATCCCTCCTCCTGATACCCTGCTCATCAAGCCTGACGATGTTCATCAGGACTCTGCTGTGCCTCATACCTCTCTGTGCACTTGGGAAGTAGAGGCAAGAGGATCAGGGTCAGCCACATCTACATGAGGCCCTGACTCAAAAGCAGGGGGTGGGGACGGATCAAAAGAAGCATCTGCTACAGTTCATGCCCTTTACTCCATGTCAAACCCAATGCAAGGATGGACAGGAGGGTCCTGCTCCTCCTGTAGGTTCTATTGCTCGGTTACCCTTCCCTTCCAGTCTTCCCCAGACGGAGCGCTAGCCTCTATCTTGGATTCCTGGTCATTCTTATCTTTCCTTTATTTATAGTACATTCCTTAAGCTTCATTTACAAGTCTTGCCTGGGACCACATCCACTTTCCCGGTCCTTTTCAATATGTATTTGCCTGAAAATTGCTCTGGTATCCAGAAGCAGACACGGACCTGCTTTCTAGGAAGCCCTCAATTGCTAAACATAGACTGTTTTCACCAGCGACTCATGTTCAATTGATGCCGTGAATTTAGTAGTTACCAGTTTTTACCTCAATCTGTTCTCAGCATCTCTCTCCTCGCTACAGTGGGTACTCTACTTCCTACCACAAACAGTGAGTATAAGTCAGGCAGAAGTCAACTCTGATAATGTGTTCTAGAGGGTATGAGTTCCCAATTTCCTGCCAGCACGTCATCGGTGATGATGGACTGAGCGCACTCTGTTCGGCATTTGTACTTTGAAGCCACAGAGAATGGAGTGCCTGGCTTTGGAGCCCTGTGTGTTCAGTGGTGAGAATGGCTTTCCTGTACACAGAGCCTTGGGGAGGGGATGGCTTTGGGATCTGAATCTAAGGATGGTGTAGTAACCACTCAGGGGATCTGTTCTCCATAGTTTGCAGGGAAATCTGTCCCTCCACTAACTCTGGCAAGTTTCTACTCACATAGAAAGTTTATACTGTCCAGGTTTGGATGAGGTATACCTGGTGACCAGTTACTGTGGGATTAAGAAGTTTTTGTTTTTGTTGATGTTTGTTGTTGTCGTTGTGGTTTTGGCCACTGAGCCTCCTTAGAGCTCTTCAGCTACCTACGGTGGCATCCTGCTGTGTCACAATTAAGTCATGGGAATGGGAGAGTCAGGCTTGTGAAACACCCTTGGTCTCCACCCAGGTGCAGGGCTCTGGCTTACTGCACACATGACATCAGGCTAGGCTGTGTAACTCCTGGGGGATACCCATTCTGAAAGTTCATGATCTGAAACACTTGGGGAACCTTTCCCAAGGTCAGTGGCTGATGGGGAACCATCTATGGGCTCCCAGGATGGAAGAAGTTCCATGGCCACTTTGACTTCCTGTGACAAGCAACCCAAAAATGTCCTTCTAGCAGGCCCCTGGACCACTTGCTTAGTTGAATCACACAGACTTACTCAGTGATTTCACACTATATGAATTGACTTTCATTAGATCTTTTATTTATATGTTCATTGTGTTTGTGTGTGTATATATATATATGTATATGTATATGTATATGTATATGTATACGTGTATGAACACATGCAAGTACACACATGTCATAGCACTCTTGTAAAGGTCAGAAGACAATTTGCAGGAGTCAGGTCTCTTATTCAACCTTGTGGGTTCCAGGGATTGAACTCAGGTTGTCAGACTTGACAGCAAGCACCTTTACCTCCCAAGCCATTTTGCCAGCCCCGAGTCTTTTTTTTTTTATTTGAAATGAACAGTGTGTGTCTTTCCTTCCTTGGCTCTGAATAAAGGAAAATATTTTTTCTCTATGAATAGATAAGCATGCAGAGTAGCGATCAGTAGTATCTGGTGATCCACTCTTATGGTCTGTTCACTCCACCTACACACCTCTGTGTGCATAGCTCACTCACGATGCTCCTTAGTTGTACCTTCACAGTCCATCAGAGGCCCCTGCATCCCCTGCATCCCCTGCATCCACTGGGACCTTCTCTATAGCCAACTTCTCTTTCCTCCTCTCACCAGAGGCCCCTGCACCCCTTATCGACACCCCCTACTTTCTCTATCTCAGACTCCGCTCCCTTTGACTGGTCTCATCTCTGGCTCTTCCCTAAGGGCAGGGATGTAACAGTAACTCTCTGCATGTGTCTTTTTCATCTCCACCTGTATTCTTTTTTTTCCTTTTGAAACAAGGTTTCACTATGGAGCCCAGGCTGCCCTAGGATTTACTATGTGGCACAAACTGGCCTTGAACTTGTGGCAATCCTCCTGCCCCAGCCTCCAGAGCAGCTGGGATTGAGCCACAGTTTTTTGTTTGTTTGTTTGTTTGTTTTTTGTTTTTGTTTTGTTTTGTTTTCAGAGACTTGAGAACAAAGACTGTCTTAAAAGTCTGTGTTCCACACAGCTGTTCCTCCTCACAGAATCAGTTCATGCTGATATTTGTAGATTTTGGAAGAAACACAACCTATCAGGATGAGTAATTTCAGGACAGCCATAAAGGATTCCAGGGAGAAGAGGGACCTTGGTACCGTGGCACTTTGGATGAAGGGCTTTGAATGACCTACAGGATGGCTCTGCTTCAGATAGACAGGAAGGTATTCGAGCAAGCACAGAGGTCAGTGAGGACAGGAGCCAGTGTAAACAGCACTCTTGCAGTAACTGGCTTTGTCTTCTAGCAGTGCATTTCACCTGTCCAGCTTTGTCCTGTGCCTCCAACCAGTGTCCAGGCTGAGAAAGGTGATTGCTCTGCTGCGACCTCACAGGCCCTCATGTTCCTGCTCCCAGCACTGTGCGTGGCTCGGCTTTGACCATTCCTGTAATTCCCAAAGATGAACTTCACACTGTTTATTTAGCATGTGCACCTGCCACATAGTCTGCCCCTTGTCCATTGTGCCCTTTGGTTTTGTTTGTTAATGAGCTTCTAATCCCAGTGCTCTGATCTCTACCATTGCTTCCTGGCCAGCTTCTAGCCGGGTCATGTGCATGGTCTGGTGACAACAGCTGTCTGATTATACCCATGAGTCCCATGTCTGTAGGGAAGGAAAGGAGGTCAGATCACATGGATGCTTGCTTTCCCAGAAATGACACTGGACTCATTCCTCATGGTGGTGAGAAAGGGAAACATGGACCTTCAAGCTAGAAGGAATGATATCTGTGGACACTGGAATAGCCTGGGCACTGGAGGGAAAAGCCAGAGTGTCAAGACCATGGAGCAACTGAGAAAAAAGGGCAGAGTTGTTGACCATTGGAGGCAGTGTTTTCCTGTGCTTTAGGAGAGGGCTGTGTTTCCCTGGGGCTGACCCGTAGCCATCCTCCACAGTGGCCTCTTTCAGCTGCACTGAAAGCCCCAGCTGCATCTTTTCCGTCTCTGCTTGCGACTCACCCCGCCCGCTCAGGGAGCAGGGTCTGTTCTCCCACAGTCTCCTCTGTGTGTCTCTCACTTCCATGGACTTTTGCGGTCATCCTTTCTCCTTTAAAAACAAGACGAAATAAAACAGGGTCCCAGTGTGCAGCCCACACTGGCCTGGAATCTGCAGTCCTCCTGCCTTAGCCTCCCAAGTGCTGTGATCACACAGACCTGCACCCCACCCCCCAGTTCTTTCCATTCTCTCTTCCTAGTTGTAGTTTTCTCTAGCAGCATGTTAGCTGCTAAGCTGTCCTCAAACAGTTCGACCGCCTTCTCCTTGCAAACTTTGCCAGTGCTGCAGTGAATCACTTTGCATTTACACATGCTCGTGTCAGATAAACTAGAAATGGGGTCAAAAGGGACTTCTGTCAAAAAATTTCCCAGTGGCTGCCTTCCCGCCTCTCCCATCAGCACCTTGTGAGGGGCTGGTTGTGCCCAAACTCACAGCAATCAGGACTCTGGATCGTGTGGCTATTTGCCAAGGGGGTGGGTGAAACATTCTCTCTCTCTCTGTGGTTTTCATTTGTACTTTTTTGAAAAGGACATTTTAATAATGCATTTAAGAGCTTCTTTTTGTGTCCTTTCCTGCTGGTAGCCTCCGGCCAATGCCCTAATGGTCACTGGCCAGTTTTGATCATTTGCAAGAGCTCCAGATAGACCAGGGAAATTAGGCCTGTGTGATGGGAATTGCAAATATCTGTTCCTGGTTTGTTCTTTGCCTTTAGACTTTACATGTGGTATTTGCCATGCAGAATTTTGTAATGTGTGCATAGTCAAATTTTTCAATAGCTTCTTTGTGCTTTGTGGAGTCTTTGTTTTTCCTAGAAAGGTAATCCTTTCTAAGAAAGAAGTCCTTCTTTCCTGCCGATTATTATTATTTTTTAATCTGAATTCCTTTTAGCACATGCATGGTTTTATTTTTATTTTAAAATGCTTGATCCTCCGGATTTTCTTGTACTGTGAGTTGCAGCTCGAGCTTACTGTGTTCTAGATAGCCGTCCTCCTTCACCCAGCAACGCTTACTGAACAGTCCGTCTTTATCTCATTTACTCAGGATTGTCTTTCTCTCACCTAGATTTCCTGTATTTAGGAACATCCGGTGATCCTGAGCCTACACTGTCCGAAGGCTGTAGTTTAACAGTGTGCTTTCCTGTGGGAATGGGGGCAGTGCCAGAATGGCCTCTCTGTTCTACTTCTTTTTCTTAATTTCACCGGCTCCTTGACAGGGCATGTCCCCAGATGAGCATTTAAATGCTTTGTCCCAAATAAAAGAATCCTATTGTTTTCCTTGTGCGTCTGTTAAGTTTACAGATGATTTGGGCAGAAACAACATGCTTGTGGTGCAGATGTTTCCAGTACAGACACATCTGCCCAAGACCCTTGAGCCTTAGGGAGTATTAGGAGTATGCCTTCCTCATCTCTGTCTCGTAATCAACTCCCTAGGAACACGAAGAGAGTCAGGTTCTGCATGGCTTCTTTTTTTTAGATTTATTTATTTTATTTATGAGTACACTGTAGCTGTCTTCAGACACACCAGAAGAGGGCATCAAATCTCATTACAGATGGTTGTGAGCCACCATGTGGTTGCTGGGATTTGAACTCAGGACCTCTGGAAGAGCAGTCAGTGCTCTTAACCGCTGAGCCATCTCTCCAGCCCCTGCATGGCTTCTTAATAATGATCTATATAATTGCTGACAAAAGAAGTATCATTTTTAATTAAATATTGTAAGGACATGTTTGTTTTGTTTTTTTTTTTTGTCTAACATAATATGTCATCCTTTGAGGTTTTATTTTTCTGTACACTAAAGGAAGGCACCATGCAACACCAAATGCTGATGGGAAATGTTGAAATTTAATCCTTGTAGTCATCTTCTAACTTTTCTCTCTTATATCTGTCTTACGTGTAAAGTAGAAATATTTTGCCTGCATTTATGCCTAAATGGATATATGCACCATGTGTGTGCAGTACTCAAAAATGCCAGAAGGGGGTGCCAGATTCTTGGAACTGGAGCTACATTCAATTGTGAGCCACCATGTGCATGCTGGGAATCGAATCTGGCTCATCTGGAAGAGCAGCCAGTGCTCTTAGCTGCTGAGCTATCTCTCCAGCCCTATCTCAAAGTCATCTTTTAATTGAAGTGTTGGTAAAAGATCAGTCTGTAGATAACCCAGCAGTTTCACATGTAGGTGTCCCAGTTGACCCAACTAAGAATAATGGCAGAAGGGATGGGACTTTCCACTTCCTATCTCCCTCCCTTCAAAGCCTGGCACAGATGTGGCATTGGACTGGGAAGCAGCCAAAGGCAGTACTAGATTGCACAGAGATTGGGCTGTGGCACTTTGTGTGTGTCCTCCAGACAGAAGGGAAGTCATTGGAGGACATAAGGACACAGCATAGATGTGCTGTGACAACATGTGCCCTGTTTGGCCAGAGTATGCAGGTTAATTTTTGGTTTTGTTTTTAATCCATAAGTTTTCAGTAAAAAAAGTTTGCCTTGGTGGTCATGTTTTCCATGTGAAGTCTGAACACACTGAATCTGGGAGCCTGGGCTTGGCCTTTGGGTAGCCTTCTATCTGGAGCTGCAGGGCTATGCTCAAGGTTAGGCCAAGCATCTGTGACTCTGGTTCACAGGCCTAGTTCCTTAGGGGATGCCTTTTGTCCAGCTGAACCCTGGAGCCTAATAGGAATATCCCCCCTCTGCCGCCACCCTTAGGAGTCAACACCCAAGAGAGACACATCCAAGAGACAGAGAGGATTGTGGGGCTCTATCACCAGCCAGGAAGTGCGTCTCGTGGGATCAGATACATTTAACACGTGAATACAATCCCAAGGGTTTGAAAGCTTTTTCTTTGAACTTAGTGCAGAAAATACAGATGGTTTCATTTTAAGTGGTTTAACTGTCATTCATGGGTCTGTTCTCCCAACATTTCTGTTTAAAAGCTTGCCCGTGGCACACAAGGGATCCACAGATGTACCAGCTCTGCCCAGTGGCCCCTTGCTGGGCTTAGAAGCCAGTTGCAGGGACAGAAGATGATTTCTACCTTGCCCTCTCCAATTCCTCCTCTTTTCAAGCAGAATCAGAATCATTTCTGGGTTGGAATTTTCCTGTGCTGAATCCAGCAAATCTGGAATAGAACATTTAGCAAAGTATGGGACCGGTATAATGAGCAGCAGCTGTGAAGTGTCTTGTCTCCAGCGGCGCCATGTGTAGGGAGAACCCACGCTGAGGTCCTGGGGGTTGGTGTGAGCCATGCTGCACCGGGAGCATATGCCCAGGTCCTGGGGATGAGTGTCTAGGAAGCTGCTCAGAGCTAGAGGACCAAGGGGTTTGTTCCAAAACTCAGGACAGAGGAGTTCTCACATCAGTGGTGCTGCCATGGAAGACTGGAGAGATGTGCCCCTCAGGGCCTCCTGAAAAGAAAGGGCTTCTAAAGACCTAATATTTAATATTAACCTGGTCAGGCTGGGAAGAGGAACCCAGAGAGGGAATCTGAGTTCAGCTAGAGTCCTGTGTTTCAGACCTAGGCAACTGGGAAGGGGAGGCTCTGGTCTGGTAAAAACCCTTAAGTGTGTGTACTCACAGACAGACAGACAGACAGACAGACAGACAGTTCGATTTTGCCACCTCAACAAAGCATTGTTCCTTTGTGCCCTGCCCCAGCCATCAAGAAAAAAAATGTTTCCCCAAAGCAGACACCTGCCACTTTTCTGGAAGTGCCTCTGTCTTTCTCTTCATTACTTTCTGTGTCTCATTATCTTTGGAAAGAGACCCAGTATGATTTTACTACCATTCTGCCCTCATTTTAGAAATCACCAAATGTGAATATTGAAATAATTACCATGCTAACTACACTGCCATTCAAAAGACAATTTCAGTTGTAGAAAACGCAAGACTTAAGCAATGGCTTTCTGTTGACTGCATGGGAAAAGCACCACAGAGCACTCCCTGCAAATTCAGTTAGCACTTTGGAGACACATGGTTTCAAAATGCATTTTGACAGTTGATTAACGGTTTGTTGCTAATTTAACTTCCAGTTAGGGGCGGGAGTGGGGCTAGTGAGTCTTAAAAGTGTAAAGTAACAAGAAGGGCCATGGCTTGAGTCACGTGCCTGTACTCCCTACCCCACCCCATCTATAAAACTCGGCGATATCATTGTTCGTAATTGTTGGGAAGCTTAAGTGCTAAGCATGATTTGCCCAGGCCCTTGACAGGATGCGCAGGCATGGTCCTACTCCCTGAGAACTCCGTACTCCATCCTGAACTGGTGACCCCTTACCCACAAAACGGCATGCCATCATGCCTTGTCTTCTGCCTCTGGGACCCTGTTGCCCACTCTTCTTTCTCTGTGACAGCAGCTTCCTGGCACTCCTCGAGTGCTGAACTCCATCCCAGGCCCCAAAAGGGTAGGCACCGAACCTCGTTTTCTCCATGTGCTTTGTGGACCCACATTGTTAAGCCTTATTGGGCTAATACAGCTAGTAATCCTGATACTAGATACAGCTAATACTCCTGTACTGTCTCTGACTTGGTCCCAGCTGCTGACAGTGCATTCTTAGATAAGGATTCCACGTGTCACTGACCTTTGGTCAGAATATTTACCTTCTCTGGGGTCACATTTTTTTTTCCCCCAGAGGTGGAAATTTTGGTTTTCTTTCCCTGAATGTGTACACAGAGCTGAGCGGAACCTGCCGAGGTGACATTCTCTTGGGAAACCAAGTGGACATTAGAGCTTGTATACCCTGACAGTCCCAACCAATCCCCCTGACTGGAACTCCTGACTGGTGTCCCTGCTCCTAGCCAGGGGGAGATATTAACCAACATCCCTAAAGCTTGAGGTTGTCAGAGAGGAATGAAAAATCCATGTGGGGGCTGAAGAGATAGATGGCTCTGTGCTCAAGAGTGTTTGCTGTACTTGCAGAAGACCTGCTTAGGACCCATCATCAACATAGTGGTTCCCAACCGCCCATAACTCCAGCTGGATCCAACAGCCTCTGAGGAAACTAGGTGTACACGGTACCCAGACATACACGTAGGCCACACACACATAAAAATAAATACATCGTAAGCAAATAAACAACTACAAAGCAAGAGATGCAACGGAGAGAGCCTTTTTCATGATTTCCCCTGCTTTGTGAGTCACTGAAATGTCTCTTGAACTTGAGCTCTGTAGGAGAGCGAAGCCTGCGGGCCAGAGTACAGAGTAACAGGGATGTGTTTGTAGAATGAACAAAGTCAGGGCCTGTGGTCTCTGGACACTTCCTGGGAGGTGCTGTGGTTACAAACACTTCCTCTCATGACCTGCCAGGAGAGCCACCAGTGCGGTGCTGGCATTGGTGCCATTGGTGCCGATGGTCTTCTAAAAAAGCTGGATGTTTTGCATGCTGACCTTTCAAAACAACCTCAAGGGTGAATTCCTGATGAATTCCAGCGGCAGCTGTGAGTGCCTGACAGAGTCCTGCAGACACTCAATGCTGGGTGTCCTCAGCAGGGGGTAAATTAAAGATGAATTTCTTACTTCTGAGGAAAATCACAGTATTTAGCTGTTTCTCGATGTGCTTTCTAGTACCCAGTGGAGGGTGCATTTCATCTACATGTAACTTAAGCAAGAGAAGGTTGGGGCTGTAGCTGTGTGCTAGAGCAGTCCCCTGGCATGCCTGGGGTCCTGGGTTACATCCCAGGCACTGCAAAACCAGAAAACTGAGAACACACACAGACAGCTTCATTTCTGGTGGCTTTTCTGCTGGCTTCTCCCTGTAGAGGGGCGTGAGTCTACATGCAAGTCCCCTCTGCCAGTGCCAGGCCCAGGTCTCCCCCACAGGGAGAACATCTTGTCTCTCCCTCCAATTTAAAGACTGGTTTCTGTGTTTTCATTTGTTGCACAACATGATCCCGACCTGAAGCCACAAAGCCATCTGTGCTTAGCTACAGATACAGCCATCTGCCTGGCACTAGGGAACTGTCTGGGGCTTGGAGAAGCAGTGTGAGTCTGGGTATGCTAGCACGTGCCTATAACCCCAGTGCTAGGGAGGCCGAGACAGGAGGATCAAGACCCTGTCAGAAGGAAGACAGTGGTCTTTTCTAAGAGGTGCTCAGGATGTTGCTGGGTTATGGTTGATAGTTCTACCTTTTAACTGGATCCCCAAGTTGCAGTTGAGTGGTGAGCCCATCTCAAATGCAGAGCGAGCATAGGCAGAAGAGAATCAAAGTTAAAGAGGGAGGGAGTTACTCTGGAGTGAGTCTCCTGTTCAGTGGCTGTTGTCTTGTTCTTGCTGAAGACCCAGAACTTGAGCACTTGAGCGGAACACGTCCTTTCTCCTCTATGACGTTGCCAGTTCTGGCTTAGATACCGTCTTTTACCGGGTCCTCAGTCAGCTGATGTCTGTGGGGAAGGAGTAACTGCTCAGATTGTCTGTGTTTACTGAGAAGGAGATAGCTTTAAAAAGTCGACAGTAGGAAATGCACATGGTAGTTTGTTTGTTTGTGGTTTTGTTGATGGTTGGTTTTTGTGGAGTATTGCTTGTTGTTGCTGCTGCAGTGCTGGGGAGGATAGCCAGAGCCTCGTGCTTGACAGGGAAGGCCTCCGAATTATAGTCCAGTCTCACACGCCACTTTGATAGAGGTTTTAAGCTAGAGGCTATTGACCACGCAGGCTATGGCGAACCTCATTTACACTGGTGTTTACCGCTACTGTTGTTACTGGACGATCAGTGGACTCTGGAGAGAAAGTATCACATTCCTCCCCACCCCCCATCCCATACCAAGTCACCATCCGCATAAGCACTGCACAGTGCCAGGGCCTCTGTTGAACTCTGAGTTCTACCGTTGCCTGCAGTCTGGCCAGCCAGGCTTTTAGCTCACTGGCCTCAGGGTCCCCATGGAAAAGCAGGTAGTCCTTTTCACAAAACTGACATCAAAGCCAAGTGAGATCATGCTCAAAAAGGACTTTGAAAACCTGCAAGGGGCTGTAGAAAAACAAACAGTTTTCCTTAACATGTTCTCTGTTCAAAGAGAAAGGTAAATAAACTCAGGATTGCAGAGCCATGAATAGCATCGCAAACATCTCTGGCTTCCTTTGTTATGGGGCTCTCTTTGTTGAGGAAAATCCTTAATGTGTCTTAAGTCACTAAGGGAGAGGCCTCAGGTTTTGGTCTGGTGACATGGTGGCTTTTTAATGGCACGAGTCTTACTCTTGCAGGTGACTAGAGCATGATCGGTATTTTTTCCTATATATTTCAGACTGTCCTCAAACTCACAGCAATCCTCCTGCCCCAGCCTTCCAGTGCTGGGATTACATGTGTGCACCACATGTCCTCTCACTGATTTTTTTTTCTTTTTGTCCATCACACATGTTGATCCATAACTCCCGGTGTAGTTAGTTCTCCTGTGGCTGTTAGTCCCCCGAGTGTAAGTCCTATGCTCCACTGTGGAGGTCAGAATGTTCATATGAACACTAGATTCTTGTGCCAATTTTTAGACAACACTAAATTATGCCACAAGTAGTCTAATTGATTCTGTCGAGGTGGTTCTCTTTTTTCCAGTAATAGCCGTCATGGGATGAATAAGGGACTGATATTTATCCACTATTCGGTTTTTAAATTGTAATTAGGGCTAAAGATAGAGACAGGCAGAGACTGAGGATAGGAAATAGCCTAGAGTCAGAATGGTAGGGCGTTTGACATCATTAGCCACAAAGGAAAAGTACATCAAGACCGGAATGAGATGTCACTTTGCACCCGCTAGGAAGGCACAATCGTGTTTCTTTCAGTATTGGAGATTGAGCCCATGCAAGACCTCACACAGCTAGGCCAGGGCTCCACCACACTGTTATATGCCCCCGGCCCTTTTATCCCACCAAACTCCTCAAGCTGGCTTTGAACTTGGATTTTGTTCTTATTTGTGTGTGTGTGTGTGTGTACATGTGTGTACATGTGTGTACATGTGTGTACATGTGTGTACATGAGTGCAGGTGCCCACAGAGACCAGAGCTGTCAGTCAGATCCCCCTGACCATCTAGGAATCAAACTCAGGTCCTCTGAAAGAATGGCGCATGCTCTTAACCACTGAGCTATCTCTCCAGCCCTACAAGATAATCGAATGTGACAGGTACTGGTGAGGAGACAGACACAGTGAAAGCCTTGAATGTTGCTGGTGGCAACAGAAAATGGTGTAGCTGTTATGGGAAACAGTTTGGTTCTCAGGTAAGCAGCGATTTCATTTCTAGGTACAGACCTCAAAGAACTGAAAGGAGGCCTTCAAACAGAAGCTTGTACACAAATGCTTACAGCAATGCTACTCAGCATAGTCAAAAGGCACCAACTACCCAGTGCCTGTGACTGATGGACGTCCAAATAAATGTGCTATAGCCAGACACCCCTCCTGTGTTTCCTTCCCTCCTCTTCCTTCCTTCTTTGGCAGGGTCTCAAGGCAGATGCCACACACTGCCCCTGGAATGCATTCCTTTCTTGATGTAGCTTACTCGGAGTCAGGTTCCATGGACTGGAAGAGTTCATGCTTCTCTCCCAGAGGACCTGAGTGTGGTCCCCAGCCCCTTGCGAGTGGCTCGTATCCACCTGTAACTCCAGCTTCGGGAGGTCTTCTTACAGACTTGAATACACGTGGCATGCATTTTCTCTTTCACACACATACATGTATACGTAAACAAAAAATTAATAAAAATGCCCTTAAAGTGCCCTATCTGATACACATCTGCAGCTTCCTTCACTGGAAAGGATTAGCTGGGCCTTCGGGATTATGGAACTCAGTGTCAGGTGATATATATCCAAAACACATACAGTACATCAGTACAAAACACATATTGTACGACAAATCCTAAATTGTTAGAGAGCTACAAGAGAGTCAAAGGAAATGACAGCTACCAATAAAGTAGTTTAATTTACAGCCAACAGACCCAGGTGTCAAGCGGAAAAACTGGTTATACCCTGGGTTAAGACAAATCTAAGCGATCAGTCAACTTTATTTTTCTCGGCTCTTTCTTTAAAAATCAAAACCATTTGCTTGCTCAGTCTTAAAGACGGTGTGCGTGTGCATGCGTGCTGTATGCATGCGTGCAGTGTGCATGCGTGCAGTGTGCATCCCTTGGGGCACGTGGGCTGGCAGGAGGGTCCAGAGTTTTCCCTTGCAGTCCTTCCCGTCGGGCAGTTTTGTTAGGAAAGCCAGATGTTGATCTGATAAGGACAGGCTGGCCTCTATTTTGTAGTTCGTTTCTTAGTAACGCGCCTTTATTAATCACAGGCCCCAGCACGACCGTGGACAGAGCAGCGAGATTAGAAAAGGAGGAGGAAACATTACTCTTGCTTTGTTAGAGATAAACATGACCATATGCCCCAGTTCTTGTGTACAGCTTAAGCAGTGTGCATGACCCCATGCAAAGCAGTGCAATGAAACTGCACGCCCTAAACCATGAAGCTTTCCTGTGGGATGTAGAGATGTGCCATGTTTCTAGATGGGACGAATTGGTGCAAACTTGTCTGTTAACACCAAGGTGATACATGTTTGATATGTTTTCAATCAAATCTTCTCAGAGTTTCCCAGGAACGCAACAATATATAATTTACCAATCATATAATTTACCTGGAAAAATTTAAAAAAAAAAAAAAGAAAGAAAGAATCCTCAGAAAGAATCTGAGGAAATTTTGCAAAAGAATAGTGAAGGTGACCAGAATTTTTATCTCTCAAAATATCCCATAAGCTCGATTGATTTAAACAGCCATACTGGCAAGTGAATAGACAAACAGATAGATGAATCCAAACAGTGAGTAGAGAAGCATATGTTACCAGGACCTTGCCGTATATTACAGGTAATGGTGGAAATCAGTCTGGATGAGTGGAACATCTACTGTCATCCAAGAATAGTGACCTTGTGTGTTCGGAGGCGAGCTGCATCTTCCTGTCATTTAGAGGAATGGGTGCATTTAAGGAGAATACATTTCTTAAAAAAAAAAAATAACTGTAAGCATAAGAGGAAACGGGTGATTGAGTTATAAATGGGTTTTGGAATCACTCTTCGTAAAATACCAGGCAAAGTCAGACATGGTGGCACAAGCCTCTGATCCCACCACTCGGTAGGGGGAAGCAAGAGGATCTAAGCGTTCAAGGTCAGACTCAACTCCACAGCAAGTTCAGGGCTCCTATGGGCTGCACAAGACACTGTCTAAAGATCTTAAAACCAGACTCAAGCTAGAAGGAGGGGGAGCCAAAGGATAAAGGTTTAATTTCTAAGATCTACCACATTTAACCACAAAAATATAAAAAAGTATGTATAAATCAAATTAAACTTTCCTGAGCGCCATCATACACACCTGTAGTCCTAGCACTCAAGAGACTGAGGCAGGAGGATTGCCGGTTCAGGCCCAACCTGGCTTCTATATTGAGACCCTGTCTCAGAAACCAATGTGAACTTACGCATACAATAATATAATTAATAAGAAAACAATTCTAACATACAAATGATAGTGTCTAATAATATGGCACTAATAAAAATACAAATTAACAGGGAAAAGAATAAAAATATAATAGAAAATAAACAGCATAAGCAGAATTCACAGAACAGAAATAAATGCAAATAGTAGGAAACATGAGTCAGGAAAACAGAAATTGAAGTGAGAAACACTTTTACATTTTTTTGGGGAGCGGACGTGTGTGCCACGCACACCTGTGGAGGTCAGAGGTCAACTCGCAGTAGCCATGTGTATCCTGGGGATTGAAGTGAGGTCATCAGGCTTGGAAAAAAAAAAAATGCCTTTACCCTCCAAGCCCACTTGCCGTCCCGAGAGACATGTTTAAAAAGCATAAATGGATCCGCCTCAAACATGTTGAAATGAGGTGCCCATTAAAGTGGCCAGAATGTAAAAGATCAATGCCAGCTATTGATGAGGGTAAAGAAGCCAAACAAGTGCCCTCATGGATTATTGGTAGGAATATAAATTGATCTATTGTCTTTGGAAGGCGATTTGGCATTATCTATAGAATTGAAATTGCACCTATCCTCCAAGGTTCCAAGGGGCAAACACAAAGCCACCTGGTCTTAAGGAACAGGCGTAGGGCTGTCCTTCCACTACATTCTGCCCACCCATCCCAGACTGGCCTAGATCTGAGAGTGACCTTCAGACACAAGGTCAGGCAAGCTAACGACTACTATATTCAGACAAATGGTGGCATAAGTGATGGAATAATCATGTCCTTCCACAGACCGTGTCAGCAGTGTCTCCCAGCATTTCTGTGCATTGTTTAAACTCCAGAATATTATATCCTTTGGGTCTGTATTTCTTCCCTAACCTGGACCATTCTGAGCACTATTTTTGATTTTTTTTTCTTGTAGTTTTTTGATAAGTTATATAAAATTTTTTTAATGCGGTTAGAAACCCACCACACTAAACTTACATCAAAATCACAGCTTTGTAAGTCCTGCTGCGTGTTATTGTGAAGTTAATTAAAAATGGTGTTTTATCCGTAGGTGGTATTGTCAAACAATTAAAGATTGTGAGACTTATGCTGTGCACGGTTGACCTCACACTGTGATTCTAAGGCAGTTGCGCGCATACACATATACTTTGAAGATTTTATTCTACAGACTCTGAGAATGTCACCAAATGCCAATCAGATGAGAGCTAGACTCCCATTGTCATAATACATACTATCTTTTAAAGATACTTTAAAACCTAAGATTGGCTAAGTGGGTGTGTTTTCTGTCATTTCAGCAAATTCAGTCTCAGTGCTTAATGTGGGTCCCTGGGCATAGACCTTAAGGTAAATGTGGTAGGAGGTGTGCCTAGACAGAGCTTCCCGACTAATGGAGCTACCTGGGTGCTAGGACAGAGCAGTGCTCAGGAACGAGACAGTGACCCAGCAACCAACCTGATAGGGAGTGACTCCTAAAGACAAGGACCAGTGGCCAGGAGGAACTAGGGTGGCAAGCTAGGCATCTGGAATAAAGGCACTGTTCCCCAGGAGTGTCCATTCGAGGTGAAGCAGAGACACTGGTTAGCTCTGGAGCTTACGCAGAGTTAGAGAAACACAGGGTGTAACCAACTCTAGGCCAAGCTATGGACCTGTGCATCGGAGAGCTGCAACAAGATTTGTGTGTTGAGATTCTCTTTCCATTGGCAAGGTGGACAACTGAACAGTGGAGTGGGTGGGGAACAGGACAAGAGTTAGGAGGCCACAAGGTCGGGGAGCTAAGATTCAGAGGAGGCTATGTGTCATGGGGGTGGCTGGCAGATGTGTGTGTGTGTGTCATCATTAAATATCTGCTACAACAACCCTAATATGCAAAATCTGCAAATAGCCAACAGGAGATTTGGCTGTAATTTTTTTTTTGCCATATTTCCTAAGATTAAGTCATATTCTAAGCAAAATTTAAAGGTAGCATGTGAAATATACTTGTTCTGGTTTTGGTTGGCTGGTTTTCATTTTGTTTTGGTTTTTTTTTGAGACAGGGCTTTTCTATGTAGCCCTGGATGTCCTGGAACCCAGTCTGTACACCAGGTTAACCTTGAACTCAGATCCACCTGCCTCCTGTTCCAATAATTTTAACCTCAGTCTATTTATCTTTTTTATTATTATTCATATTGTAAGGGAAATGCCCCTCTAATTTTCCTCAGGAGTTTGGTTTCCTGGTTCTCCTTTCTCCCTCTACACAGCCCAGGGGCATTCTGGGAGATTCTGTAACTTATGTTATGTGGCTGGGTCACACACAGAATTCAGGTGTCTGTTTGCCATTGCTTTTACAAGGCTGCTTTCTGTTGCCATCCTAACCACTCAGCCCTTAAACACACCTTCCTCTGCTTTGCAAATCCAGCCATTTGTTTCTATGGGGATTTTTGTACCTGCTGGCAAGTGGCCCCATGTCCTGTCACTTAAACACCCTCCTCCCTTCTCTCCAGCCCCAAAGAAGCAGTTTGCCTGGGGACTTGCTCAAGACGGAGCTTTACCTCTTTAATTTCATGTGTATTTAATAGTACCCATACACAAGGAATACATAGAAAAAGAACTTCTAGAACCATCTGCTTCTGAGGGAAATGTTAAGCATGAATGAACAAATAGGTTAAGATAAATCATTAATAAAACACCCCTGGGACGTAATACAGAGCTGAGAGATTGGTGCCACCACTGTGTTCCATTAGGAGATTCTAGTTCATGTAGAACACACCACTGATCTCGGATGAAAAGCTGTGAGGTAAACAGATATCATTTTCAGTAAATGGGATCGCCTTGTACCAGGGCCATGAACCATCCTCAATTCTTAAGTGGAACAATCTCTTTCCCAGGAATTAATGGGGTTTTTAGTTCTTGTATTTCATTCCAAGGCCACTGTTGTCTTCACAAAGGACAGTTGTAAGGGAGGCGTCATGCCTTGCTCAGTGGAAGAAGCCTTTAGCCTTCACTAATCCGTTAGAAATACTGCTCGCCCTTCTGACACGTTCTCTGAGGTTTATTGTAGTGCTCTCTAGATCCCAAGTTAGTTAGAGGCTGAGGAGAGTCTGCAGCTCTTCATGGTGTCGCCGGGAGCAGAATTCCTGTTAGTGGAGTAACCAACCACAGCAGCTGTGGCAGAAGTGACCATTTACTGAGCAGAGGTGCCGTGCGAGCCACTCTGTGTACATCGGCTCATTTGGAAATAATGAGGTCAATCTTGTCACACAGAATGTATTCAGAGGATGATATTTGCTTTCTTTTCCCCTTGATTATAGAAATAACCCGTGTTGAATTGCTTGATGCTCTAAATTTGAAACCAGGGTTGGTTCCTAAAGCTAGTGTGGTGTGGGAGGCATTAATGAGCAGAGTATGGATATGAGGTGGGTAGAAATGTCCAGCTCAGTGCCGAAGCGCTCACTCAGTATGCATGAGGCCCTGCAACCCAGAGAACCCGTTGTGTTTATGGTTAGTGTACAGAATAACTTGTCGAGGAAAACCTTAAAAACTAGGGTACCTTTGTTCAATAAATATGGAGAAAACTAACTTCTCCTATTTTCCTTCCTCTTCTTTCTCAGATACATTCCGCCACTGATCTGGGGGAAAAGTGGACATATCCAGACAGCCTTGTATGGGAAGATGGGGAGGGTGAGGTCGCCACACCCTTACGGGCACCGCAAGTTCATCACCATGTCGGACGGTGCCACTTCTACATTCGACCTCTTCGAGCCCCTGGCTGAGCACTGTGTTGGAGGTGAGCCACTTTAGGTCCTGGTGTTGGGCTGCCTGGAAAGAGGAACAGCCGTCAGTGGAGAGCAATGTGTAAAATGCCTATGCCACCCATTGTGCCATTGCTTTCAGAGGCCAGGTCATCAGGATTAACTCCAGCCTGTGCTTGTGTTAGTTCATATTAGCCACAATCTGTAGAGAATTACAATCCCCCCATAAAGTATGGAAGCCTATTTTAAAGGATGACGGGAAGAGCTTGAAGCCCAGAGCCCCCAGGATGCAGTCAGTGTCAGTAACAATTCCTAAGTGCCTACTGTTATCTCCCCAATCCCCCCCCCCCCGCCCCATGCCCTCTGAGGTGGGCGATGCTATCTCCCTTGAACCTTGGGAAGCTGGTGCTTAGAAAAGCAATCTAGGGTGGGTTTATTTGCTGAGCAGCAGGGCGTAAAGGCTCTCGGGTGCCTGGTGTATAAATCTCCTCAGACAAAAGGACACATTAAAGCCATTCTTACTTTTCATGAGTCAGTGACACCTCATCCAAGAAATAACTCCAATTTCCGTTGCTGCTAGGGTTTGGCAGTGTGCTTTCCCAGCTATACAGTAAACAGCGATTACAAATGCCTCATAATGAAGCCTTCAGAGGAAGTGCAGTTGGATGCCAGCGTCCTTTTGAATGCAGTCCCTACCAGAAGAGAACATGGTTTTTGTTTATTCAAAGATACCTAGTTTGTTACAGGAGTGTAGTCATTATTTATAGGTAAATTGCAGCAAATTTGCTCCAACTCATTTATTCCAAGGAACTGGAATTGCTGAGTAGCTTTCCTCCTCAGACCCCCACGTGGCTACCTCCTTGTCATTCAGGTCTCAGATGTCACCTCCTCTGAGGCTACAGATCCTTTCTCTTGACTCATGGTGCCTCCCTGCCTTTGTCCCTCATGGCACCTGCCAATCTAGCTACTTCTGTAGCTGTTTAGGGCCCTTCTGCTGCAGTGCAGGAATCCCCAGAGCCCAGAGTGTGCTCTCAGCAAACAACCACAAAAGGAATGAGTACATGGGTAGGGCAGGAGTTCCCACTACATTTGTAAGTATTGTAGTGGGTCCTTCATATATCTGTCCCCCCACCATAGTTAGTTAAATGCTTTCTTTCTCTTATTTCTAATAATTTGACTTCTAGCATTTAAGCATACAGTTTAAGCTTGGTGTGATGGCTCACACCTAAAATCCAAACATTCAAGAGATGAACCCTTGAGGATCAGAAATTCAAGGCCAGCACGAGCTACATGAGACCTTGTCTGAAAACAACAACAATGACAACAAAGTAGCATAAAATTTAGCTTGAGTTGTCCATTCTTGCTGGTACTCAGTACGTGAGCTGTCCGTTCTTGCTGGTACTCAGAATGTGAGCCGTCCGTTCTTGCTGGTACTCAGTACGGGGTTGGAAAAGGCAAAACCAACTCTAAGTTTCTTATCCACTACTTCCCATCAGCCTGGCTCCCTGCAAAGATCAGTGCTTGTGTCTGCACCCAAGAAACACTCTTTAAAAAATGAGCTGTTTTATTTCTTTTATGATTTATTTTCCTGCCTGTGGAAGGAATAAATCTTCCTTTTGGCAAACAGATAAACAGAAGCATTTAAAAATGAAAAATAGACCAGACTGAAAAAGAAGAACAGACCAGGCATGGTGGCGCGCACCTTTCTTTTGTTCCAGCACTAGGGAGGCAGTGACTGGTAGATCTACGTGAATTCCAGCCAGGGCTGCAAAGGGAGACTCAAGGGAGGGGGGGGGGGATTACCCAGAATCCCACCACCTCAACACCTGTTAATATCAGTGTTTATATATTGAATAGATACATAAGAATCTCTTTCTCCACCCTGTAGATGACATCACCATGGTCATCTGTCCTGGAATTGCCAATCACAGCGAGAAGCAGTATATCCGAACCTTCGTTGACTATGCCCAGAAAAATGGCTACCGTTGCGCAGTGCTGAACCACCTGGGAGCCCTCCCCAACATTGAACTGACCTCCCCACGCATGTTCACCTATGGTAAGCAGGGGGCATGGCCAAATGGAGCTTCCCCCTTGCCCCTTTCTCTGTTGTCACAGAAGGTGCACAGCCCCTCCAGCCTTCTGCCCTGTATTGTAAGTGTAGCATTTGTGAACATCCACAGGAGATGATGGGGCACATCTCCTACAGCAGCTTACACTGGCGTTTGTGATGCTGTTCCTGAGCAGCTCTGGATGGGCACCCATCCCAGCTCCTCGAGGTTCATCGGGGAAGGTCTTGCTCATGGGCCTGGACTGGTCGGAGAGTGCCGCTGGATCCAGGGAGATCATGTTCATAGCTGGACTTAACCCGTTCACTATGCTATTCCAACACCTGCCCTCCACATTCTACCAGACGGCTAGAGGTGTAGTGTGGGTATATTAGTGTCAGTGGGAAGGAATCTGCACACCAACAGCTTGCTGGATTCTCAAGTTCTTGAAGACAGGAATAGGCAGGCTGTCGACTTTACACAGATGCTTCTTAATTTTAAAGGAAACCCTGTTACCCAAAGTCCTCACTTCTGAACTGTCTCTTCTTTTTTTTGTTTGTGTTTTTGTTTTCGAGACAAGGTTTTACTTGATAGCATAGGCAATTCTAGAACTAATGCTATTATCATCCAGGCTGGCATTGAACTTGCAGTGATCCTCCTGCCTCTGCCTCCTAAGTGCTGGGATTACAGATGTGCACTACCGTGCCCAGCCCTGAACTGTTCACTCTTGATTCCCATTGGCCCTCCCTTCTGATCATACATACCACATAAATAATAAACACATAAAAGATGCATCTGTGTGAGCAAAGGAATTATAATATGTTGTCATGGGAAACAACTGGACGTTTTCTCTGTGATCTCGCCATACAGCAGTTTCTGATTCTTCACTCTCCCCTTCCATCTAGTTGCACTCACAGTTTATATACTAATAGTAACTTATTTAAAGTAACTTTATAGTCACTTTGAAGATACGTAGTCATTATATTGAATCTTTAAGAGCCTCGTTGCTGTTCAGTTATAGTCATAAGATATGTTTTTTCAGTATTTTAATTATTGTTATAAATATCTTGTCCATAGTTTTTTTTTCTTCTCTCTTAAGTACCAGGGACTAAGCCCACACTCTTTTTGAAGCTGCACAAACAGCATGTCACTTTGAGACTGGGCTCACCAAGTTGCCCAGGCTGGCCCTGACCTTGATCAGTAGCCAAGTAGACCTTGGATGTGTGTGTATGATCCTCCCCCCCCCAGCCTCTGTCATTTTCTTCCCGTTAATGACATCTTCAAAGTAGATTTCTAGCAGAATTATGCAGTTGGGTATTCCTATGTATTTGTACATATTGTCAGATCTTGTATGGGGTCACGTCCGTTGCCATTGGTAACTGGTGAGGGCCCACTCTCACGAGTAGGTAAGGGAAGGATACACATGCGTGGTTTTTGGCAGTCATAGGACTGCATTGGAAGTGGCTCCGAGTCCATTCCCACCCTGGCGCTCACCCCCATAACTCAGACACCCCTTTCACAGATGCTTCTGGTCAGTCTGGTCAGTGGCTCGAGAAATAGATAAAAATCCAGGTGCGTGGGGACATGTGACATGTGGAGGGAGACTTGGCTCCGAATCCCTGAACTAGACAACTTGGAACACAGATGAGAACAATAGGGAGTGGGCCTAAGATCCTTGATTAGACGGAAAGCCATCTGGACGAGCGAGGATAATGACACGAGCCTTGGCTGCAAGGCTCAGCAGAGGCTTTCGGAGCTCCATCCGATAGTAAGTACACCGCACAAATTAGAAACGCCAGCGAGGGGCCTGGGAGCACAGCTCACTTAGAACAGTGTTGACCTCGCAGGTACAAAACACTGTGCTCAGCCCTCAACTGCATGAACCAGTGTGGTCGTTCATGACTCTCTGGAGACAGAGGCAGATGGATCAGAAGTGCAAGGTCACCCTTGACTATATAGAGCTTGAAGACTCTGACATAAAAAGAAGTAGAGTTGAAGCCACTGTCACATAGAGGTTGAGACCATTGCCACTACCACCAGTCATGCACCTACACCTAGTATATGTGCTGGCCTCAAGCACAGCAAACCCAGAGAAAGATGCACTTCAGATGAAGAAACTGAAGCTCAGGGAGGAGCCTTGTCGTCAGGGGTGTCAGCCAGGAAGTAGAAGAGCTGAGACAGGAGCCTAGATCCAGCTGTTCCAACCTTCAGAGACATCGCACAGCTGGTTAGAGCATTTGAGTCTCTTAAGAACCAGGCACCTCATCCCAAGAGGGTCCCGGGCAGCAGATAGGGGAGACCCAACAGAAGGCATTACAGGCTGGAGCAAGGTAGGAAGGAGGAGTGGAGTTTCCGGGTGGAGTGTGCTCTCAGAGGAGAGCCAGGCAGAAGAACCAGACTGTGGGTTTCCAGGCACTCCAGCCTACCACAGCTGGCAAGGTGGTCTTGCTGAGCCTCGCTCAGTTCCAGTTTCCTCGGCTGCAGCAGCATTTTTATAGTCTGTCGTCATTTTCCAGGACAGGTGGCCTAGAGGAGACAGGACTTTTGTGACTCTGCTGTTCCTTTGCTCTGTGTCTGTACCTTGTTTAGCTTCTGCTGTGCATCTGTTAGTAGGGTTGAGGTCAAACAAACACAACTTTCAAGAGGTATAAAAATACAGAATTCAGCGAGCCTACTGAAATCTAACATGTCAGTGGTGACTTGCAAGATGCTAGAGAGAGAGCTTTTCTCAGTCGCTGTTTTAGCTAAAATCAATTGATTTTTGATAAGTGACTCCTCGGGCTGGTGAGCAAGGAGCACTCTTTTAATAAGAGTGGGCTGATTCATTAGAGCAAAGCCTAGGTTTGTGTCTCTCAACAGGTAAACAGAGGCAGCCTAACAGCTAACGTGCTAGAAGTGAAAAACCTTCACCACGGTTAACCACATGTTAAATTCCTAAGTTCATTAGCCACCTCTCATGCCTCAGCCCAAATACATCTGTGGAGTTTTACATCTGTCACCAGCCATTGTTCATTTCAAATCACTGTTGCACTTGACATAGCCTGGTACTTGACGTCACTCACCCAGGCTTGCTGGCCCTTCGCGGTTGCGTTTGTCATCCACTCTTTTCTGTTTCTCAGCCGAACTTCAGAATCATTTGGTTAAATTCCATGTTGAATTTCTGTATCAGACGGGATAGACCAGCTGATACACATCCCCAAAGCCCAGCAGCTCAAAGGCAGGGATGTATTTCTGCTTATTCTCCATGTTCATGGCATAGCCTGGGGCTTTTGGGGCTCTGTCATTGCTTACTGTCTTCACACAAAGGCCCAGGTTTGAAGAGCAGCCACCAGCTGGAACATGGCCAGTCTCACAGTACGTAGAGAGAGCCTGGTTCTAGAAACTACTACCTAGAAATGATAACGATTGTTCCTGGCCATAACTTGTTGGCCAAAGTACAGGGTGCCACCAAGCTTAACTTCAGAAGAATAGATACCGCCAGCTCCTAGTCAACACAGCTTATCACAACTTTTAATTGGATTGTAATTTATAAATTAGCGTAGAAGGCTTTGTATTGAAAGGTTCATACTTTCCTCTTCCAGGAACATGGTGCTTCCTAAGTCTTCACAGAGAACATCTAGCTCCCTGTAGAGATCAGTGATCGTAACAACTGATTCCTGTGGAGAACTCCCCCTGGGAAAATTTTAAAGACTCCAGGGCTTGAGGGCCCAGCTCCTTGGTAGCCTATGGTATGGCCAAGATTTTCCGAGCCACAAGCATAAGTCTCATTTCCTCTTCAGTCTGTTGTCATTGTTACTGTGTTGTGTTGTGTTGTGTTAGATCTTGTTTTGTTCTTTACTGTAGACAATTTCAGAACAAGGAGAGAGGATACTAGTAGAATGAACCCAGGAGTAAGCCCAGTATAACCACACCTGCTTCTAATTCATGCAGCTCATAACCAGTCTTAACCACTCCTGTTCCTTCTGGTTAGTCCACCCCTTCCCTCATCCTCTCTCAAAGGTTATTTCAAAGTAAGACCCAACCAGCCAGTCATTTCACCTGTGACTATTTCAGTGTGTTGTGCCGAGATACACTCTATAAACTGTTTTAACTTGCTTGGGCCAACAACAATCTGATGGCTAATCCAGCAGAAACTTAATTTCCCAGAACTACGAAACGGAGAGTCTGGATATAACGATCTCTCTCTTTGTGGCTTGTAAATGGCCGCCATCTTGCTGGATGCCTTCATGGTCTTCTATCTGCGCTTCTGTCGGGTACGTCTCTGCCTCCTGATCAGCTGGGCTGTGTTAGGTCCTGCTTGAACCACTCCATTTTAACATAGTTATACCTTTGAATACACCCGTACGCTGAGGTACTAGATGTTAGAGCTTTAATGTGTGAATCTGGGGAGAACCATCTATCTCACAGCTGAAGCATGAGCACAATATATCATCTCAATTAAAACGGCACCGCTTGCGTTCACAAAGGAGCAGTTCACTTCTCCCAGCTGTCTCCTGTCCTGTTCCCCCTTTAAAGGTCGATCAGTTTAGAACCCAGGCCAAATCCATAATATTGCAGTTGGCTGGCGTGTTTCACATAATCTCTTTTAAATCACCTTCTCTCCCTTTTACCAATTCCTAACGAGCTGTTGTCACATGTGAGTGACTTGATGTGATATTGGGGTTGGGACGCTCTCTGGATCCCCAGGATATGCCACAAGCTCATGAATTAGACTTCCTGGACCCACCCTGAGTATATGTATATATATATATATATATATATATATATATATATATATATATATATACACACACACATATATATGTGTGTGTGTGTGTGTGTGTGTGTGTGTGTGTGTGTGTGTTAGCACCAGGCCAGGCCCCAGCAGTCTCTGAGAGCCAGAGGGACTCAGGCCTGCGCATCTCCAGGATGCCCAGGTTTTCTGGGGATCCCTTTCATGGCCTCACTTAGCTCGTCCTGCCATCAGAGTCTCTCTCAAGATGTTGGCTTTCTGTGAGAGCCCTCCACTGGCTCCTCTAGGTGCAAGTAACGCGACCCCATCCACAACACTGAGTCATCTATCCAGCGCCCCTAGATGTTCTCCATAAATTTTCTACACAGAGTTTCTCTGTATAGCCTTGGCTGCCCTGGAGCTTGCCCGGTAGACCAGGCGAGCCTCAAACTCAGAGACATGCCTGCCTCTGCCTCCCAAGTGCTGGGATTAAAAGTGTGTGCCACCACCGCCCGGCTGTTTTTCATAATTTTCAAAATGATGGATTTATCAATGTTTATCTCCTGTCTCTCTGTCCCAAAAGTCCACTCCACTAGAGCCAGCCTTTGTAACCTCTTCTGTGACTTCCAGTGCTCAGAGTCCTGCTTGGCCTTAGGAAGCGCTCTCCCTGAGACTGCAGAAGGGCTGGCTCAGGACTCTGCTGGTGGATGTGAAAGATGGTGTGTGGGTGTGAAGCGTGGGTGTGAAGCGACACTGTAGGTGAGAATAACCTGGAGCAAATGTCTGGTAGCTGTGTGAATTCTCCCTGGTGCAAAGCTCACCTCTCCAGACCCGAGGCCAGGCTTTCCCCCCACTGTGAAAAACCCTTTCATCTTTCTGCAGACTGAGGAGAAAACAGAAGAGGGCATTGGCAGGGGCCATGTACTCGGCCCGCTCTGCAGTACCCCAGGCAAATAATAAAAGGTGCTTCCCCTGTTTTTCAGTTTGGAACTCAGAGTTTGGAAACACAGAAGCACTCCCCCTCGTCATTACCAGAAGAATTTCCTAAACGGCTGACTACACACTCTTAGGCTCGTTGGTGCTGCCTGCCTGTGAAAGATAACTCATTAAGGAAAGCCTTTCGAGGCAGCTTCCATTGATCTGGCGCTAATGAGGGGCAGACTGTGCAGAATTCTGTGCATTTCCTCATTCGGTTCTCACTGCCTCTGAGCTAGCTGTTAATTAGAGTCCCTACTTCACAGGCTTAGGGGGGTCAAGCGCCTGGCTGTGGGTCATGTGGCCAGAGGAGCAGAACCAGAGCACGCTTCTTAATCCCAAGTTCATACCACTTCTGTCCTATTACTCCTGTCTGTTTGGGGAACTAGTCATTAGAAAAGTAGAGTATAGAGAAACAGGGTATCTGAGCATTTAAAAGTATCTCTCACTTTGGTGATGGTGGCCATTTGTATTAGCACCCGTGCTTCATGGCATGTCCCATGTGCTGGGAACTGTCCTGAGTTCTATACCAAGTTAAGTCAATTGTCGTCTTTGACAGCTAAGGAGACTGAGGCCCAAGCAAGGCTGGATGACTAGCTGGAAATGGTGACCCAGGTTTCAAACCTAGGCAATCTAGCCATCTGCTGGAGTCCCTGCCCCTGAGCAGCAGGCGACTGTACCTCATGCATGAGCGACCGCTAAGAAGAAATGGCTTTCAGTCAGATGCATTTTAGGCTGGAGACCAAAGGGCATTCAAGAGCTTCTTAGAGGCACACAAGTGGGCCTGGTGGTTTGGAGTCTGTCTTTTATTTCTCCAGCATCCTTCAGTATCTGGAGTGGAGCATAGCTGAGAGCCCCTGCTTCAGGACTGTATAAAGAAGAGCTCATTACTTTGGGCAGACCGAGGAGCACATAGTCACAGCCGATCTAAGTTTATTTGCCAGACTTATCTAAAAGACAGTGTTCACTGTTGGCAAGCTTCTTACGTACAGGGACCAGGTCTTAGTTGTTAAGAGGTGTAGATAGTGTTTCTTAATCTCCTGCCTCTACTGCATGACTTACATCTGCTAAGGGACAGCTAAGGAACAGTCTGCACAGGACTGGGCGTCTCAGAGGCTAACAGATGGGGTTTCACATATGTAGTGAAGAGAACTGAGAAGATTGGACATCAGTAATATTGCAGTACTGGGTACAGCATAGCAGTAATATCGCACGAAGGGTGTAGAGTTCACTTCTTTTATAGGGCCGGTTCTGCAGATGCATGGCCTGCAGGACTGACCTTGCCAGGTCTGTGTGGGTCACACACCTCCAGTTCAGGGTACTATGGCTTCAGTATTCAGGAACCCCCTCCTTCTGTGTATGTGTACGTGTCTCTCTCTGTCTCTGTCTGTCTGTCTGTCTGTCTCTCTCTCTCTCTCTCTCTCTGTGTGTGTGTGTGTATGTGTGTCTGTCTGTCTGTCTGTCTGTCTGTCTGTGTGTCTGCCTGTGTCTGTGCTCAAACCCAGGGTCTCATCCACATATACGAACTTTTCTACCACTGAGCTCCATCCCCAGTCCTGTAATCAGTGAGTACAGGCATAATATTTTATTGCAGTACATGCTGTGTATTCAGTACACTTTAGCCTTTTAAAAAGATTTATTTTCTTTTTATTTTCTGTGTACAAGTCTTCTAGCTCCATGTATGTGAGTGTACCACATGCATGCCTGGTGCCTGCAGAGGCCAGAAGAGGGTCATTTCCCTTAGAACTGGAGTTAGTAGATTGCTTGCTGCAAGTCACCGTGTAGCCTCTGGGAACCTAATTGGTTCTTCTTGGAGAATAAGTGCTCCTTAGCTGTTAGACTGGGGTTATGGCTCAGTGGTAGCGCATTTGCTTAGCGTGAATGAGAGCCTGAGTTCAGTCCCCAGCTAACAGGGTCAGGATGTTCTACTCAACGTGCACCATAGATTTTTATGGTAGGGAGAGACAGTTCTGTGGATTGAACTTGGGCTCTTGTACATGCCTGGTAAATGACCCACCACTGAGCTATATCCCCAGCTTTCCCTTTGATTTTCTTTATTCTGAGACAGGGTCTCACTAAGTTGCCCAGGCTGGCCTTGAACAAATATTGTGACAACAAGCAGACCCCAAACTTGTCATCCTTCTGTCTTACCCTCCTAAATAGCTGGGATCATAGACCAGGGTCGGCAGACCTGACTCCACAGACTTTATAAAAGAAAGAAAAAGATGTTCCCTTTTAAACTTCTGTTTCTGAGAGTGCTTCAGGTTCACAGAAAAATACCAGACTCGTTACAGAGAGTTCCCACAAGTCCTCAGCCTATCCCCTAATGTCAACATTTAACCATAGTACAAGCAGTAAAACGTCGAGTTCCCATTGGCAGCTTTCTCAGCTAATCTTCAGGCTGTCTGAACTTGTCCTTTCTTCCAGCTCACGCACCATCCTCTCAGCAGCCCACGTGACCTTTACTTGTGGTGTGGCCTTAGGTTCTCCCACTGGGGACAGTGCCTCAGTCTTCCTGTCTTCCCAACCTTAAGACTTGTGTTGAGTCTATTAACAATTTGTTTTTAGGTTGTCATGTAGGAGTGTTTGTTTGCTTGTTTGCTTGTTTGTTTGTTTGTTTGTTTTTTAGAAACAGAGTCCTGGCTGTCCAGGAATTCACTCTGTAGACCAGGCTGGTCTGGAACTCAGAGGTCCACCTGCCTCTGCCTCCCGAGTGCTGGGATTAAAGGCATGCGCCAGCACCACTACAGGGTTCGTTGTGTTTTGTAGATTTTTTTTTAAACTATGAACTATTAAATATCCCTCTTGATAAATTAAAATAAATGACATTAACTGATCAGACTAAAAGTAAAACATGAACCTCTTAGGGTAACTAGCACCACCTACAAGGGCTGCTGTTGCCAATGCCTCCTTTTTTCAAGACTTAATTTATGATTTGTGTGTACATGGATGCATATGTGCCAGCATGTAAAAAGTGAGGCAGGGAGAGACAAAGACAGATTGAGTCTGTGTGCATCACGTTTGTGCTGGAGCCCTTGAAGACCAGAAAAGGACGTCAGATCCCCTGGATCTGGAGTTAGGTCCTTGCAGATGAGAGCCATCACGTGATTGCTGGGAACCAAACCCAGGTCTGCTGCAAAGAAGCTAAGCATTCTTAACCACTGAGTCGTCTCTTCTCTCTAGCCTCCAAATTGTTAAATGTCCCCTTGAGTGATACTGCACTGAACATGTTTGGGCATCCACCCTGCCATGTGTATTCAGTCAATAACACTGAAGAGGAAGGAAGATGGAGAAGGTCTGTGATGTTTTTAACGCATTGTTATCGTAAAGAGCCTCATCTACCACTGCAACACTGCCGGGGTAGACATGTTGGCCGATTCTTTCTTGACACAGTGATTTTCTAATCCAGACCATGTTTGAGATATGATGTTTCCACCTGTGATACTCTAAGGCCAGTAAATCAGGAAGCACTGTGTCCCCTATGGCTGCCTCTGGTTGACCCCAGTTATTGATGTTCAAAGCAGATCATGATTGGACCAAGCCTACAACCTAGGAGTGAGCTGAGCTGGGGAGTGTTCTCCAAGCTGGAGGTCCTTCTGGTCCGTGTGTTTTATCTTCATGTTTAGACATTTTATGGCCAGAAAGTCAAGAGCCAGTGGTCCTAACAGCTTGATCTTGAGTCAGAGACAGGAATAATACAGATTTTGGTTGTTTTTTTATTTGTTTGCTTTGTTTTGTTTTTTTAAAGTCTCTTCTAAATCACACAAAGGGAACAAAATAACCTGGCTTTGGCTCTCATAATGTGACTGGGTTCTGTGGGACTTTGAGAACTTAGTGCCCTTCTTCCACTGAAACAGCTGGGGGCTTTGACATCGAAGATGGGTGCAACCAGTTCACATTGCTTTGTTCCCTGTCAGTTTAAATAACAAAGTGGCTTTCCCTTTTTTTCTAAATGTTGGGCCTTGTGGTGTTGCCCTGAGGTGGCAGCCTTACACTGCCATTCTCTGCTTTGGAGAGAAGGCACTTCAGTGTCCTGTTGAGTCTAACATAGAACTATGCATTTGTTTGCATGTTGGTTCTTAATGTAGGTTGGTACCTGTAGGGGTGATATTTAGAAAATAGCACCCGGTCTGGCTTGTTTCCGGGCAGCCGCCATGTTCCCGCTGCTCTTTGGCTCTGACCTGGGCCCTGGCACCAATGAGACACCAGCATGGGGGATGGCTCTGCCAATCCACCACACTGCATCCACAAAGCTTGGCTGAACCCCAATGTCTGCCATCCTCACAGTACCTGGTAGATTCTTAAAGTTTAATGGTTATTTAAAGGATTTATATATTTAGAAATGCTCAGTTAACAAGATGCCCACACAATTAGAGTTGTTACCCAGTATCTAACCTTTTGATAGAAGTTGCTACCCAGGACAGCTTTCGACCCATCCATAGTTTTCCATGGCTGCTCCCTTTCTCCTCCCTTTCCTCTCTTTTTCCCCTCCTCTTCCTCTTTTTCTTCCCTCCCCTTCCTCTCTTCTTCTCCCAGCTCCACCTCCTCTTCTGCCTAATCACTGAGCTCCGCTGCAAGTACAATGTAGCAGAATAAATATTCCGGTATAGGTGCCTTTGAGATAAAACTAGAAACCCTAAAGGGTGGTTGTCAGCCTTGGAAGGGGAAAAGGCCCCTGCCCCTAGAGTAACCATATATAACTTAGGGACCTAACTGAGACACTAGAAAGTCAAGGGAGCTCTTACTGATGTCCATATCTGAACAGCAGACTCGCTTCAGGACTCTCAGGCTTGTGGCTTCCAAAGAGATCGATCACCCATAGTCCAGGGTTCCTGTCATGTAGAGTTGCAGATGTGAGTTTTAAGTAAATTTACATGTCCCCTCCTTTGGTTTTATGAGACAGGGTCTTGTGTTGCCCAGGCTGAATTCAAACTTGCTTTGCAGCCAAGGCTAGCCTTGAACTCCTCATTCTCCTGCCTCACCTCCCAAGAGTTGGGATTACAGGTTCCCACACCCAGTGGTTATGTTTGTTTTCCTTCCTTATTTCCTTCCTTTTCATACTTTAAAACATTTTTTTCAGGTTTATTTTATGTGTATGAGTGTTTTGCCAGTATCTGTGTTTATGTGCCTTATGCATGCCAGGTGCCTGTGAGGTTCAGAAAAGGACATTGGATCCCCTGGAACTAGAGTTATGGATGGCTGTGAACCACCATGTGGATGCTGGGAATTAAACCAGGGACCTCTGGAGGAGCAACACATTCTTTAGCTACTGAACTATCCAGCCTTTTTCATTTTCTTTTTGTAGTACTGGGGCTCAAACTCTGGGCTCTGCACATACTGTTACCAAGCAAATATCCTGCCTCTGAACTATACGCTTGTCCAACACAGTAAATTTGAAGACATTTCTGTTTTGTTTCCCTTGTTCTGTCCATCCTATAATTGATTAGATCATCAGCCTAGATGCTTCTGTAAACTTGTCATAGCTGCCATCTTCTATGACGCAGGCTCAGTTAGGGATCGTGTTGATTCCAGAGTGACAATGTGAATTGTCTTGCCTCTGCTTAAAAAGTCAAACAATGACTTGGCAGTGGTGGCGCACGCCTTTAATCCCAGCACTTGGGAGGCAGAGGCAGGTGGATTTCTGAATTTGAGGCCAGCCTGGTCTACAGAGTGAGTTCCAGGACAGCCAGGGTTACACGGAGAAACCCTGTTTTGAACCTCGCCCCCCCCCCAAAAAAGTCAAACAACAGACACCATGAGGAGGGACAGACAAGAGAAGGGGACAGAAGGAAGGTGGAAGTGAAGATGCCCAAGCTCATTAGGGGGCAGTTTCTGAAGAGCAAGACCCAACTTCAGGACAGGCAGCAAAGCACTGTGTGGGATCTGCTGCCAAGATCCCAGTGTGTGAGCCTGCAGCTGTAAGAAGCATTGGTACCTGTACCGACAGAGCTTGAAGCATTCATTTTCTTTCTACGACGAGGACAAGGCAAGCTAATTTCATTTCTGCAGCTATTTCCTTCCTTGGTGACTCATCTTGGGTAGCTTCCACTTGGCTTTAAGGAATGAGTCAAGTACCTTTACTATGAAAATGACAGGGCAGCCGAGCCCCAACCACCCGCTGTCAGTGAGCCAAATTGTTAAACGCGGTGGGACGGATACTCAAGTGCTTATTTCCGGCCCGCAGCACAGTGGTGCTGACCAGTGTGTGTCCTTCCATTGCGCATGACTCAAACTTTGCTCTTACTCACTTCGCATCCTGAGGTGTGCCCACCAAATGCCAGGCCCATGCCTGGCACAGAGCATACAGACATGACTCAGCTGTTCCACGCACAGGAACACCATGTCTCGGAGTTCGTATATTTTGGCCTGCTTAGTCATGTTCATGTCATTTAGGGACATGGCTTTTGGTTTCTCATTTGTTTTTTTGAGGTAGAGTCTCATGTAGTCCAGGCTGGCCTTGAACACACTTTGTTGCCAAGGATAACCTTGAACTTCTGACCCTTCTGCCTCCACCTCCCAAGTGCAGAATTAGAGTTGTGTACCACCTCACCCAATTTGTATGGTCCTATGGATTGAACCCAGAGCTTCCTGCATCCTAAGCTAGCTTTCTACCAACTGAGCTACACCCCTGGCCCAGGCTTCTGAGATAGTAGCTTTCAGGAAGTCTTTACTTTGTCTTTCTGTAGAGAAAAGAGACTTAAAGAAAAGGCAACAGCTCTTTCCCATTCTCTTCCCGATAGTGTCCTGTCTTCTTGTGTGATTCATCTCTCTAAAGCCAGGCTGCTGGATCATATTTCATCTCGCCTTTGAAAGCTACACTGAGATTGGATGTATAATCTTATTATTGGTGCTAATCCCAGAAGGATCAAAGCCATAGAACCTCATTAAAACCCCCCACTATGGACATACAGATTACTGTAGTGCTTAGCACAAGAAGCCAGAGTGGGCCTAAGAGCATTAGCATCTGGCTTCGGGTGGAAATCAGGAGTTCCCAGCACCACCAGGAGGCCAGTCCTGGCATGAGGCAGACACACCATGACTACCCTTCCCTTGCCTGGACCAGGTGGCTACTCTTCAAAGACAACAACAGCTTTTCTAGCACTGGACAGAGCTGGCCCTTCATCAAGATCAGATGTGTTTTGATTTAACGAAGGTGCCTGAAGAGCCTACACCACTAGCTGTAACTGCTCCTCAATTGTGTAGCAAAGCCAAGTTTTGTGACTGTTCCAGGCCTCAAATAATTAGGTTCAAATCAAAGTACTACAAGAGAGATCAGATGGGAAGACAGGAAGTCTTTAATAGCTGATCAGTACCGCCCTGCAGTACTAATGCCTCCGTAGGTTTGTGATACAGGGCTGAAGACTTGGGTTGCAGACACAAGTCTCAAAGACCAGCATCCCACTCATTCACTGTGGGGGAGTGCATGTCACCTCAGTAAGTGGTTGTTTCTTTGTCGGTGTGATCCAAACAAAGCCTACAGCAGAGTGTGCCTCCCTCCTTCTCTCCGCTCAGGCCATGCCGATTAAGCATCCTGTAAGCATCTGGCTCACAGATGCAGTGGGGAGCAAGATCAAGGACATCTTTATGGAGTTTGTAATCTCATAGCAGCTCACTCAGCATTAGCACACAGCATAGAGAGATGAGTAATTAGCCAAGGATGATATTAGGCAGAAATCCAAAGAAATAGTAGAGAAGAAGTAAGGGGGTTTGGAACAGTTTAAATAAATCCCCTCAGAACCATTCTTTATGCAAATAATGTCCCCAGAGTAAACTGCTGTCCTGGCATTACTGATGTGTTGGGTCTCTTTAGCATGGCCGGAACTGGCCTCGGGGATCTTCATTTGACTCTATTTTTAAACTGGCTAGATTTTTTTTTTATTATCACTAAATATGAAACCCACAGTTCTTCCCTTGGTATCTGCCACAGTTTGCCACAAATGCTCAGTTAGATACATGCACACATATCTTTCCCCTTTGAACCTAAGTGTGCACATGAGATGGCAGGCACTGTTTCCTGCAACCTCCCATTTTGGTACCTCTGAAAGATGTCTTGCTGATAGAAATGGAGGGGGGGGCGGGGATTCTAGGGTCTTCACTGCTCCAAACAGCGGTTGCCAAGAACATCTGCGTACATACATCTTTGCACACATATACATTGTATCTGCAGTATAAGGTTCCCAGAAATGGAATTGCTAGACCAAAACACTGTATGTTTCTTTTATTTTGTTCTTATTTGAAACAGGGTCCAACTATGTAGCCCAGGCTAGACCTGAACTTAGTATCAATGATTCGAAGAATTAGACTTTTTCTGGTTTTCAAGATCTGGTCTCATATAGCCTGAGCTGGCTTGGAACATTCGATGTAGCCAGTGATAACCCTGAACTCCTGATCCTCCCAAGTGCTAGAATTTCAGATGTGTGCCACCTGCCTTAAGGGCTGTACTAAGAAAAATAAATTATGTGTGTATTAGTTGCTTCTCTGTCACTGTGATAAAATGCTATGACCGAGGCAACTTATAGAAGAATTTATTTAGGCTTATGGTTCTACAGAGTTAGCATTCATAATGGTGGAACACTGGCAGCAGGCAGTCATGGCTGCTAGAGCAGGAGGTTGAAAGCTCACGTCTTGAACGGGAAGCCTGAAGCATGAGCTTTTAAACTTTCAAAACCTACCTCTTGAGTGTGGTGGCTCATACCTGTAATAGCCCCCATTGGGAGACTGAGGCAGGAGGATTGTCACAAGTTAGAGACAGCTTGGGCTATCTAGTGAATTCCAGGCTGACCTGGCCTAGGAAGGAAGGAAGTGAAAAGGAAACAGGAGAGGGAAGGTGTTTGTTCTCTTTAGGTGTTGGATGGATTTGAAGGGAAGGTGGCTACTCTGACTGGTCCCTGAGAAAACCTCGCATTAAGGAAATGTGGAAAGTTGCTCTACTTAAGATGCTTCTAAAAGGCCGAGCAGCGCCCCCATCTGTGCAGATTGCTTACTGCATGTAGAAAGGGAAGGAACTCTGGAAAGAGATAACCCAGAAACAGACAGGAGTGTACCTTAAAAAGTCCTTTCTCTTATAATTCAGAGCAGGTAACTTTGTTGTGTGAGACAAGGTCTTGCTATACAACCAGGCTAGCCTGGAAATCAGGCTCTCTTCAATCTCACACAATCCTGCTTTAATATACTACACACTCACATGTGCACCTAGAGTGCTGGGTTGCAAAGGTATATCACCAGGCCTGCTTTATCTTATTTTATTTCTGTTTCTTGCTATATTTCCCCAGCTGGCCTACAAACCTGCCTCAGCCTCCTAACTGCTAAGACAACAGGAGTCAGCTATGATACCCAGACAGAACCCTTCTTCTTTAGAGAAAGTAGTTCTTAGGCCTGGCGGTACACATGAGCACCCAGGGGCTTTGATTAAACATCATGGCCAAAGCAACTTGTGGGAGGAAGGGGCTTATTTCACCTTATAACTGCCAGGTCACGGTCCATCGCTGAGAGAAACCACGGCAGGAACTCAAACAGGATCCCGGATGCAGGAGCTGAAGCAGAGGCCAAAAGGGGTGCTCTGCTCCTCACACCTCACTCAACCCAACTTTTTAAGCAACCCAAGGCCGACTGCCCAGGGGTGGCACCACCCACAGAGGGCTGGGCCCTCACACATCAGTCAGTAATCAGAAATGGGAGTTGGGGGGGGGGGCTGGAGAGATGGCTGAGCAGTTAAAAAGCACTAGCTGCTCTTCCAGAGGACCTGAGTTCAATTCCCAGCAACTACATGGTGGCTCACAACCATCTGTAATGGAATCTGATGCCCTCCTCTGTTATGCCTGAAGACAGCAATAATGTGCTCATATACATAAAATAATTATTCTTTAAAAAAAGGAAAGAAAGAAAGAGCAAGCCCCTCAGACTTGCCTACAGCCCAGTCTGGTGGGGGCATCATCTCAGTTCAGGTTCCCTCTTCCCAAGTGACTCCAGTTTGTATCAAACCAGCACAGACAGGTAGAAAGGAGTTGTTCTAGACTCTAAAAGTGGTGTCCCACATGGCTCGCCAATTCTGGAAGCTACTGTTAAGCCAGCTAGGGTTATCAGACTTTCGTGCCAGTGGCAGGACAGCAGCCCCCATTCCCACTGTAAACCCACACGTTTTGTTGCTGGTGTGTATGATGTGTGCTTCTGCTAGTGTCCAGCCGTGTTTCCCTGCTAGGTTTTACTCTTAAGTTGGCTCCCTGACGTCTGGGTTTGCTAGTAGAAGAATGTGCTGAATCCTTCACTTCTACGTGCCCACCAGCAACTTTCTCTCAGCAAAGCTACTGAGCCATAGCTAGGCTCTGACAGTGCCCAGGGGACAGTGGCTGAGAGCATTCCCCCTAGGCAGACCAGGCGTAAACACCCTCTCCGTTCACACAGCCCCTCTGAGGGTTTCAGAATGAGTTGTCCTCCCTTGCCACCCTACCCCTATGTCACCAAGAACATTTGAACCCTGCAGAGCATCCCAGGTGTCCCTGTGGACTTGGGGTTCATCTTCTTTGTGTCCCCAGAGTTGACAAGAAGGTCCGGTAAATAACATCCTCTGGGTTCTTAACACCATGAATCATTGTACACATGGGGATAGCACCCCAATTTGTAGCTAAGAAGCTAATCAGTCCTCAAAGGGCTTAACTCTTCCTTGTATTTATATCTATGTGTGAACATAGCTGCTTAACGCTCACCCCGAAAATCTATTTGGATGCCCTTGAGCATCTAAACCAGTAAATCACGGCCCACCTTTAAAAGCATTCATTGTAAGTATATGTACATCTGCTCACAAACACTGCTAATGCCCAGTTTTCTCTAATACAAGGGAACATCTCTCACATAGCTAAAAAAACAGTATCTATCTGCCTACCTGCTTATTCTCAACACACATTCACACGTGCCTCATTCTTCAGTGCACGGGCACCCAGTTAGCAACACTCCAGCTTGCATTTTCTTCAGTATCTGTTGCATCGGAAATGGTTGGGTGACCTCTCCTTTTGCCTGCAGGCTGCACATGGGAATTTGGAGCCATGGTGAACTACATCAAGAGGACATATCCCCAGACCCAGCTGGTCGTCGTGGGCTTCAGCCTGGGTGGTAACATCGTGTGCAAATACTTGGGCGAGACACAGGCAAACCAGGAAAAGGTCCTATGCTGTGTCAGTGTGTGCCAAGGGTACAGCGCACTGAGGTGAGTCATCACACACACACACACACACGTTTCTCCCCTTGGGTCCTTCAGCTGACAGTACTTGTTTATAGAGCTAACCCAGGACACCAGGGTCCAGGGAGCACCTTGCAGGCTGAGCAAAAGTTTCCAACTCTTACACTCAACTGGATTTACTTCCATGTCGTCCTAGCAGGCCTGTTATGCCTGAGATACATAATAGTATTTTGGGATCAGATCTGTAATTGGGTCACCAAAGCGACTGTAATCGCCACTGCTTCCCTAGGGAGTCTCATTATGTCTGAGATTCCAGAATACGGCAGAACTACGAGTTAGCAAGGGAACACAGCAAACAGCAGTGTCTGACCCCTGGGCCTTGTGACCCCTAGATCCCTCCATCCAGCGGGAGCATTGAGTCTCAGACAGTGTCAGAAGCAACTCATAGAAATCTCCTAAGCAGGTCCTCACCTGATGGATTCTTCTCTCAGGCATCCTAGTGATCCTCCCAGATGGCCCAGGGAGCAAATACCTCAGCCATTAGTCTCCTGCCTGCAGACACGATACAGGATGAGGTCATGTGTGTGAAGTGCTCAGAACAGCACCCGGCTACAGAATGCAACTATGTGCAGCATCATTACTGCTCACTGGGAAACTAAAGAGGGTGGGTTAGATCAGGGGATCACAGAGACCAGTCCGGTGAGCTGTTGGCTGTCTCTGTTCATTGAGAATCACTGGGATGGCTTGCAGAATAGCTCTGTGGATGAGGCGCTTGCTGGGTAAGTCTGATGTCCCAGGTTTAATCACCGAAATGCAGCGGTCCTCTGACCTCCACTGTGTGGCAGGGCATGCTCACCCACACACATCATCCTGAACACACGATGATGATAAGGAAGGTTTAAAAGAAAAGAATCACTTGAGGGGATCACGTTAGAAAGAAGCTCAGCTGGTGGAGCCCTACATCTGGAAACTCTCACTTGGCAAAGCCTGGGAATCTGCCTCCGAGACCCGTGTTCGTAGATGATTCCACATTAAGCAGTCATTGCAGTCATTGAGTATGACGACCTGAGAAGTCTCTAAGCTCTGGCATTCTTGAACTAGGTTAGCCTCTTGACCTGTGGGAGCCTTCCCACAGATGCTGAATCCATACACCCTTTATCTTGGCCCAGTGAGAAATATCCAACTCTCAGCTCATGTCACACGAAACCAGAGCTAGCCAGAGTCCATCCTGCCCAGCCACTTGGATAAGAAAAGGATACTCAGGTAGACCGACAGCCTTCCACCTGACCCGAGGGAGCAGGGCCTAGAGATAGGAGATCCTCCCTGCTTTCACCTGACAGCTGGCGTGATGGTCAGCATCCTGTCTACTGTTAGAAATCACTAGATTCCCTTCCTGACTTCAGCACAAGGAGCTTGCCGTAAATGCTAACCTAGTGTGCACAAAGCACTGGGTTTTATAAATAGGAAGCTTGTGACAAATTTGTCCTCTCCTCCCTTCCTCCCTCTCCTCTCCTCCGTCCTGTCTGCTCAGTGCCCCGATCTTAACAAGAACAAGGTTCCTCTGAATTTGCAGCAATAGTGCCATCTCCTGTCAGTAGGTGATCAGCACAGTTAGCAAAGCAAGGGGTTCAAATAAGACAGAAAGACTGAATGCAATAGGAACCTAGAATCTGTGAAGGGCTTCTTTCAGCTCCATCCCTGATACCTCTAAGAGTTACATACACACCATCGCCTACTGTCACATGAGATCCATACAATAAAGAGGAAAAAAGGTAGGCTGATTCTCTAGTACGTGATTGACCTTTAGCTGAAGCCTGCCAAGGGCTTCATGGGATGGGATGTGGCAGCTCAGAGAAGTGCCAGGGACTCTTCACATAGATCAAATGGCAACAGGGGTCGAAGGTCAAGAGGGGAGGAACCAAGTTGAAGCAGCAACAGGTTGTGGCTTGATGGTTAAGAAGAAAGGCATTGGGCGAGTATTCATAGTGGCCCACTATGATGCCCTGGCTGGCCTTTCTGCACCTGTGGAGTGCAGGGGTCCCGTACATGATAGCAGCTTCTGTCCCCCTAAGGTGTGTTATTCTCCACTGGAAGCTTCAGATTTTGGTTTTGGAACACATCACACACACCTTTATGCTCCCCACTTTTTTTTTTTTTTAAATCAATTGGAGCAGATTCTCAGCCAGCCAGGAGGGTGCCAGGCATTCTTCTAACAACCAACTGTGCCTTTCTGGCCTTGGAGGCTTCCTGCTGGGTCATCTTCAGAGAGATTCTTGGTTCCTTGCTTCTCCCTGGATGTTTGAATGCTACACATCAAAGCTGTTATCCAGCATGAGAGCCAAAGCCAGCCTGTACTCCCCACAGAGCCCTTCGTGGCTGTCCTGGAGTCTAACTTTCTGTGGTTCCTGCAGGGCCCAGGAGACCTTCATGCAGTGGGACCAGTGCCGCCGGTTTTACAACTTCCTCATGGCTGACAACATGAAGAAGATCATCCTGTCTCACAGGTATAGGACCCTCTCTTCTGTCTCAGCTGGTACCTTGGTACCTCCTCCCACTAAAACAAGACAAGGCACCTCTTCACATACCATTCTTCACCCAGGTGGAACATTCCTGAGGTGGCCTGTCACTGTTTAGGTGGCCTTCCTCCTCAGGATGCTTCTGTACATGGATCCAGGACTGGGTCTTTGCATGGAGGCTCAGAGCAGAGAACCATGCCTGCTCAAGGCTCAGGCCCTTGGAGCAGTGGGAAAGAAACAGGAGTCTGCCAGGGTTGTCCCGAGATGCTTTGTTATCACTGCTCCTGCTGAATTCTCTCGCCCTCCTCCCTGGCACTTCCCCTCCCCTCTAGCTAGACTGGAGCATGTGGGCCTGCTCCCTTTGCCTCTCCACACCTCTGTCCTTGTCAGCAGCTGCTCGCTAGGCCAAGCCCATCCCTAAGGCCCACCTCAGGTCTCCCTTCTCCCACCAGGCTGCCTTTCTGAGGCTTCTCCTAGCTCTGTCCTGTGACTCAAATGTGCTGGCCATTTTTCCACTCCTCCTAGAGCCTGGTACCCAAGGAACACTCAAGAAACAAAGTTTGGAGGAGGCTTTTGGCATCACCCTAAGAAAAAAATCCTAAATGGTTAATTTCTCAGTCCTTTTTATCTGTTGGTTGGTTTGGGGGGTGGGTTTCTTTTTTGTTTTTTTTGGGGGGGGGGTTGTTTGTTTGTTTGTTTGTTTGTGAGGGAGGGAGGTGTTTGTTTTAGATGTGAGTTCACTATGTTAACTAAGTCGGTCCTAAACTCTTGAGTTCGAGCAATCCTCCTGCTGAACCTCCTGCATGCTGGGCCCACAGGTGGGCACCCCTGTGCCTACTTCTTAATCTCTTCCCTCCACTCTAGTGCTTAAAACAACATTGTCTAGCCTGGCCTAGCCACATTCTCTGAGCTAAGCTGAGCTTCCTGTGGGTAGGCTCCTATGGTACCTAAGCAAGGCTGGTCCTTACAGCCCCTCAAATCACAAGCTGCCAGGCATATCCTCAGGTCCTTGTGTCAGGTGGGTTGAGAAAAAGAGACTCCTGTCGCCTGTGCTATGGCTAAGTCATCCATCCCCTTCAGCTCCTCTGATTTGAGCGTCAGTCCCATGCTGGACATGAGCTGGGAGGGCCCAGGTGTAGTTCCGGTGGGTCTTAGGATTTTCTCTAGCCAGATGGGATGAAATTAGATTGCCGATGCCAAGTTTGAGTCCTTATGTCTGTACTTCTAGGATGGACAGGGAGTCTCCTAGGGAAGATTTGTTTTTCTGGAAGGGTGAGTGTTGCTGAAAAGTCCTGAAGGTTCATTATGCAATTGTTAACAAATTGGGAAGGCATGTTAGTGTGTTTACCAGAGAAAGCCAACTAACTGAAATCTTAGGGACACTTTAAGTTATAATTCCATCCTTTGCCACCTTATTTGGGAAAAAGTAAGTCCTAAGGAAGGATGTTGGTCTCCTTTTAGAGAGGTTATAAATGGATACCAGAACACTTCATTTCTGGCATGAATGTTTCCTACTGTCGAGCCAAACCTCAAAGCAAACTCAGTCCTCCCCCTGCTGCGTGACTGGGAGAACCAGCTTGGAAGGGAAGTCCGCTCTGCCCGTTGTCATCCATACCTTTATCACCATGCCCTGCATGGACATTCCTCTCCATAGAAATGACCGCTGTATTGAACCCACTCCTGTCTTCTAGACGGACAGGTTCAAACAACATCAGAATCGCAGTCAGCCCCACAGAGGTCTTGTCTGTGCTGAACATATGCAGGTTTCTTTCTTAAGAGCTTGTTTGGAGGTTCTAGCAGGGGAGCTTAGCTGCTTGTATACCCTCGACTGAAAACCATCCTCTCTTTTGGGAAGGTCGTCCTCTTTGACCAAGCATGAAGCTTCCACAGAGCAGTGAGGGATGGAGGTCACTGGCCTAGCCAGCCCGATCACTCTCACATCTGAAAGTTTGTTTCTTACTCATTCCTTAAACAGTCTAGTCTAGTCTAGCAACTGTTTCCATTCCATCCATTCACAGTGTCTCAGGTATCACAAGTAACTTAGAGATGATTAAACGTACAGGAAATGGTATAGTTACAAATATATCCTAAAGCCAGGAATGGTGGCACATGTTCTTGTTGCCCAAGCTATTCAAAGAGTTGAGGCAGGAACATTGCTTAAGCCCAGGAGTTTGAGAACAAGTTGTGTAACACAAAGAGACCCCCATCCCATCCTGCCAACACCCTCCAAAAATATCAGTTTGTAGAGTATCTGTGTATTTGGATCTCTGAAGAATATTCTAGAACTAGTTGTCCGTGGATACAAAGGGTGACACTGTATGGCTTTTTGGTTAGCACTGTGAAGAGCTGCTGACTTACCCAGATGATGAAGGGGTTACTGGAAGCTTCCTTATTAAGCAACACAGACGGCTTGTAAGGGGAACAAAGACCTGCCAGTGGCTGGCAGCATCAACATCAGTGTAACATACAGTTGCTAGACCATGTTTGGCCCGAAACCCATCACTCTTCCAAAAGGCCCTTCCTGGGAGTCCTCCCCTGTGCCAGCTTGAAACCTAGTCTTTGGTTTCAGGTCTTGGTATCCTGAAAGGAAAATAAGGTTTTGATGTTCATTTTCCTATACATTCTCATCCTTGTGGATGTCCGTTCTACAGGCTCAAAGGATACCCAGTCATGGCAGCACATGCTTGTAATCCCAAAGTGTGGGAGGTAAAGGCAGGAGGACCGAGAGTCCAAGGTCATCCTTGGCTATGTGGGAAATTTGAAATGAGCCAGGGCTTCAGGAGACCATGTGTAAATAAATACATAAATAAGAAAGAGATTGGGCTCAAGTAGAGTGCTTGCCTAGCATGCATAAGGCCCCAGGTTTAATCTCCAGTAGCACAAGAAAACAAAAATCAAAATAAATTAAAAAAAACAAAAACCTGGAGGGCTGTATATCTGATTCACTGTACCGCTTGGTCCCATGGCAACTGGCGCTCCCGGTCTGCCTGTGGGCAGGGAAGCAGGCTCCGCGATGCTGGTTTCTCCTCTACATTGCTTTGTTCACTTGTGTGCCTTGTTCTAGACAAGCCCTCTTTGGAGACCATGTTAAGAAACCCCAGAGCCTGGAGGACACGGACTTGAGCCGGCTCTACACAGCAACATCCCTGATGCAGATTGATGACAACGTGATGAGGTGGGTCCTCAAGGAGTGCCGTGGGGCAGGTGCCAGGCCGGAGGCCGCCATCCACTCTGCCCAGCGCCACAGCCTTGCCTCGCTTGCTTCAGAGGCTTCTTTTCATTTTAATAAGTAGCTAATGCTTAGAAGGAAATCATACGAAAATTCTCATCTCTTGGAAGTGGGAAAGGAATATGGCCATCCCATGTGGCACAGGCAGCTTGAACTGGGTGGGGAAGTGTGCCCTCCTAGTGGTCCCCATCTGTATACACAGTGTGTCCTGCCTCAACACGGGACAAGATCAGTGCCACCCAGATCTGCCTTTACAGTGGAGGGAAGTCGTTCTTGTACGTGGTAAGCATGCTTATTCAGACTTCAGTGGCCGACTCTCTATCAAAAGCAGGTGACCAAAGGTAGAGCAAGAGACCTACGGGTTTCAAATGACACATGGATCCACTTTCTGTGGGTGGCGATGAGGTGAGAATGCTTCTGGGTGGAAGACACAATCCCTGCTCATTTCCCTCGTTCCCTCATTTCCTGCCTGGACCCTGGCACCTATGATCTCACCTCGGCTGGTACTGGCACCTTCTCACTGAGGTTAGAAAACTTGTACAGTTGGTCTCAGACCCTGTCACTGTCTTTCACATTTTACAATCCCTTGATACCTTTAAACATAGCCTAAAACAAGCAGGTCCTCTCAGTGGGCGGCCATTGGCTGGAGACCACGAGACCTCTGCTTCCTTTCTTCACGGGTCTTTCCTAGCCTTTCATATCAGGGAAACCTGACGGTGTCGGTTACTATGTTTTCAAAACAAATAGAAATATGGAATTGCTAGTATATTTAAAAGACAGAAATAAACGATGCCCAGCCCTTGCAGTACATGACTTACTGTGGTACCTATTAGGAGGACAAAAGTACTTTAATTTTAATTTAATATAAAATTCTCATCCATCTTCCTAATTTAAGCCCAAAAGAAAACGTCCCTCAGTTCCTGTTTCTTAATCTGTGAATATCTTTGTCATTAGTAGTATCGACGAGTGGTAATGGTTCATAATCAAACCCTAGCAGCATCCTCAGAGTAGTCCCCAGCAACGCTGGAGGCATGGAACACCTTGGGGATAGTGCGGAGGACAGATGCACACATCCTGGGTGTGCTGTCTGCTCACAGCCTCCTTCCTTACCAGAGGTCCCTAATGGTCTAGCCTGAGCCTTTCTGATCATTTCCAGACCAAGGTACCTAAGAAAGCTGGAAATGGAAGAGATCCACAGCTCTGTGGGAGGCAGAACATCTCAGAGACCTGAATTGAAAGAGAAAGTCTACCTTCGGGGACTAGAGTCCCCACCCTGGGCACGGAAAAAACGGGATTTCAGAGGTCTTCTGGCCAACAGTAGAATTTGGGCCTTAGATCTCTCTAGCTGAACTCTCCAGGCCTCTCATGACACAGGGCTGAGCAGTGCTGCCCTGGTGTTGTTAAACTGCAGTTTGTCACTGACGAGTACTCTTCCCTGAGTGGACAGACCTGGTAGCTTCAAAGCTCTTGTCATACCTTACTCTCCAGCACATGTTTGAGTATAGTTTCATTTTGAGGTAACCCAGCTGAAGGGAAAGTTCTAGCTCATGCATGCCTATGAACCTGAGTTTCTGTCAAAGGTGGTAAACAACTTTATACTGCCTCAAAAGACTCCACAGCCAGTGGTGATTATTACAGTTAATACTGCCTGAGATTGTTTCAGTCATGTCATAGGCCTCATAGCACCATTAAGTAAGGTCCTGCCTTTGGTCCACTTTACAGTGAAACAGCCAAGGCCCAGGAAACTGGAGCATTTTCCTGAGATTACCCAACTAGAAAGTGGCTGAGTCAGGATTCGAATCCAGTTTCCAGGCCCAGGCTCCCGACTCCAAACTCTGCCACTTCCACACATTTTAGGGCAGGAGTTTGACCACAGTGAAGTCACTGCCTGTGTGGATTCTGCTATTGCAGTGAGTTAGTGTGGAAACCGGAGAGACATCAGCTCCGTTTTGTAACGTGTTGTTTTTTTGCCTTTGTGTGTCCTTGTGATCCAGAAAGTTCCATGGCTATAACTCCCTGAAGGAATATTATGAGGAAGAGAGCTGCATGAGGTACCTGCACAGGGTGAGTGACAGCCCCTCGCAGAATCACTGTCACTGAAGCCATGGTTACCTTTCCTAAGAGCACCACTCCAGCATCACGTCACCTGAACTTTCACTTGTACCAGCTGTCCTCTCTGTGACTGCCTCAGTCTAAATCCCAGAGCTGCTCTCAGATCAGGCTTCTCCCAAGTCTGTAAAATGGCTTGCAGCATCCAGTTCACCATTAGGCATCCTCTGACAGTACAGTTACTGCCCGTCTTCTGCTGTGGCTTCATGGAAGATCCTCTGGGTTTGTCTCCACCCCAGATCCTTTCTTGTGGCCACATGTATCTTATTAATATGCCATCTAGGACTAAACTTCCACATTTCTTGCCATGATCTGGCAAACACAGAATGAATTAGGGGAGTTCTGCACCAAAGAGATAAGGAGCATGCCATCTGAACATGTAATAGACATGGGAACACACACCTGGAATAACTAACCTCAGCACGCTGAGGCAGGAGGATTGCTGTGAGTTTGAGTCCAGCTTGTACATAGCAAGCACCAAGCCAGAGAGAACTGCATAGCAAGATCATGCCTTAAAAAAGAAAAAGGAGGCCAGCAAGATAGCTTCCGCAGGTGAGGGTGCTTGCCACCAAGCCTGGAGTTCTAAGTTCTAAAACCATGGTGAAAAAGAAATTAACTCCACAGTTGTCCTCTGACCTTGCATGCATGAGCACATGCGTGTACACAGACACACAAATAAATATAACTGCTGAGCCATCTCTCCAGCAACTCATTTACGCAGCTCATTTACAGTGTCCACCTGTTGGTTTGGCCACTAATCCTGTGCTCTGTTCTGTGGCTGTCTTATGGGTCCCCCTGAGTCATCTTCACTCACTCAGGCACTTGACACACCAGAGTTGTAGGAGAGCACAGGTAGTCACTATGTCATGATGACACTTCAGGACGGTCTGCATGCTCTGTCAGCACTACCTACACCCTACACCAACAGGAGGCACTGTTATCTGTTTTTCTCACCTGCATATTGAGCACAGTCCTGCCACGAGCTCCCTGCCACCCACCAGCCACTCCTATTTGTTTGTGTCGTTTGGTTGAAACAGGTACTGAACCTTCCATCTGCTGGGTAAGGGCTCTGCCACTGAGCCACATCTCTAACGCTTGGTGATATGTTTTTTTTTGTTTGTTTTGCTTTGTTTTGTTTTTTGTTTTTTTAAAATAGGATATATATTTATACCCACCCCAGGCTGGTCTTGATATATCTGTTCCCCAGCTGTGCAACAGATTACTACTGTAAATTCTGTCAGAATTCTTTTGCCTCCAGAGTACTGAGATTGAGTGTCCATATCTGGTTCCCACTTTGTTTGCATCTTTAAGATTCTTCTAGAAGGCCTTCTTTTCCTCTAGTGGCATGCACTTCTCTTTTTTACAATACAAACTGAAGGAGATAGATAGACAGATAGACAGACAGACAGACAGACAGACAGACAGATAGATGGTAGATAGGTAGATAGGTAGATAGATAGGCAGGCAGACATACAGACACACATACACCTTGATGCTGTCATTTTTCTGAGGGTTGTAGCTAATCTGAAACACTGAGGGTAATCAGAAATGCTGTGAATATCACTGAGTACTGCCGTCTTCCCCTGAGCACAGGTCTGGGGTACTGGCAGCTCTGCTCCTGTGCCGGCTGCCCAGTGGTGATCACTGCAGACCTGTCACTCATCTTACTGCCGGTGACGTGGGGCATTCCTAAGGCTCTAATCCAGCAAGCTGAGCTGTGTGCATTTCCCTCTGCTTCAAGGGCATGTTTGGTAGGGGGCGAACTTTAAGTCAGTTTACCTTCTTGCTGCAGATATACGTGCCTCTCATGCTGGTTAACGCAGCTGATGACCCCTTGGTGCATGAAAGCCTTCTAACCATTCCAAAGTCTCTCTCAGGTGAGTTTCTTCTTACTGTTTCTCGAGCCATGCAACAGATTACTGCTGTAAATTCTGTCACTTTCACTGTCCTGTCAGCATATGGAGACAAACCTCTTGACACAGTCTTAGGTTGCAAAGGACCCTGGGTAGCACCTTCTAGGCTTCCTTCCTGGTGCAGGAGACAGGACCACCACCCCTGATGTCCATCACCAGAAGAGTATTCAGTAGCAGTGTTTCTCAGGGCTAGAGAGCCTGAGTTAAAGAGAGATTTAGAACTAAAATTTGTCCTAAACAGCAAAACAAAGCAAAGCCAATTCTGCTGCCTCTGATGACAGCCTCTCCATCTGCTGGAGGACATAAGCAGCAGCAGAAATGGCAGAGAACACTGCTCATGGAAATGCTATGCAGACTCAGTCTATCCTGTGATCAACGCTACAGGGAAGGCAGAGAGGGAGCCTTCCCCTCGAGGGAAGGCGGGGCTTCCACCTCCCAGTTACTGTGTTATTTGCGTTGCTGAGCCCCAGGGTGTCAACTCCACTGCCAGGCTCTGGGACTACATCTCCTCTGTGTACTGATTACATACAGTAGCCTAAAGGAAGAACTGCTTCCTCCCCCGGCCCCCAGCTGCAAGAGCAGATAAGATTGCAGGGGAAGGGCTTCTGCCTTACAGCGCTTCTGTCCTGCTCAGGAGAAAAGCCTCGTGGTGGGGGTGCCCGTTACTTGATAGAAGCTATCTCCTGTCAACCCACAGCCACCCACAGACTCCCAGCACACCACAGCATGGCCCACTCAGCCACGTGCAACAGCACTTATCTCCTTCTGGACCAAAAATAACATCCACAGGACTAATGCTGTCCCACAGAAAAAATGTACAAAATAGCAACTAAGAAGGAAGAACAGAGGGAGTGAGGCAAAAACAGAGCCGTGTCCACTGCCCCCCCACCCATGTCCACGCTGTCCCCACCCCCTCCCCTATTGAATTTGGCTGCATCTTCTATTCATCTCTCCAGTAGCCATGGAGACTATCCTAAATATGGACCCAAGATCCAGCTTCATGCCCTCAGCTCTCATCCATTTAGCACATGGCACCAGGAGCCTGGGCATCTTTTAACACACCTTGCAGCTTGAGCCTCAGTCCTGAAGGTTGATGCTAGGCATGAGAAAGTTCTGACTACATTGAGTTCTTCTTTTTCTCTGATGAATAGCACTCTTTAGTGCTGTGATTTCCCCGGTCCTCTGAGCCTTCTTACCCTCGGAGTTAGCTCATCAGAATCTGCATCTCAGCAAAAATATCCTGAGTAATCCAGGGTACACAAAGTTGGGTAGCATAGCCAGTCAGCTGGGGCACTCCAGCATTCCCAGCACAGTGTTGGTTCCCCTCTTTTACCTCCTCTCTTTCAGCTCTAAGATTTTAACTTAGTAGTCGTGTGGGGGTCAGGATGAGGCTTGGGTTTATAGAGCTTTAAGTATGCGTTCTAAGGATTTCTGAAGCTGACACCCATCCTATGAACTGGGTTTTATTCATTTTATTTATTCAGTCCTGGAGACTGAACTCTGGGGCTTTTCACATGCTAGGACACTGTTTTACTGTTGAGCTGTGTCCCCAACCCCTTTGGTACCCATTCTCCACCAGACTCGAGAGATCCTGCTGACTTGCCCGCCCACTTGAGAACAATACACAGTGGCTGGATACCCACTTAGGCCCCTCTGAGGAACGTTCAGGGCCCCAGCTTGGAGTTAACAGGATGTTGTGACTCTCCTGCCTCTCCCCTACAGAGAAACGGGAGAATGTCATGTTTGTGCTGCCTCTGCACGGGGGCCACCTGGGCTTCTTCGAGGGCTCCGTGCTGTTCCCTGAGCCGCTGACGTGGATGGATAAGCTGGTGGTGCAGTATGCCAATGCCGTTTGCCAATGGGAAAGGAGTAAGTCCCAGTGCTCAGACACGGAGCAGATGGGGGCGGAGTTGGAGCAGATGGAGGCGGAGTTGGAGTGAGGCCTCCGGACTCTGACGGCGCTCCAGCGGCCCCCCTCTGGAGCTCACGTCCCTTCGACGGCTGTTTCAGATCACCCAGTGACCTGAATCTGACCTCACACCATCACTGGGGGGTTACCCATCATGCAACCTGTCTCAAGTAGGCGGCTCTCCCTGGGAGCTCCGGGCTATTTTTGTGTTTAGTTAACGGGTTTTCTCCATTGCATTGTTAGCCACGGTGACAAGCTATAAGATTCTCACCCTTCTGTCCATTCTCAGTATCTGATTGCTTTCACGCTGGTCACACCGAGTTTTCCTATTAAGGAGCAAGTGTGAACTACAGTTTTGCTTTTGCCAGTCAAAGGCCTTTCCCTGGGAACAGAGAAGGATGTACTTCACTTTGTGATGGATGTGTGCTCCCTACGAGAGTCCGCACCAAGAAGTCAGCATCTCTGGTGCTGAAGAAGTCACTCCGCTTGGAAAGCCTGAAAACCGGGGGCTTCCTGAGTTTTGCCTGTGAAGCGAAGGAAATTCTCTGAATCAAAAGCCAAGTTTCCCTTCTCATTGCCCCCTAAGACAGCCGTGTCTTTGTCTTGCTGCTGCTGAGAGTTGCATGGGGCACTTGTCTAAAAATTCAGCCTCCCAGATCCCTCCCCTCAGAGAGGCTGACTCAGTAGGCTCGGGAAGGGCTCTGGGGATTTTAATTTTTGACAAGTGCCCCAGGGAATTCTCATCATCCAGCAAACTGAGGGGAACACCATGCTACCACGCCTTTAAGTTAGAAACATCTTGGTGGCTCATTCAATTGACATGCATAAGCCACAGTGTCTCTTTGCTCCCAGAGACCTCCAGAGCAGCAAGGCCTGTTGTCTGGCTGCCCTTGTGTGATCTCCCTAAAAGGGAGAAGACATTTGAGCTGATCCCTGGCTCCGTTCTCCCCGGCTGTATGACCCTGGATGAGTCCCTTTGGACTTGACTCTCTTCCCCTATTAGTGGGGGATTGGACCAGGTAGATTGCCGAGATGACCACCAGTGCATCCTTCCAGGGGTGCCTGGGTCTCCACCTCCCAGGCTGAGCATGTAAACACCATTAATTGCATTTTTTCCCCTTCCCCATCTCATAGAAAGAGATTTGAGAGTCTTAATCACTCTCTTGTCATTTTAGTTTTTCATCCCAGTTCTACCCAACGTCTAATTGATACCAAACAACCCAAAAGTTGGATGTGAGTTTGAAGAAATGTATTTCCAGCTAAGAGAAGAGGGTGTTCTTCTGAAGTTGGTTTGTCCTTAAATAGCCCCTTTGTGTTATCTGTTGGGGAGATCTTTCTGAAATGTCTCCTCAAGCAGAATTCTCACTCTAGGGTTTAAGTACTCCTCACTCTAGGGTTTAAGTACTCCTCACTCTAGGGTTTAAGTACTCCTCTTCTGGGAACCCTGTGGTACTTGAGTCCCTAAGAACCTGCACTTTGAAAAGTCCACAGTTGCTATCTGGAATTGAAGAAGACTATGGGTGGATTTCCTGGATGCACGATTGTTTCCTCTGCTTCGTTTCCATGGGCACCAGGACAGACTGAGATGTAGTCGTGGGTTTGTGTGGATGTTAAAGGAGCCACCTGAATGCTTGGGGGCTGCAGGTGGAATAGAGCCTGGGCCCTGGCCTGAGAGACTCACAGGAAAGCCTGTACACGAAGCACTGTTTTCTGACAATCACTGGATCATCCCAGTCATCAGTAGCCATTGTCTCAGAGCACTGAGATGTCTGCACAGCCTCCAGTTTGCTTTTTGCTATAATTTCTCACACTCACTGACTCCTGTCCCCGCGCCCCTCTCATGGTGGCCATTTCTCTGTCGCATTTCTCTTAGCACAGATTGGCACTTTATCATTCGTCCCTCGATTTGGAAGCGAATCCTCCTCTGTCGATTTTCCCTCCACCATACCACAGTTACAGTCTAGAAGGCTCACACATAGTTCCTGCTTCCTGCCTTCATCCCCGAAGACTTTGAATGAGAGCAATAAGGTCATAGAGTTGAGTCACTGTCCATGGAAGCGAGGGGCTCCCTTTGCTTGCCCGAGGTCATCTCTTTCCAAGTCCTAACAAAGCAGTGGCTTGGGTGCCACCTGCTTCAGATAAAGTCAGCTCTGTAGTCACATTTAGGAGGAAGTAGGCTGTCCTGGGAGCCTGGTCTATGCAGCAGCCCTAGAGGCCCGCTGGGGAGAGGTAGAGCTACCACACTCCTGGAGATCCAGCCCCTGGGCCTGTGGGAGGGGATGTGTGCCGGCTGAAGCCTCCTTAGTGTATAGCTTTGAATGGTTCTGGCGTTCCATTTTACTTCACATGAAATCAACTGAAGCCCTTTATTCAAGCTTTGAGCATGGAAATGAGGCGGTGACCATGGCAGTTGGACAGGAAGATTCTTGTGTGACCCTGAATTGAGAGTACAGAGGCATGACTGTGTAGGTGCCAGCTTGCCTAATGAATGAGGGAACAGCCCTTTATGTAGGTCAGCCCTTCCTCCGGGCTTCCTTGCTTTCTTCCCAAAGTCATCCATTCCTGATAATGATGTGACCTGTCTGCTGGCTACCAAGTCCTTACTTGGACCAAAGGCTGAATTTGTAGAAATCGTTTGGGCATTCGGTTTTTAAATCAAGGATATAAATTACATGGATGTAGACAATTCTGTGGCAGGAATAACATTAAGACCCAAGTGGGGAGTGCACCTATATTATTCCAGTTGTATTCCCTGCTTCCCAAATAATTGGAAAGCATGGACTTCAGTCAGATTAGGATTACTAGCTTGGAAAAAATTATCAAGACTGCATAGTTAGCAGTTATCAGGAAGGCTTGCAGACTTGAAAACCCGTTCTTTCCTGCATCAGCTTGGCATCTTCCATGCCAGAGCAGAATGAAGGTGGAAAGCGTGTCAGTGTATTCCTTTCGTTTCTGTGGCATCCTACACTCACAGGGAACCTTAGGATCTACTGAAATACTCCAGTAAGGGTGTCTTCCTTTATTCACATGGTGTTACAGAGCCAGGGTCAGGAGACATGATTTCTCATCCTCACTGGCTCTGACTCGTGCCAGACACACGGGCAAGTCACTTCACCTCTCTGAACCTGTTACCTCGTTCTACATCGTCCCTGAGGCCGCTTCACTCACCTGTGAATCATTCTCTCTGTCGTTGCTAAGTATGTCTGAAGTTGAACATAGAAGGGAGTGAATCCCAACCCCTAAGCTCATCTTGAGAGAGAAGGAGCGTGTGCATTTCCTAGTTAGGACCCGAGACAGCATCCAAAGCCCTCTCTTTTGCCTCTCTTCCTAGTCTTCACTGTTATGACAGTTTCCTTGCTATTCTGAGGGTAGTCTTGTGACTGTAGCAGGTGAGGGCCACCAGTAATGAGGAGAGAGCCTCTGGCTTCAGTGTGACCAGGCAAATTGTAGATGGTTGCCAAGACAGAAGTCCTTCTTGTGCAGGCTCGTTCTGAACTCAGCTGAACCTTCTGGGTATCGAGCTTATCTGGCTGGCATCCGGATGAGCGCTCTCTTTGTGAGTGGCTGACTTGAGATAGAGTTTGCCAGCTCCGGAGATTCAGAACAGGTGTTTATGTTTGCCCCGGAAGCAGGTGTTAGAGATGTGAGAGGCTTTTCTTTTCCTGTGGCCTTGATCCTGACTTAAGTGACAGTTTTAAAAGAAGAAGAAGGTGGGGGTGGAGACAGGATTTGTGGAGTTGAAAGAATGCCTGGGTTTTCTTCCTTTAGGCCCCCAAGGGAGTTCTTAGGAAGCGTGTCATCATCCTGTCTGCAGTATCATCTGGAATTTGTTTTCTTTACCCAGAAAGCCTTAACTTGCCTCTAGAAAATCCCCTGGTATGACAAAATTGTGGCATAAGAATTCAAACTCTTCTGCTATGAAAGTCTGAAGCAAAGCCACAGCCAAACCAGAGAATTTCCTCAGGTGGCCTGGAGGCTCCTATGACACCACCCCCTTCTCTCACCCCAACAACACGAGTGATCTGGAACAAGCCCCTCCACCCGTCTTCTTGGCCTTACTCTCTTTCAAAGCCACATTAGATCACTCAAATGCTTCCAAAAGGGGCCTGCTTGGCATTTAGAGGCCAAACCATTGAGGGCCAGGTTTCTTCCACCTGTTATCTAAGCAAAGGACAGTATCTCCTCTGTCTGGGGTCGATTTTCCTAAACTATATTTACGCTAAGGACACAGGAGCAGGCCCCTGCTGGCCAAGGAACCAGAACAGCATCCAGAGCAAAGGCTGCTCTGCTGGCCTTGCTGCCTCCAGGTGCTACAGCCCAGCATCCTCCTGAAGTGGTCCTTAGAAACAGACCACAGAGTACAGCTTGCCAACGGTCCCCAGACACCCAGAACACAGACAGCTGTCTCTTTTGGAAGAGCCCGTCTGCCATGTTTTCCAGCTGTTTTTTCCTAGCATTTATGTAGGTAGAGCTTTCACCAATGCCTAATAAAGAAGCCGAAATCAATTTCTAATTGGTAGATTAAGACTGACATGGTGAGTTTCAGAACATTCACAACTTTTTACTAGACTCCTGTCAAGTAGGAAATCCATAACTGGTCCCCATTAGCCAAGTAATCTTCTGTTGCCATAAATTGGGGACAGTTCACTTCTAGCACCTTTAGGAGTAAGTACCCTTCCTCTGGGTGGGCATTCTGTCGCAGACCACACACACAGAGCAGTCAACATCACCTGAAATCATTGCCGACCTCCTCGGTCCCCCTGCTTTCCCAGGCTGCTCTCATGAGGTAACCGAGTCCCTGGCTGTAGGACCTAGGCTCGCCTAGGTCTTCATTTTGGCTCTTTCGTTCTCCTAAAGCACAAATCTGTGTAGAATCCTGTTACCTCTCCACACCTGATCCAGGTGACCTGGCATTCTCCCACAGCCTCAGGCAGACCTTCAGTGTACCTGAGCTTGCAACTTTTCCCCCTACTGTCGCTGCCTTAGTGACCAGGGCTGGGGTGGGGGAGGGTCCAGTTCGCCTCCCTCCTTTTCCCAGGTAGACTCCAACTGACCACAGTCTTAGTTGGCAGATCTGCTTCCAGATTGATTTTTTTTTTTTTCCGAGAACCATCACTTTCACATTCCTGATTCTAATGAGTTTTGTTTTGTTCTCTCTGGGTTTCACGGAACTCCAGATGCTGCCCTGGAAATACTGTATTTTGGAGTTCATGCTCTGGAAGCCCCTGTGCTGCTGGGTCTTTTGACTCCTCCAGCAGCAGGTGTTTTGGACTTGCAATTAGCAATGCAATTTTTTCTAAATATGAGGATATTTACCTTTATTAAGAAATTATACTAAACAATGGCGTCCTTGATTGTTTTATGTTCTCACGTTACTTTTGAATCTGTGGTGGTGAATGAAGATCATTACAAACAAAAACTGTAATTTTGTTATCTTTGATTCAACGGAATTTCTTTACTTAAAAAAAATAAAAACAAAAAAAATGTAGAGAACTTGTGTGTGCTGTCTAGTGAGGGTTTTCTGCATGAAAAGGGGATGCATCTGGGCATGAGGGGATGGCCCTGTGGATAATGTGCTGGCTACACAAGCTTGAGGACCTCAGTTCAAATCCCCAGCACCCACAACTGGTGTGGTATTGCTTGACTATAAATTCTACAGCTAGAAGGCAAAGATGGAGGATCTCCGGGGCCTACTGTCTGACTGTTCTTCCTATCTGAATAGAACTTCAGACTTGTTGAGAGACTCTGTCTCAAAAACAAGGTAGAGCTCAATAGAGGAAGACGCCCAATGTTGACCTCTAGCTTCCACGTGAGCATACAGATACACACACACATGCACACACATATACATACACACATACATACACATATATGTACACACACATATATACACATACATACACACATACATATAGATACACATATACATATACACACACATACATACACATATATACATACATACACACACACACAGACACAGGGGTAGATCCTGTGTCTGCATCAAAGCATGGGGCTTAGTGGCAATGTGTAGGACACTAATTTCCTCTCACGAGTAATATTAAACCAACCTTGCAAACAAATACTAGATATGACCAATTCTCACAAACCCATCTTCTCCAGGGAAACAAGCCAAAAATCTGCGGTAAGGTAGCAACATTTTTTTCGTTACTTCCTAAACTGAGCCATGGAGAGAAATGCTGGGCATGGTGGAAACAGAGGTTGTCATGTGCAGCTTGTGTGCTTTTCTGTAATGTTCTTTTAAGGCCAAGAGAGCAGCCTGCGAGTCAGGCTCAGGTTGGGTTGGTTGCACAGTAGTAGTGGCCTTTTATCTACTTCCTTTTGTTTTCTTGAGACAAGGGTAACCTGAGTTCCTCTTGACCTCACTCTTAAGGATGAGCCTAAATTCCTGACCTTCCTGCCTCTGCCTCTCAGGCACTGGTGTATAGGCCTGCACCATCACTCCCAGCTTAGTGGTGGTGGTTTTTTCTCACTTGGATCTGTCTTAACCGGAGCGAAGGGTCTTTCAGGGCCAAGCACTGGCTCAGCCGGGAGAGTTGTGTCATCTTACTTGCTCTTGAGCCTTCCTCCCATTTTCAGCAAACCCTTCGACAAGCAAGGGGGAGTGGAGAGTGTAGGCTTTGGAAGGTATAGGCTACCAAGACCCAAGAATGCCCGGTAGCACATTTCAGAATTCCCTCATTTCCTATCTCTTACAAAGCAGACAGTATTTTTTTTTTTATTTGTGGACCCTGATCTCATACAAATAGATAAAATCATGGCAGACACTCAATTTTGACCTAAGAAAACTAACTTGTAAAAAATATTCTTAAAGGGTTCAGGATTTACTCAGTGATAGAATACTTGCCTAGCAATTACAGTGCCCTGGTCCAGCCTCCAACACCAATAAATAAATGGATGGATGGATAGATAGATAGATAGATAGATAGATAGATAGATAAAATATGGGATAGAAAATACTGCCAGGTTGAAGACATGGCTTAGCAGTTAAGAGCACTGGCTGCTCTTTCAAAGGATCCAGGTTCAATTCCCAGCACCCAGCTCCAGGGGATCTGACACTCTTAACTGTTGTGGGCACTGTCTGCACGTGGTATACAGACAAAACACTCATACATGTAGAATAGCAAAATAAAAAAATTAAAATGGGAAAGATTTCAGGTCTGGGCTGTTAGGAGATTCCAGTCTCAACAGCATGTCATTTGCCACACTTCTGCTGGGCAACCCTGTAGCATGTGTGGCCAGTGACTCTTCTTTCTTCAACGGAATGAATGCATTTTCCCCCTTCCCTTCTCCCACTCGCTCGGCCCAAAGGTTTTGTTTTGTTTTGTTTTGTTTATTATTTGTAAGTACATTGTAGCTGTCTTCAAATATCCCGTAAGAGGGCATCAGTTCTCATTATGGATGGTTGTGAGCCACCATGTGGTTACTGGGATTTGAACCACTGAGCCATCTCACCAGCCCATGAATACATTTTTTTAAATTGTACTTTTCACAAACAGGCTCATAGACATGCTCCTATTGAGAAGAGACAGGAGGAACAGATGGTGGCATTTGTATGTCCAATAGTGTAAAGACACATTTGTATTCTCTATTGTAGAAAGGAGTCCTCATGTTATTAACACAAACTGTTAATAGTTTGTTCTGCATTAACCATACACAGTCCAGGTGCTCCTGGAGAATTATGAGGTCCATAGCAGAAAGCAGTAGTTAGATTTGTGTTTCAAGAAGCTGCCAACGTCCCAGGTAGCCAGAGAGTGAGGAGAGAACAAGAGATGATGACAAGAAAGGTACAGACATCAAGAACCTCAGAAATGTGGGACACCTTACCAGAGAGGGAGGGCTGAGCTCTGCAGACTGTCTGCATACCTCCTGCCCACTCCTAATGCCCGCTGGCTAGAGATGAGTAAGGCAGGTTTGTAAAGATGCTAAATCTGCTGCCTTGTCAGATCTCCTGCTCTTTGAATAAAGCACAATTTAAAGATTGAATTCCTGGGCCTGGAGAGATGACTCAGTGGTTAAGAACACTGACTGCTTTTGGACAGGACTCAGGTTCAGTACCTGGTACCCACATCAGTATCAGGCAGCTCACAACAGCTTGGAACGCCAGCTGAACAGGATCCAACACCCTCTTCTGATTTTTACAGGCACCTACACACACACACCACACACACACACAGTTTAAAAAGTAAAATCATTTTTTCTGGTGTTCATGTTATACTATATAGGTAACATTTCCCATGGTAAGGACTGAGCATCTAATTGGATAGCCCTCCATATTGTAACCGCCACCCTACTCTATTCTCTCTCTCTCTCTCTCTCTCTCTCTCTCTCTCTCTCTCTCTCTCTCTCTCTCTCTCCCCTTTTCCCCCACCCTCCCTGTGTCCCTAGGGCAACTGACAGGAAGTGCCCATTTTCATAAACTACATTGCAGTCGGTCAGGTGTGATGGCACACACCTTTAATTCTGTTTAAGTCTGTGGTTAGCTCCAGCCAGAGCTACACAGTGAGACCCTGTCTCCAAAATAAATAAATAAATAAATTTTTTAAAAGGGGGGACATTACAGGCAATCTACTTTGAACTGCTGAGCCTTTCCCCAGAGAAGACACACTCCTCTTTCCTTGAGGCTCTGGGGCCACCCAGAACTTCTGACTGTTGTTGGAAGAACCCAGCATCTCTGCAAACACACACCAGTTTCCTCCTCCTTTATATTTTTTTCTTACTTTTTCTTATGATGGGGAAATGAAATCCTCGCACATTTCACTTCCCCTCTCCTGTCTGTGCCTCTCCCAAGCCCAGGTTATAGTGAGTAAACTATATAAAGCCAACATTAGAGGTTAAGCCTCTGGAGTAAGAGTCAAAGGGGTTTGGAAGCAGGATCTCATGCTAGCCACTTCCTGGCCCTTTGTCTCTAAGCAGGAATTCATGCTAGACTTTAATGTTTCTAAAAAATAAGATAAAAATTATCATGCCTATTTTTTGGTGGTGTGGTACATGCCTTTAATTCCAGCACTGAGGAGACTGAAGCAGGAAGATTGCTCTGAGTTCAAGCCCAGAATGGCGAAATAAATGGCGATTGAAAGGCTCACATAATACTTTTCATGGTTTCTGTATTGTTTTTAACCATGGCTTTTAGCTGGACAGTGTGGAGCTTGATATTCAGCTCCATATTAGAGCTTCTAAAACTGAGAGGCCCAAGGGCAAAGACAAGCAAGCCTGGATATGGAGTTACTAGAACATTCCTAGGTTTGGAGATGCTGAGGAAATGCAGATAGGCACCATCAAGTCCTGGTCCCAATCTCTTCCTTCTTTATGCCGTCACATGGGGAACCACAAGTTAGACTTGAGGGACTAAGAACTGACAAGCTCCATGGTAGACACAGAGAGAAAGGGGCCATGGCTATGCAATAAAGGTGTCAGACTTCCAAGATGGTTTCTTCCACAGCCTCCAGACCTGAGACAAAAGCCTGGAAGTTTAAAACTGACCTTGTGGGCCTTTTTCCCACCAGTAGGTCTCCTGCTGATGGTTTGGCTCAATAAATTCCAGGCTGGATCAGGATATGTTACACAACAGTTATGGTTCAATCAACCGTCCTATCTTTCTTCAAACAGATCGTCCCTAATCCAGGGGAGAAAACTCTTCTGAAATTTTAAACAAAGAAACAAAATAGTACTCTAGGTGCTGGAGAGATGTCTCAGTGGTTAAGAGGTTCTGAGTTCAATTCCCAGCAACCATATGGTGGCTCACAACCATCTATATGGGACCTGATGCCCTTTTCTGGCATGTAGGTGTACACACAGACAGAACACTCAGATACATAAAATAAATCATAAAAAAAAAC
>NW_021620849.1:1719613-1738884 GCF_004785775.1 Grammomys surdaster
CTCTCTCTCTCTCTCTCTCTGTGTGTGTGTGTGTGTGTGTGTGCTATATGTGGGTGCTTTCTCACACCTTCCTTCAACTAGCTGTTCCTGTTGTGTCTGAAATTTCTCTGCTGCTACATGTCTTACTCGAGAAATCTCCTGCCCTTTAATTCTTTAACTAGAAAAGAAAGCTAGCTGGATTAAGACCCCTAGACTATATCAAGTTTACAAGGCTTGCAAAGCCAGTTCATCAAGTCACTAGGGAACTTGGAGACGTGTTGATGCCTAGCTGGTACACCAGACCACACACACGCAAGGCTGGGGATGCGGCTCATACAAGGCTCCACTTGGGTTCAATCTCCAGCAATATATGACCTACATCTGTAGCACTTGGGACATAGAGGCTAGAGGTCCTGAAGTTTAAGGTCACCTACATCTATATAACTTTGAGATTAGTCTGGACTAACCCCATGAGTCTGGACTAACCACATTAGTTTCTGTAGGTTGTTTTTTTGTTTTGGGAGGAGAGTTGTTTGGTTTTGTTTGTTTTTTGGTTTTGGTTGGTTGTGTTTTTGGGGTTTTTTGTTCTTTTATTTATTTCACTGTAGCTGTCTTCAGACACACCAGAAGAGAGCATCAGATCCCATTACAGATGACTGTGAGTGGTTCCTGGGAATTGAACTTAGGACCTCTGGAACAGCAGTCAGTATTCTTAACCGCTAACCCATCTTTCCAGCCCTGAGTTCCAGTGTGTTTTGTTTTGTTTTTTGTTTTTTTGTTTTGTTTTTTTTAAATCTGGAATGTGGCTGGGGCCATGACAGAGTAACTTTAAACCTTCCCACTCCCCAGAGAATCTGAGTGGGAGGAGTTTATGAGCTGCACTATTGGAAGCTTTGATGGGTTCTTGAATGTGCAGTCCCCTGGAAGTCTTGCTTAAAATTCAGTTCTGATTAGGTAAATCTGGGTGGAGCTTCATATTCTGTCATCCTGACAGGCTCCCAAATAGGGCAATGCTTACTTCCTGGGAGCACCCCCTTAAATGGAGATTCTGCACATTTCAGGGAAGCCTGCAAGTTTCCAGATCTAACACTGATTTTCTTCAACATTGGAGCTGTGCTCCCCCACCCTGAGAAACAGGAGTGGAGATGGTCCAGTGCATTCCTCTGGTGTGTCTTCATCTCTTCTCCTGGCTGACTTGACATAAGAGAAAAAAAGACTCTTATGGATTCAAGGTCCAGGCAGCACTAGTCTACACCAGAGTCACCCAGTGAACGAACTCTCAGCTCCCAGCAACGGCCAACTCAGTTCAGAGTCTCTCTGAAGCAAGAAGTATCTTTCCACCCATGCCTGGCTGATTGGCCTCCAGAGTCTGCTGTCCACATTCTCTTAAGGTTCACACAAGGAGGGCAGGAATACACAGCTGCAGTTTGCCAGCTCATATCCTGCTCCACTTTGTGGCTGAGTTCTTGCCTCAGGCCAGATGTTTCCAGAAGGATGTCGTTATATGGACCAAATGTTTGTCATAAAACTCATGGCTCTTTGTTCCCATTCCTGTAATTTTCAAGATATTTTATTGTCCTTCCTCTATCTCATTAGTGCAGGAAGGTAAGACACTGGTTGAATCACAGATAAAAGAAGGCTCAGATCTTATGGGGCTGAACAAGTCAGACTTTAACATTCACGGTGTCCCTACACCTTCTCCTAATGAGGCACACCACCTTCCCAGGCAGGGCAGCCCCATTGCATATCACCTCCACCTTTCCTGTCCATGTCCCCCCCATTGTGCCAAAGTGAGGCCAGCAGGGGGCAGTGTGAACACATGGAGCAGGCTCAATGGGTCCCAAGTCCATGGCCTCTCCTGAACAAGGCATTGGGTTCTCTTGTTATGACGGCCCCTGAGCTAAGGCCTTGCCTTGCGACTGAAGATATTCTCCAGCATCCTCTTGGAGTCTGAGTAGGAGCCAAGGACGCTCTGAAAGCTTCCTGGTCAGAATCTGCCTGCAGTGTTTTCCCTATCCCTATTTATGAAATGTAGTTACCACAAATCAGGACGTCTGGGCTACACTGTGGAGAGCGGCTAGAAATTAGGGATCCAGGAGAAAGATGGGGGTCAGCCCAAACTACCAATCACTATTCCCACTATCCTCTCAGGTTTGTAATATAATGCTAGAAAAACAATTAGAAGTGGACGCACGTGTGTGCATGTGCATGTGCGTGTGTGTTCGTATGTGTTACGAGGTAGCCTTGAACTTATTATGTAAACCATACATGTAAACTTACAAAGATCTACCTGCCTTTACTGCAGAACTCCAGGATTAAAGGTACATGCCACCACACATTAGAAGAATAGCCTGAAAAAAAATTACTCATTTCTCAGAGCTACAGAGATGGCTCAGTAGGTAAAGTGGCCCCATACCCAGAAGACAGTACATTATGAGGACATCCCATACCCAGCAAGCAAAGTCTTTAACAGGAATACTCACACATGCTCAAAAATCACTACATACTTGTGGCAGCCAGTTTTACGGATGAAAAGCATTTTGTATTTGTTAAAACAGGCAGATTTGAGAAATGTAAGCTGCACTGGCTAGTTTCTTGCCAACTTGATATGAACTAGAGTCCTTTTAAAAGAGGGCACCTCAACTGAGAAAATGCCCCTACCAGATTGGCCTACAAACAAGCCTGCTATGGCTCATTTTCTTGATGGATGATGAAGGAGAGTCCAGCTCACTGTGGGTGGTGCTACCCCTGGCTGGTGGTTCAGGATGCTGTAAGAAAGCAGGGTGGCTGGACAAAGAGAGGCATGCCTTTAATCTCAGCACTCTGGAGGCAAGTGGATCTCTGCATTCAAGGTCAACCTGGTCTATAAAGTGTGGTCCAGGATGGCCAGGGCTACACAAAGAAACCCTGTCTCGAGCCAGAGAGGCAGTAGGATGGGAGAGGGGGGTATATTCCTGTAATCCCAGAGCTGAGGAGTAGAGACAGGAGGATTCTTCTGGCCTCTACATATGCATGGGTGGGTAAGTATAAATAAATAAATACTTGTTTTCTCAAAACCACTCCCTCTGCTAGTCCCTCGCTGTCATCCCCTGGCCTGAATTCCCTGGATACAACATCATCCTTGAGATGCCTCTAGCTCCTCCAGAGGGTCTGAAGACATCTCTCAGTGTTAGTATTCTATACCAAAGTTCCATAGAAGGTTTAGTTCGAAAACAGAGCTTTAGCTTTTAAACAGCATTAAAAGAAATTTGGGAAAAGACCTCACTGGCCACAGTAACAGTAAATTGTTATGATTCTTCCTCCAGCTCAGAAGTCTTGTGTAAAGACCATGTTGACTGCGAGAGCCATAAAGAAGGAAGCTTTTTGGTAAAGAATACTAACTGCAAACCTTGGGGTAGAAAAATGTAAGAGTCTGGCCGTGATGGCGCACACCTTTAGTCTTGGCACTCAGGAGGCAGAAGCAAGCGAATCTCTGTGAGTTCAGGGCCAGCCTGGTCACAGAGTGAGTTTCATGACAGCCAAGGCTACACAGAAAAATCCTGTCTCAAAAAAAGAACAAAAATCAGAGAGAGAGAGAGAGAGAGAGAGAGAGAGAGAGAGAGAGAGAGAGCAAGGAGAAGAAAAAGAGAGGAGGAGGAGAAGAGAGGAGAGGAGAGGAGAGCAAGGCAGGAAATTGGTCCAGGTTTGGTGAAATGAGTTACCTAAGTAAAGACGTTTGCCACAGAATGTGACTGACAATCTCAGTTCAATCCCCAGGACACACATGTAGAAGAAGAGAACTGATTCCTACAAATTATCCTCTAACCTCCACAGGCACACCATCACACACCATACACACAACACACAAATGTAAAAAAAATAGTGAATTCATGCAATGGTACATCTTATAATCTCCATACCTAAGAGACAAGATGATTACTACAGGTAAAAGGCCAACCTGGGCTATAGGCACTTAAAAAAAAAAAAAAGTCAAAGAGATAACATGCCCAGCCAGCATGCTATGACAGGAAGTCTCACTTAAAAAAACTGAGCACTCAAAAATCACTGTGTTCCTGTGGAAGCCAGCTCCATAGGAGAAAAAAAAAATATTTGTCTTTGTCAAAACATGCAGATTTGAGGAACATAAGCTGTGCCCACTTGTTTTATGTCAGCTTGACACAAACTAGAGTCCTTTTGGAAGAGGAAACCTCAATTGGAAAAATACCCCACCAGACTGACCAACAGGGCCACTTGCTTGATTGATGAAGGAGGGCCCAGCTCTCTGTGATGGGACCACACTTGGCCTGGGTGCTATAAGAAAGCAGGCTGAACACGTCCTGAGGAGTAAGGCATGACTTACTCCTCCATGCCTCTCCACTTTCTGCCTTGAGTTCTGTCCTCACTTACCAGGATGACACGCTACAAAGAGTTAAAATGAAATAAACCTTCCTCCCAAGTTGCTCAATGTTTTATCACAGGATAGAAACTCTAAATAAGAAATAAGTTCATCACGAAAGAGCATGACACAAGACAAAGAACGGTTTTATTTCTCTAATAAGGTCTAAGAGTATTTGGGGAAGATGTCAAAGGTACATTTAAGTAAAACCGTCCAACAAAGCAAATGGCATCTAGTGAATGGGAACCCCAGCCCCAAGGATCACACCTAAGATGTATGCAGAGGAAGGGGCATGACCTCCACCCTGACACAGTCCAGAGCTCTTAGTTTCTAGGGCATTCATCCTCAGGTCAGCCCCAAATGCAACTGTTCTAAGGCTGCTTCTCCCTCCTTGGAATCCTAGGTGGGAAACCCCTTATCTACCTACGGCTGCTAAGATCATTAGAGCTTCAAGCCCCTCTCTTTTCTTCTTTTTATTAAATTGCAAGTAAGTTTTTAACTCGACCTTCCTCACCCTAAGTATCAAGTGATTACAATGGAAATCAAGGAGAAGCCTAATTAGTCTTTGAAATCCAACTTCTCTCCAAGTCACTGCCCTGTAACTGCAGAGGCAGCTGGGAATTTAACTGCCCCACAAGTCTCCTGTTTAAAGGCATTCCCGTGCCTCACTGCCCTCTAGGTAGGTTTGGGATGAGGTGTGGCTAGCATTCCTAAACCTAGGGAAGTTGGGGGAAGCCAGTCACATCAGGCATTGCTGCTCCCAGTCTTGGGTTCAGGAAAGCTGAGGAAGGGTTGGGATGCTAATACAGATCACATGACAGGGCATCTCCTCATAAGGCTGTGTTCTCAACTTCGACCCGGGGACCGAAGAGCAGGTCAGCAACAACTTTGCCATCATACTTGGGCAGTGTACCCCCAAAGTCAGCAGGCAGGATGTTCTCATCAATCTCCTGAAAGAAGCCATCCAGGTCATCTCCATGAACAAAGACCTGCAGGGAAGTGAGCGGGGCAACTGAGCAGAAGATGGAGACAAAGGCACAGCATGCTGTTTTAGTCTGGTGACATCTTTTTCTACAGCCTCCATGTACTACTGAGGGGAGGGGCAGGGGAGGTTGTTCACTCAAACTGGGACCAGTCTGTGGAAGGATCGGGAGGCAGCCACACACTCACTCTCTGTAGCAGCTTGTTCTTCAAGAAGGGCTTGACCACATTGTAGGTGGTGGTGAAGTACCATGGCTGGTGGATGAAGTGGATAGCTTTGAACCTGGCTGGGAATGAATCCTGCAGTGACAGAGAGAGATAACCACTGGCTCCATTGCCCCAATGGTCCCAAAGGCTCCTACTTAACATCACACACACACACACACACACACACACACACACACACACACACGCATGCACGCACGCACGCACACACGCACGCATGCATCTTTCCCAATGCACATAGGGTAGATAGAAGAAGAGACTGGGAGATACCAGCATATAAAAGAATCAGAGGAGGCTGGGAGATTTCTTCCTCGGGATAAACACTCAAGCAACAAGAGGCAGCAGAATATACATGGTCAGACAACCTGAGATTCCAGGATGACTCTGCCACTTTATCTGTGTGTGAACTTGCAAAGTCACTTAATCTGTGTTCCTCAGTTTCCAGGTTTGTAAGACGAAGCAGAAGATATGGGCTAGACAATGAAACCAGGCTCCATCGCCAGGTAAGTGTTTGTGGCTGAGATGACACTGTCACTGCTCTAGATGATGCTGGATTGTCAACCCCTCGGGTCCCTTCCTGCATCATGAAACTGGGAAACTAGGCCAAGCCTCCCCACCTGTAAGAGGTCCCAAGGACTCACTTGGAGCATGTCCACCATCTTCTTGAGATCGGAGGGGCGGAGCCCCGCTGCCTGCTGCATGGTGAAGCCCTTAAAGTTCTCAACGATACAGAAGCCATTGATTTGGGTTTCCTCGTTCTCCAGCAGTTTCTCCAAAATGAAACAATATGCCTGTAAGATCTGGAAGCACAGAGGTTACGGGTGTGGCTCGGTCCGAAGGCCCTCAAGTTGATCCCCAGCGTCTGAGAGCCTAAAGCACAGCAAGCAGGGTTAAGATCCAGCCCATGAAGATGATTAAATCTCAGGGTTCTGAGTGGAGAGCCAGCTAGCACATTCCTCACTGCAGAGATTTGCCAGAGGTATCCATCTAGGACTTCCCCCTCACTGAATACATGCCAATAAAATAACCCTCAATGTCACATTCACGAGTTTATCCCAGCGCCCTTGCATCCAGCATCCCGTGAGAGAGGAGGGAAATGTGGGAAGCTTTAAGCCATGGACTACTGGGAGCACTGAAAGGATGTCAAACACTAACAATACGGGGAACTCACTCTTCATGGTGTTTCACGCCACAGAAGGATCCCTTGCTGATTTTGGTTTTGTTTGTCGGTGCAGGAATCGGCAGTGGAGTCTTGGCAGGTTAGGCAAGCACTTACCACTAACTTCCATCTCCAGCCCTTGGTTTTGTTTTTCTGGTTTTTTTTTTTTTTGAGGGTCTTATTTTGTAGCTCGGACTGGCCTTGAAAACTGTCTAACCCAGGTTAGCCTTGAGCAAGAGCTCCTCCTAACACCAGCTCTGCTGGAATTGCAGATCTGACCACCATTAATTACCTTGTCTTCCGTGATCCACCTTTCCTAGATCCTCCCTTCCTCCCTTCTTCCTGTCTTCCCTCTCTTCCTTCCTTCTTCCCTTCTCATTTCTGTACGGGGGATCAACACAAAACTTATAACTTATAACAGGCTTATAACTGTAACTCCAGCTTCAGGGGATCTGATGCCTCTGGCCTCCGCAGGAACCAGCTCTCATGAACACACATTTATACACATATTACATGTAATTAAAAATAATATAAACCTTGCAGGTCATGGTGGTGTATGTCTTTAATCCCAGCATTTGGGAGGCAGAGGCAAGCAGATCTCTGTGAGTTTGAGGCCAGCCTGGACTACATAGAGAGTTCTAGGCCAGCTAGAGCTATGTACAGAGACTCTTTTTTTCTTTTCTTTCTTTCTTTTTTTTTTTTTCAAGACAGGGTTTCTCTGTGTAGTCCTGGTTGTCCTGGAACTCACTCTGTAGACCAGGCTGGCCTCAAACTCAGAAATCCGCCTGCCTCTGCCTCCCAAGTGCTGGGATTAAAGGCATGTGCCACCACCGCCCAGCTAATACTCTGTCTTTAAAAACTAAATGTATATAAATCTTCTAAAATGATTTTATTTATTTATATATTTTTATGTATTGGGGTTTTTTGTTTGTTTGGTTTTTGTTTTGTTTTTGAGAAAAGGTTTCTCTGTACAGCTGGGATTAAAGACATGCATCTCCACTGCTGGCTTATTTTTATTTTTGCTATCATTTATTTATGAGGAAGATGTTGGCTCCTCTGGAGTTGGCGTGACAGGAGTCTGGGACTGTGTGAGCTGCCTGACATGGGCGCTGGGAACAGGGCTCGGGTCCTCCACCAGAGCAGCAAGATCTTGTCACAGCTGAGCTGTCTCTCCAAAACAGTGTCCTTTTGGAAAAAGGGTTTAATTCTAAGGCTAGTATCTTGTTTACTGAGAAGGCTTAGTAACATCCCTAATTAGACCAGGAATGAGGTGGGGTGTCTGCTGTTTCTATCACCATTTAACTAGAGCGAAGTACTGGCTGGTGCAATCTAATTCCTTCTTAAAGTCTGGGCCCTAAAGACTAGAAAAGGTGAAGAAAACAGTCTTGTTTATTTACAGGTAACAGTATACTTAGACACACAGGTGAAGGCCAGGGATGCAGCTCACTTGTTAGAGTGCTTGTCTAGCATGACTGTAATCCTGGGTTTGATCCCCAGCACTACATAAAATGACGTATGGTAGCCCAGGCCTGAAACCCCTGCACAGCAAGAGGATCAGAAATTTGAAGGCCATCCTTATCTTTATAGTGAATTTAAGATGAGCCTGAGATACCTGAGACCCTGTTTCAAAACAAAACAAATAAGAAAGAAGGAAAGGAAGGAAGGAAGGAAGGAAGGAAGGAAGGAAGGAAGGAAGGAAGGAAGGAAGGAAGGGAGGGTCCTTAATTCTTCTCCTTAATCAGTCCTCGTGAGTGCTTAAACATACAAGCATACAGAAAGCAGATGGTTAAGTAGGACAGGACCTGGACTTTCCAGAATCTTCCAGCCCATCATCCTCTAATCCCCATTCTCCTCTCAGCTTTCAGTATTTGGCAAGGTTTCCTTCAGCTCACAGCCCACAGCTACTGCCTCCACTTGGCATTGCTGAGGATAACCAGGCCAGTGGGCTCTACTTGCAAAGCTGCTGGGCTTTCCAGCTGCCCTGGAGCATCCTAGGAATTCCCTCCCTGCTTGGAAGATTCTGACTACCTGCCTTCCTCCCTCCAGAGACCTTGCCTCTGTCCTCGTCGGGATTCCAACAATAGTTAGGAGAGAGAACCCATCTGACCTCATCAAAAGTGACTTCTTCACAGTGCCAGTTTTCAATGTTGAAGAGCATAACCACTCGGCCATACTTGTCTCGACTGGAAAGGACACCAGGGTAACCGGCCTCGATAGTGCAGCGGAGAGCCTCCATGGATAGGCTATTGAAGAGTTCGGGGTACTGGAGCCTGAAGTTCACATAGCCTGGAAGAGGGAGAGTGGAGGAGCCCCGTCTGTCGGGAGCCATTCCAGCCTCACTCACCCACCTTCTCAGGTGCCACAGGACAAGAATCAAGGGTCTGGTTGTTGCCTGTGTATAACAGAACATCCAACACTCTACGTCCTGTGTTTTCTTTCCACAAGAGAAGTGTGATGGTTTGTTTGTACATGTTTGGCCCAGGGAGTGGCACTATTAGAAGGTGTGGCCCTGTTGGAGTAGGTGTGTCATTGTGGGTGTGGGCTTTAAGACCTTCATCCTAGCTGCCTGGAAGCCAATATTCTGCTAGCAGCCTTCAGATGAAGATGTAGAATTCTCAGCTCCTCCTGTACCATGCCTGCCTGGATGCTGCCATGTTCCTGCCTTGATAATAATGGACTAAACCTCTGAACCTGTAAGCCAACTCCAATTAAATGTTGTCCTTTATAAGACTTGCCTTGGTCATGGTGTCTATTCACAGCAGTAAAACTAACTAAGACAATAAGATTGGCCTGTTTCCCCTAACTCTTGTGGCAGTTACACAGGGTTCACAATGGGAACACCATGAGCCATGTAGACATAAAGTCTGGACTCAGAAGGCCTTCCTAATTCTAGTCATGCCTACCTGGTCCACAAATGTCATTCTTACTAGCCCTGAACAGGTCCCTGCCTTCATGTGGCCATCTGTATCTCACATCTAGGGCCCAGAGGAGGAGTTTAGGAAGCACTTGCTAAGGAGCTGCCAATAGTGTCTCTGCTGTTCTAGAATTCCCAGTCTTACCTCACCTCACCTCTGTCTTGTTGTTCCCTCTGTCTGATTATTCCAACACCTAATCTTCTCGGGGTTTGATTTTTCAGACATTCCTTTGCAGTAGGAGCCTTTCTGGAGACTCCACTCCCAGCTTCAACCTTCTGTCCTTTCTACCCAATGGCTCATTTTTCTCCTTACTGCCTGTCACTCACACTCTACCTATGTAGCATACTTATCAGGTTTATTATGTCCATCAATAGAATCTAAGGTCTACAATGGCAGGGGACGCCTGATCTCCTTGACCTAAGGCAGTGGTGGGTCCAGGGTGGCACTCAGTTGACACTTGGGGAAAGAGGGGTAACTTAAAAGGGAAAGCTGTTAGGCTGCAGACTACCTGCCTCAACCCTTCCCCCTACAGACACCAACGACTTGATTTCTTCAGGAAATGTTTTTCTTCATCCAGCCAGGCTATGACACTTTTGTCCCTGCTCCTCAGTCCCAAGGCAAGCACCTTCTTTTGGTTCCACTGGGGTTGGGATTTAGTGTCAGGTAAGTGCTGGAGGAAGCGTGCTTCTTCACCTGGAATACTCCAGAGCCCAAGGCGCTTCTGAGGGGGAATGGGAGAGCCTACAAAGGAGACACCTTCCTTTCTTGTCTAAATGTGGTTTCTGAATTTTACTCACTGGATACCAAGACTGACAGAGAAGAGATTTTTCTACGAATCTGGTCTTGACCAATTTTGCCCATCCGTCCATCCATCCACAAGCTAACATAGCCCAAGTGGTCTTGGGGGCTCTCCTCAGTTCACACATACACAGACAGACAGACAGACAGACACACACACACACACACACACACACACGCTTATGAAGAATTTGGAGACAGTGACTACCTCATGGCATAAGGGAAGTTTCTTAGTGTGGAGAGGGTAGACATCCTCCTCATCCCTTCCACCCCTCTCCCCGGCCCCCTCGCCAGGACCAGCCCTTCAGTGCAGCCCTTACCTTTAAGCAGCTCATAAGCACGGCCCACATCAAACTTTCGGGCACGGATGAAGCGCAGGAGGAAGGCACTGTCTCTTGCCTGCACCCTCTCAGCCACTGCTAGGGCCAACTCCTCCCCAGAAGCTGCCTGTGCCTGTACCAGCTCCTGCAGCTCCCTCACTGCCTCCTCCCGGGTCTCCTCCTTTTCATTCAGCTCATCTTTGGCCTAGAACAGGGTGAGGTGGGGCAGAAGTTACCAATATGTGCTGATGAGGAACAGGGCATGTGTGAAAAGGCGCGAATCTAAGCTAGCCTGCTGGGAGTGCCCAGAGCACTGCAGCTGGGGTCTCAATTTCCGAAGTTCTGCTCTAAACAGTCAAGGCGTGGCATGCTGCTCTCTCATAGACATTTGTATTTGGAGAGAGTCAAACTGCTCAGCCTGGATTTGTTTGCAAGATATTGACAACAATCAAGTGTTTCTAACAAGCCTACTGTGCTCTTACCAAACAGCCAGCTAAGTCCCCTAAATATATTGTGTATTTTTTTAATTTATTGAATTTATTCATTGTACGTGTGAGTGTTTTGCCCGCATGTATGCATGTGCGTCGTATGCATGCTTGATGCCTGTGAAGGTCAGAAGAAGGCATCAAGTTCACTGGAACTGGAGTTGTGAATAGTTATGACCCACACTGTGGGGAGCTTCCTGGGTCCTCTGGAAGAGCAACAAATGCTGTTAACCACTGAGCTGTCTCTCCATTCTGACATTACGTTTTTAATCCTTGCCACGACTCATTGTGGGGATTTGGTTGGTTTGGTTTTTTTTGTTTGTTTGTCTTGTTTTATGATTTTAGTTGCATTCTGCATATATTTGTTCTCTCTCTCTCTCTCTCTCTCTCTCTCTCTCTCTCTCTCTCTCTCTGTGTGTGTGTGTGTGTGTGTGTGTGTGTGTGTATGTGTGTGTGTGTTGCGATACTCATGTGGAAATCAGAGGACCACCCATGGGAGTCGGTTCTCTTTTTCCTATGTAGGTTCTTGGGATCAAACTCATACAGTCGGGCTTGATGGCAAGGGTATCGTAGTCAATGATCCACCTCGCCAAGCCCTTGTTTTTGTTTTGTTGTTTTTTGAGACAGGGTCTCTAGCCCAGCTGACCTCAACTTTGAAGTATAGCCAAGGTGGCCCTGGACCTCTGATCCTGCCTGTACCTCCCATGCGCTGGGATTACCGGCATGTCCTACCATGCCCAGTTCTAAGTGCTGCTGGAGATGCAGTACAGAATCTCATGTGTTTTAGACAACTTTGCCAGTTGAGCCACACCCCCAAACCTGTTTTTGTTTCTTTTGAGACAAGATCTCTATATGTAACCCAGGCTGACCTTAAAATTGTAATTCTCCACCCTATGCTTCCCAAGTGCTGGGATCAAGGGCACAAGCCCCTACGTTCAGCTAGTGTTCTGATCCCCATCTCCCAGAGGAGCAGGTTAAGGGGGCTAGAGGTGATGTGTTCTTGCCCTAGTTTCCCCAAGGAGAGGGAGGCACTTCTGGGACTCCTCCTTAGGCTTTTTCCTTCACTCAGTGGCCTCCTCAACTTGACCCAGCAGAGGGCCCCCTGCCTCAGCCCCAGAGCCTCACAGCCCTTCTTTTGGCTGAGCCAGATCTATGAGGATGGCTGGGTCAACTCTTCCTTTGGGCAAGGGAGGATTCAGATGTGGATGACCCGAGCGCACTTGTCGATGGATATAGCAGTCTGTGCAGAGGTGAGAGGCTAACGCTGAACTCACCCACTTCCCATCTTTACCCCAGTGACCCTAAGACAGCTGCCAACTCCAGCAGAGCTCACCCTGATCACTCTGAGCTAATCTAACAGCCATAGGCACAGAAAGAGGCCAGACCCAGGGAAGGAAAGCTGTTTGCTCAAGATCACACAGCTGGTTTATGTCTGATCCTAGAACTTAAGCCTGATGCTTTTCTATTGAGGACAATGTACCCTTGTTTACTCTGGCCACTTCTGAAGCAGTATTCTTTATATCTGAGTCTAGGATGGCCCCTGGCCCATAAGCTCCAGACTGGAGTCTTAGACTCAGGTGGTCTGAGTACTGGTTAATCCAGCTGTTGCAATAGCTTTGACTTCAGGATAGTTTCTAGAACAGGCTAGTCTCTTAGACCCAGGATAACCTAGAGAGTAGGGATGGACCTTTTCTAAAAGACAGAAGGTTTTGTCCCATCCATTCCACCCTTGCTGGTTGTTTCCCAGGTTGTCCCAGCCACTACCTCTCCCTCCCACTCTGGCACCTCACCTTCTGCAGAGTGTGGCGGGGCAGCTGGTTGCATGGGCCAAAGACAGGACCATGATCCTTGGTTGTGAGCTGCTCCAGCTGTGCCCGGAGCTCCTGCTCCTCTTCAGGGATTATTCGGAATGTGCCCACCTGGGCAAAAAGGAGTCAAGTAGAGGGTGGGACAGCTCTGTCCCCATCAGCCAGAACGACTGGCAAATGGGTTTGCATAGTGCCTTTGGCCAAGATCTGTGCTAAGCCTCCTCCCTTTGGTGGGTCAGGGCCCCAGGGCGATTCTTGAGGTATAGGGATGAAGGGAACGAGGGACAAAGAGCCCAGGATACTCACCCCCTCTGACATACTGCCTCTTGAAGACACTGAAGGGAAAGAAAGAACCTGTTTGCTCTGCCCTGGCCCTCCAGGTGGCCTGTCCCCAGCAGCCAAGGAAGTCAGGACTACAGTGATATTAGAGAAACCATTTTATGTTTGTCTCAGAGTAGTGGATCTCAGGCATTAAAGTCCCTCCCAACAGCTAGCTGATTGGCTAGAAATATAAATGGGTCTTGGTCCCTGTGATTCTAACTAGAGGTCTAAAATTAGAGCCCTCCTTCCTTCCCTGACTCTGAAGGATATGTTTCCTGGGCTACGCTTGGAGACCCCTGCATTTGAAGGCAGCACACTACCAATACACTAGTCTTCAGTTGCAGCTAGTCAGGAACAAACCAGGACTGGGCCCCATTCTCAGCGACTGCAGTGTAAAGCAATCTCTCTTCCTTTCTGTAGCCTTCCTTCCCCAGTGCAAGTGGGCTCCCCAGAAACCTCTCAGGCTAGTGCATGACTCCATCCCCAGGGCATTCCTTCTTAGGAGCCATGGTGAGCATATATATATATATACTGAGGACTTCTAAATTCATTATCTCAGAGACAGCACAGCAATTCCACTCTTTTATCTAAGGGGAAAACAGGTACAAGAGTGTAAGTGATTGGTCCAAGGTCACAGAACCCAAGGATACATACCTAAGCTGTGACTTCTGTAGGCACCAAGAAGCAGCTTGGGGCAGCAGGGTATGGGACCTGGATTCCAATCCTGTCTCTCACACTTGCAAGTTGTGTGATTTCACACAAGTCTTGAAGGTCCCTTGTTGGGATGGAAGGATTAACATGTAATTAGATAATGTACACCAGCACAGATTTCTGGGCTACCAGAACAGTTACCCATCATGACCCATGTTTTCAGATTTTCTCCTCAGAGGCCTAAATGTCTCCAGTGACTTTGAGGATCTTTACATTCAGTTTCTGCCTGTGACCAGGTTCCACTGGTCAGCTCGGTCACCTACTCATAGTTGGTATTCAGGCTGGGGCTTGAACCTATACCTACCCGACACACTAACTCTCTTTGCCTCAAGCTAAGTCATCTCTGTGCAAAGTCCCTGGGGAAGCTGGTGACAAAAACCTTGTAGGTTGGAGAGATCTGGATTTGAATCTGGCTTTTACCACCTGTGTGACCACAGGTAAGGTATTTAATCCTTCTGAGACTGAGAGCCAACTGAAGATAATAGTATCTACCAAAAGTTACTGCCATGAAGACAACAGGGCTCTGTGACATAACAGGAGTGGAATCCTGCTCTACAACAGAGTCTTTTCTCCCTCGCTTAACATTGAGAGTTACCCCAATTTGTACACTGAAACTTGAGGACCTCAGACAATATCTGAGGGCCTGTCACTTCTCTACCACAGCCCCTGAAAGGACAAAGGAATTCTTGCGGCTGGAATCCACCCACAAGAACCATCTCTTTGGATAGCAGACAGACAACCAAACGTGTGTGCATAAAAGGAAGAGCTAACTATTGTGGCACACACCTGTATTCCCAGCACTTGCAAGATAGAGGCAAAAGAATCAGCAAGTTAAGGTTATCCTTGGCTACATACCAAGCCAGCCTGTGCTATATGAGATTCTATCTCAAAAAACAAAAAGCAAAAGCCGTACATAGTGCTGCACATCTTTAATCCCGGCGTTTAAGGGATCTCTGATTTCAAAGCCAGCCTGATCTACATAATGTGTTCCAGGACAGCCAGGGCTACATAGGGAACCTTGTCTCAAGCAAACAAAGCAAAGCAAGACGATGAAGAACTCGAGAGGAATTAGTGGATACCCCTAGCCAAATGTGCAGATAGCACCAGCCTAAGTCCCAGATCTTAGAAATGCAAGATTAAAGCCAGCACAGAGAAGCACTTATCTCTTATTTTTAAAATGTTTTTATCCATTAGCTGTAGGCATGTATGTAATGAAAACATGCTACCCCTAGATCCACGTCAATGTTCCCTGGCATTTAGAGTTAGCAAATAAAGTACAATGAATTACCAACGCAGTATTTGATCATCTGCAGTTCTAATTGAATTAGGTACTCCACATTTATATGTGCTGTGTCCGTCTGTGGATCGGTCTGGCTCACCCTGCAGAATGGCATACCGCTTCACAGGCAGTCCAAGCAGTCTGAGATGTGGTGTTCGCCACCCATCCCTGACCACTCACCCCCTCCCAGGCACACACTCTTTCTTATGCTCACTGGCCCAGCCAGGCCTTGTTACTGACTTACCTGACAGCTCTTTCTTGGGGCTACTGGGTGCCTGAATTGTTCTGGAGTTCGGGAGGCTGTTTCCTTTGGGGGTGTGGTCAGGTCAGCAAGCTGGGATTAGCGTGTCACAAGGAACTACTCAGGCCCACCTTTTCCCATTCAATCAGGCTCACAGGAGGCCCAGAATGAACCAAGCGAATCACCCTGAGGGAGAGGGGAGAGAGGCCCGGCCTGTGGGGCCACCATCAAAGCCCTGCTTTGTGACCAGGAGCTTGGAGCTCTGTTCAGCCATGTGGAAGCCGCTTCACTGGGATCTGGGCCAGCCCCATCTCATTACCCTGCAGTCTCTCTTCTCAAACTGGGATGCAGGGGAGCCTGGGAGGCTATTCCCTCCCCACCACGGGCAGGACATATAGAGAAGTGAAGAGAAACTGTTGCTGCAAACCAGGTCCACTGTCCCACATGCAGAGGGAAATGGAGCCAGTGAGGCTGAGCAGGGGAGGACCGGCTAGGTATCCCAGACTGGTCCTGAAACACACTGCCTACTTTTTTGTATGTGTTTGTAGGATGCTGAAGATTGAACCTAGGGCCTGACACATATAAGAACTCTATTACTAAGCCATTCCCTCAGCTCCTGGCTCCTTCTGTTCTGTGCAGCTCAGATAGCTTTTTAATTCCTGATCCTCCCGCCTCTGCCTTGCAAAGGCAAGGAAGCAGGGGTCTGGCGCCACAGCACATCTGCCTTGTCTGCCTTTCAGTCCTTTGCTCCAGCACCTTTCTTGATGTGTGGTTACAGTCCCCTCTGAGAACTGGGATGAATAGAGAGCCAGTGGGGGAAGTCCTGAGATGGATGCAAAGCACCCACTTTAGGGACTTAGCTGCCCTATCCCTGCGAAGCATTTTGGGGAGCTCAGAGTTGTACCCAGTGCAGGACCAGTGGACACCTAGGCGAAGGGAATGCATTCAACTCTCAGTGAGGCCAGGAACCCCTGAGCAGCCCCTCAGCAGGGAGCATCCAGCCTCTGCCTCGGTGTATCACCCCGGTATGAGGGATGCAAGTCCTTTAGATCATTCTCTGTGGGGAATTCCAAAGTCAGGGAGCTCCCTACTTCCACCACGGACAGTTCTCTGTAGTTAAACTCATCTTCAGTCTGGGCCTAAGCAGCCCATCTTTGGTCCTGGTTCTCTCTTCTCGATGTGCTCAGGGTAAGGTTGAGCTCATGTGCACAGGTCATTCTCTGGAATCCAGCCACAGAAATGTTTTGATTCCACCACAGTATGGGGGCTTACCTATAAGCCAATGAGGTGGCATCAAAGGATAATACCTTGATCTTAGACCTCCAGCTTCCAGCATTCAGAAAGAATGAATTTCTGTTGGTTAATTCACCTAGCCTGTGGCATGTTGTTATGCCCAAGGGACCTCACTGGCTGTGATGCTTATGGGAGATGTTAAGTGTCCTGGCTGCTAAGAGCCTCTGTAATGACCAATCAAAGCTCTTCATCACAAAGCATCTCTATGTACCAAGAGACATGGGCTAGTAGGGGAGGGCTGCCTAGACCCAACCTGTGGGTCATGATCCCTTGTGGGAGGGTTGATGGACCCTTTCATAAGGGTTGCATATCAGACATCCCGCATATCAGATATTTACATTTTGATTCATAAAGGTGGTAAAATTATAGTTATGAAGGAGCAACAAAAATAATTTTATGGTTAGTGGTCACCACAACATGGGGAACTGTATTAAAAGGTCACAGCTTTAGGAAAGTTTAGAAGCACTGGCCCAGAGCATCTCAGGACAGGCAGCCAGGAGGCCCTCTGGGGAAGCAGAGCTCTCTGCAGCACAGTTTTCTGTTCACAGCCCTTCCCCTGCCTCCTCCGGCTCTCCCCTCCCCTCCTCAGACTCCTGATCACCCCTAGCTCCTCTGGCTAGAACAATGCAGCCACTGTCCTCATTGGCCCAAAAAACTGTGCTGCTGCACTGGCACACACCCTTGGGCTCCCTGGCCTCCCTGGCCCCAGCCGACTGAGGAGATGGGGGAAGAGGGCTCGTATTTGCAGGGTCAGCATATTAGAGTAAAAGCCTTTCAACTTTGTTTCTGTCATGAGCCGAAATGGATAGACACATTCGTGTCACAATTTATTGAATACAAAATAAAGTCACAGCTTTCTTGGATGTGATTTCTCAAGTAATGTTAATTTTGCTTGAAAAGTTGGCTATAGATAATCATCAGAATTTCATTCCAATCTTAATTGCCAATACTAACTCTTAGATCACACATATATATGATGTATATGTACATTCACACATATATATGTCTATATGCACACATATATGTGTATATATTAATATTATATATATATATATCAGAATGGACATGAAAGCATTAAAGGGTTAAAGAGGCTGTACCATTCAGAAAGGTGTTCAGTAAGTCTTAGAAACTCAAGGGCAGAGCTGTTCTGGTGCAGAGGTATCAGACCCAAGTTTAGGAAGCTTGCAGAGGCAGGCACGCTTTTGTTGGTTTTTAAATGTGTGTATATGAACACACATGTTTGTATCAGCAGCTGTGCACGCATGTGAAGTGCAGACCAGAGGATGACTGTCAGTGCCATGTCTTGAGTTCTATCCACTTTTTTTTTTTTTTTTTTTGAGACAAGGTCTCTCACTGGTCTGGAGCTTGCCAAGTCACCTATGCTAACTGGCCAGCGAGCCCTCAAATCTGCCTGTCTCTGTCTCCCCAGCACTGGGATTACAAATGAGCGCCCAGTAAGTACCTACCTAGTGGCTCACATAGGGAATCTAGCTGGTGAACTGAATGGGAAAAGATTAACTGCTTAGTTAAGGAAGTCTGCACCTGAGTGGAAAAGCCGAGGCTAATCCGAATGTATTCTTTATCTTACTAACACTGTTAATGCTGGCTGGCCACTTGTGATGGCACATTTGCACTCCCAGGCTCTTGGGAAGTAGAAGCAGGAAGATTAGGCGATCAAGGCCTGTTAGAACCTTAGCAATCCTTCTAGGCTTTGCCCAGCAGTTACCTAGCAACAGCCAGGTAGGCCTGGCTTGCTATAAAAGAGACTGTTTGGCCTCTCTTTGCTCTCTGACTCTCTGTCCCTTTTCTCTCTCTGACCTCTTTCTCCCTCCCCCACCCCCCTCCACGTGTTCCTGGCCCGCCTCTTCTCTTTCTGTCTTCATCCCCGCTCTGTATCTTTTTTACCTCTCTCTCTCTCTCTCTCTCTCTCTCTCTCTCTCTCTCTCTCTCTCTCTCTCTCTCTCCTCTCTCTTTCTCTGCCTCTACTCCCTTCTCAATTCTCCTTCCCATACTCCCAAATAAACTTTATTCTATACTAGACCCATCATATGGCTGGTACATCAGTGGGGTGGGTGAGGGTACCTTAGCATGGGCCCACTGAGGTACCCTCACCCACCGCATCATACCACACTCTATAAAATATACCATTCGCTTTAGAAAACACATCAAGGCCAGCCACAGTTATGTGGCCAGTTAAAAGTCAGCCTGGGCTATGTGAGATCTTGTCTCAAAAAACATAAGCAAAAAGTTAATGTTAATAAAAAAACATAGATGCTATTATTCCTGCAATGGGGTAGACATTCATACAGACAAGTGCTATGTAACTAGTAACTAACAAGTGCTATGTAACTAAGTGCTATGTTACTAGTAACAAGACAAGT
>NW_021620849.1:1738894-1785112 GCF_004785775.1 Grammomys surdaster
CTAAGTGCTATGTTACTAGTAACAAGACAAGTGCTATGTAACTAAGTAAGTGCTAGGAGATGCACAGATGGAAACTCAGGGATGCTAGTGAGCTTATTTTACCTATATAGACTGTCAACAGATTTACAGCTGAATGGTGCAGTCCTAGAGGGAGTTTGGAAGGAAGGTTTTGTGGGAAGATGGGATGAAGTCATCTGTTTCTTTAATGAAGTAAAGGATTCTTCTTAGGCACCACCCTCAGCATCAGCTGTTGGGTTTTAGCTACTTCTCACAGTTCAATGTCAGACAGAAATGTAAAGGAGTCCTAGCAAGGAGCATGGAAAGACAAGCTGTCATGGTTTTGAATATGCTTGGCCTAGGGAGTGGCACTATTTGGAGGTGTGGTCTTTTTGGAATAGGTGTGTCTCTGTGGGCGTGGGCTTTAAGACCCTCCTCCTAGCTGTCTGGAAGTCAATCTTCCACTAGCAGCCTTCTGTTGAAGGTGTAGAACTCTCAGCAACTCCAGCACCATGTTCCTGCCTTGATGATAATGGACTGAACCTCTGAACCTGTAAGTCAGCCCCAATTAAATGTTGTCCTTTTAAGGGTTGCTTTGGTCATAGTGTCTGTTCACAGCAGTAAAACCCTGACTAAGACAATAGCTGAGACATTACTTTCCTCCGGCAGCTGTTTCTTCCAGATCTGGTCATGTAGACCCATTACACTGATGTCCTTCAAACCTGAAGTCTTGCCATCACCTACCCCTTTGGTCCCCATTGTCAGGTTCTAGACTTATACCACAGACAACTTACAGCCTCATCCAAGAGATTCTACTTCAGACCTCCACGCTCAGCTCAGCATCAAACAAGCTCTGAGGCACTCATCTGACAAGAACATGGTTAGACACTGTGAATATATCCATGCCCTTCCCCCCACCGCCCCTAATATTAAGGCAACTACATGCTTCTTCTTCTCTACCACCGTAAGCACCTTCACATGCTTAGCTAGCCAGGAGCTTGTTGATTCTGTGCACTGTGCACCCTCATTCTAAAGTACAATTTCGGTCCACTGCTTCATTTATCTTGATGGTGGAAAGTACCAATTAAACATTGAGGTTATGCAAGGAAGTAGAGGTTAGCTTACACTTACACACACACACACACACACACACACACACACACACGCACCCTTCTGCACTAACTTCAACTACAGAGCTCAAAGAAAGCCTAAGCAGGTCATACATAACGCGCATGCTCACTCTGAGGTCCCCAAAGCCAGTGAGCAGATTGCACCTCCCTTCCCCCGACCCCCCGAATTTGGGCCAAGATCTCCGCAAAGATTCCCCCTACTTTGTCATCTAAAATGGTACGCCCCACTGAGTTAGGAAGTCGGAAGTGCGCCGCGGGGGCGGGACCTGTTGCTCTGGGCAACGGAAGTGCGGCTGCGTGGAGTTGAGCGGGAATTTTGGAAGGCTCCTGCGCTGAGGTTGAGGTGACTGTCAAGGGTCTGTGCTTACAGGGAGGGCGGAAGTAGAACGGTGAGGACAGGCGGGGACCCCCTGCGACGTGTCGTCCTGCCGTGCCTGGTTCCTGCGCAGGGGTCGGGAACATCAGCTTTGGCGGGTTTCTCCGAGGCGCGCCCCGCTCAGCCCTCCCTGCAGGGTCAACGCCTGCTTCCGGAAGGTCCCCGGCCCGGTTTCGCGCTTGGAGCCCAGTGCCAATGGGAAGACAGGCTAGTGGTATCGCGTAGGACAGGCAGAATATTCAAGACGTGCACTCTCGAGCAGAACGGAGCTCCAAAAGCTAACGACCCCATTTACATAGCTTTTATTATAACATACAAAGCAATTACCCAGTTATTACTGAACGCTTAGTATTTTTTCGGCACTGTATATAGAAGTTAGGATAGCAAAATCTACACTACCTGCCTTATTTTATAGTTCCTGTTTATTTTTCCTTTTCGTTTTGTTTTTGAGCCAGTGTCTTATATTGGCTACAAACTGTGTAGCCGAGGATGACCTTCTGATCTTGTTTCCACCTGAGTGCTGGGATTACGGGAGTGCATCACCATGCCAGGTTTATACAGTTCTAGGGTTATGACGTCATCAAACTAGGGCGTCAGGCCTGCTAGGCAGTTCTACCAACTGAGTTAAACCCACTAGCCCACATCAGATATTTGTTAGGGCCTTAATATAAGCTTGTTACTGTGCTCATGATAACAATGATAAACAAAACTGGAAACACTCATAGAACTGTAGACCAGTGGGAGACTTAGCCATTAATTTAAAATGTAATATTAAAAGTTGGGGGAGGGCGTGTCTGGAGAGATGGCTCAGTGGTTAAGAGCACTGGCTGCTTTTCCAGAGGTCCTGAGTTCAATTCCCAGTAACCACATGGTGGCTCACAACCATCTATAGGGGGATCTGATGCCCTCTTCAGGCAGGCAGATGTATATGCAGCAGGGCACTCATACATTAAATAAACAAAATTTTTAAAAAGTTAGTATCATTGTGGATGGAATTTCCCTGGTGTTTGTAGAGGATGTAACGGAGAATATTTAACCAGATCATCTGAGGAGGAGTGGGTGGAGCTGAGTTCTGAAGACTTTGTAGAGATTGAGAGCGAGGATGGAAGGGTGGGTATTTTGCTTCAGATGAGAAGTCTTAAGGACATTGGGGATTTGAAGGACAGAAAACAATTCATTGTTCTTAGAAGACTGGTAAGATCAGAAACACAATTAGCTCTATATCCCGTTTCATGACTTAAATGCCCATTACCTACAACCACTCCTTTCTCATCACACAGTCTGAACTCATGTTTTTCTGGTTTTGGTGGTGGGTAAGTGCATAAGAACATACTTGATACAGAAGGTGTAAAACCCAGTGTGAAGCTCCCCAGCCTCAGAAGGGCTGTTACAACTGTAGAAGCTCACTGACGGGTGTAGACTTTGTGTCTGGTAAATTCCATTATGTGATTTTTTTTTCTAGTTCTTTATTTAACATTAGAAAAAAAAGAATAGAGTGATAAAGGAAGTTAGGCATGGGCTTAGACCATACAGGACATGTGTGTGGAGATACTCTCTGGGGCCAGAAGAGTTCCATGCAGTTGTGAGCCACCTGATGTGGGTGCTAGGAATGGAATTCAGCACCTCTGTAAGACCAGTGGAGGCTCCAGCACACTGAGCCATCTCTCCAGTCGCAGGACTCTCTCTGTGTGTGTGTGTGTCACAAAGTCTTTTGTGTGTGTGTGTGTAGCCCTGGCTGTCCTGGCGCTCACTATGTAGACCAGGTTTGCCTTGAGCCCGCAGAGATCCACCTGCCTCCTCCTCCTACATACTGGGATTAAAGGAATGTGCCACTACCACCTGGCTTCCTTCCTTCCTTTCTCTTTCTTCCCTCCTTCTCTTCTTCCTCTTCCTTTCTCCCTTCTCTTCCTCCTCCTCTTGGATTTCTGTCTAATAAGAAAGCAATGGAAAATTACCTTTAAGATAAGATGAGAAGGAAACTATATCATTTGGGTTTTGTTTTTAAAGCTATGGTATGGCTGTGTAGAGGAGGACGGGTGAAGCAACTGTTTTTGTGGTGGCTCGGTGGGTGCTGGATGACGGTGACTTTGAAGTAATGTAGTCCAAGCAGAGGTGGGAGGTAGAGTCAGAGTCAGCTGTGAGAGGCAGTGGGGTGGGACTTGGCAGTGAGGATTTGCCCAGGTTTCCGGGTGGAGGAGCCGAGTGGATGCTGTACTATGCATGGGGATGGGGGCAGGAGGAAGAGGAGAAGGTGGGTCCCCCTGCAGTCTGCATTTACCTCTTCACGTCCACACTACTCCGTCCTGTGTCCAGTGTCCCTCCATGTGTCTCTTCCACTGCTCAGGTCCACCACTCTCCACGTGACTTTTTCTTTACCACCGACATAGTTCTAGGCCACTCCTCAGTTTCTTCTCTCTCCACATTCCCTTCCCACTTTGATTCGTACACTAATTTGATGTTCAGTTTGCCTCAGAGACTGTTTTCAGTCTGGACAGACCCTCTTGCTCACAAACTTTTTGATGGTTGTTGTTAAAATCTAAGTTCCTTCGCTGACACTTGAGATCTTGTCTCTTCCCAGCCCCTCCTTCTAGCTTCCTTACTGCTCCCGTTGGCCGCCATCACAGCAGTCTCCTGTTCCCCAGTACAGTTGTCAGCTCAGACCTGCCTGCCTCTGTTTTTGAAACCCTTCTTCCCAGTACTGTAGATCATCTGGTTGTCTGGGTAACCTAAATTTAGTCTCTTAATTTCCAGTTCAGGCTTTTCTCCTGAAGACGCTTGGAGTGTCACTAGCCCCTTCCTTGTTTTGGTTTTGTTCTTCAGTTTGTTGAGACAGAGCCTTTTGTAGCCAAGGCTGGTCTCAAACTCGCTATGTAACTGAGTGCTGGTCTTGAATTCCTAAGCCTGCCTTTTCTTTGCTTAGTATGAGCTAAATAGCTAGTGCACGTGATCACCCCCACCTCCATGAGTCTCCCCCACTTCCCTGCTCTCATTCTCTTATTTTTTCTTTTTGACGGCATGGGACTCGAACCTAGGGCCTCATGGATACTGAGCAGACACCGTACCACTGAGCCACATCTTCAGCCCCACTTGTTTTTATTATACCATCTAAGTGACTCTTACCATTCACGATGCTGTTGGTTTACTCACTTGTTGAACGATACTGTGTGGTATGTTTACATAGTCCTATGTATTTACAATATATATTTGACATAGAGCTAACTGCTATCTTGGCTTTAAGTATTCTGTTGAATGGATGGTAAAAATGTATACGAAGGCTATGCAACCACTTACAGAATTGTGGGAAACTCTTAAGATTGATTAGGATAAGCATCATCTCCGTACGCTAGGCCTCTATCTGAACATGCCCGAGTTGTCTGTAACAGGTGTGACTTAATCAGGTTTACTTCCAGAAGCTTCCAGCCATGACTTTTTTTTTTTTTTTACTTACAGTTCTCTGATATGAGCAACCATGGATCTGAAAATTTTATCCCTAGCAACAGATAAAACTACAGATAAACTGCAGGAATTTCTTCAAACCCTGAAAGCTGATGACGTGAGTACAGACAAAGGCTGCATGGGTGGGGAAGAGCGCAGCAGCCGCAGAGCCAGCGGATGCTCTGTCGCGCCCTCTCGCCAGTGGTAAGAGATGGGGGTTTACCTCATAAACGGAGACGGACACCGAGCTGTAGGCTGCAATCCTGCTATTGGGGAAGCTGACAAAATTGCAAGTTTATGTCCTGCCTCATGTAAATAAAAAGCACAGAGAGGGTGAGCTACAGTTCAGTGGCAGAAGACACTCATGGTGTGCACAGGCCCCAGATGCAGTCCCCAATTGCTATAAAACCCCAAACAAACAATCAAACAAAGAAATGGAGTGCTGAGATTATAAAGGGCAACTGAAAGCCATTTATAATCAGCTTTAAATCAGAAATAACCTTAGACTGCCTTTACAGCGAGTATACACCAATCAGTATATTTTGGGTTTTCATTTTTTTAATTCTGTGTGTGTTTTGCCCGCATGTGCATCATGTGCATACTTGGTGCCCATGGAAGCCAGAAGGCCATCAGATCCCCTAGACTTGACATTACAGATGGCTGTGAGCCACCATGTAGGTGCTGGGAATCAAACCTGAGTCCTCTGGAAGCACTGCAGGCTCTGTTAACCAATGAACCATCTCCAGCCCCTGAGTCAGTATACCTGAGTAGTCCTCAGGGCCATCGCATCTGAAGCTACGCAGAGGCCACAGCTATGGATGTGAAGCACTAGTTTACTTGCTGATGTGTCCTTTATATTCTTCTGTAAAGAAAATAAGTTCATAGGCAAAAGAAAACCAATGCCTGAGTCTTCACTGTAAATCCATGATTATAAAAATAAAACAATAATGACGTGGATTTCTGCTTGGCATGTTGCCCTTAGATCTCAGAATAAAGGGTGTAAATCCTGACACAGACACCAGGTAGAGATCAGCTGTGTGCTCTGGTAAGCCCTCTGGGTAATTTAAGTGCTTACTAAAACCAAAATGTCACCGTTGTCAGTGGATGCTGCCACCTTCCAGGGGGTTGCTTAAGTTTGAAATTAAGAATTGTTGACTGACTTCTTTCTCAGCATCACTCTGCCCTTCCTTTACCTCCAAACTGCGATGGATCTGACATTTCTTGGATTGTGAATCTGTCTCCTTTTCCCCTTCTCCTGTATTAATGTGCTAAGTCTGCTGTTATAAAATAGGACCTCAGATGACTTAAGTAATAACTGTTTGTTTCCTGTGCCTGGATACTAGAGTCCAGATCAAGGCGCCAGCTCCTTCCAGGACTGTGGTGATGTGTTCTGGGTCCACCCCTTAATTTTTCATTTTGCAGTGACCTGCATAGCTTGATCCTGGAACCCTGACTAGGAGTAGCAAGGGAATGAAGAAACGAACAGACTTACTACTGAAATCACAGAGATATTCACACACACACAAAAAAGCTGGCAAGCTGCACACTGCAGCAACCCGGAACCCTAGCACGTTTCTTGTGTGAAGCAGAGGGTTGGAATTAGCTAGTCTCCATAGGAGGTTTCTGGAGGCCAGCAGACTCAGCTGTAAAACACTGAGGAGGGAGCTGCCATGGCTAGTTTTCACACACACTAATATATCATTCGTAAACACTTGTTCTTAGACCAGGGGAAGGCTCTGCCTTTCTGAACCTAAGCTGGGGGAAAGGCTTGGCTGACTCCTCACGGGTCCAAGGTGCTGGTCCTCAACATGGCTGTGCCATGCCAACAATACACAGCCACTCCCGACGTCATCTGCTCCTCACACTTCCACGTAGTCTCCTGGCAGGCGACTCTCGTGCCTCGTCCATCCCCACCACCCCCTCCCTTCCCAAGTGGTGGCACTCGGTCTCCTTCAGCAGCTTCTCTTGCACGTAGATGAAACCCAGGCTTCCTGTGGGATCCTCTTAATCCGGTCCTTGCCCGTTGCCCTTACCCTTTCCCTCCTTACCATTCACCTAACGTAGGTCCTCAAGCATACACTTGCTCTGTCGAGGCCTGAATACAATAATGCCTCCATCTCCGCGTGCACGGCCAGCCCTTTCTTACCTGCCCGGTCTCTGCCTAAGTGTCTCCGACCTTGGAGGAGGTTTGCTGGTTCTACCTGCCCTTGCTTCCCTTTCCTCCAGCTACTCTCTATCTCTGCTGGGTTTTCATCATCTTTACAACATCTTTTCTGTTGTTCTTTTCCCCTTTCTCATAAACTCTGAGTCGAATTACCATATCCATTTCTTTCACCTTTACATTGTTCTCTGAAAAAGTACGTGCATCACAAGTATTGCAGATGGCGGGCGGGGTGGGCGTGTCTGAATCATGCTGGGGTACCTCGTGCTAATGAAAGAGTTATTGGATATTTGTAGACTGAAACCCCCAGCCCCTATCTTTGGGATTTTGGGATAAAGTCTTACTTTGTAATGTACATAGACCCTGAGCTCCCATCTCAGCCTCCCAAATACTGGGGCTGAAGACGTGAACTACTGTATCCTGCTCTAGACATTTCTGAGTAAGTATTAGGCTTTTTTTTTTCTTTTTGAAACAGGGTCTCTAGCTCAAGCTGCTATCAAACTCCTACTCAGCCAAGGATAGCCTTGGACTTCTGATACCCGTGCCTACATCTTGAGAGTACTGAGGTTACAGGTGTGGCCACTGCACCCAGTTTTTGGAGTGCAAGAGTTTGAACCCAGAGTCTTGTGCATACTGGGCCAGTACATTTCCAGCTGAGCTGCATCCCAGCTCTAGTCTCTGTTGTTGTTATCATTATTATTATTTTTTTTTTTATTTGAGAAGTTTCACTTTGTGATTCTTGCTGGACTTGTAGTTGCTGTGTATCCTAGGCTGGCCTAGAATTCATGAACATCCTTCTGCTTCATCCTGAAGTGCTAGGATTTCAGGTCTGCATGGCTCTGCCTGACTTTCAGTCTTGGTTGTCCAAGATTCTACTGGGCTCTCACTGCTCTATCAAAAGGGAGCGTGTGTGTGTGTGTGTGTGTGTGTGTGTGTGTGTGTGTGTTTTAGTCTGGCCTGAAGCTGGCGGCCCCTGTTTCATTCTGCATACTGAGGTCCTTTAGGGAGAGAGTCATAATTGTTTTCTCCCTCTGGTTGCAGTTGGCCAGTGTCCTTCAGAATCAAGCCGTGAAAGGAAGAGCTGTCGGAACGTTCCTGAGAGCCGTCCTCAAAGGTGATTGACACCCCCTCGCTGTGTACCTATTGGGAGATTGGTTTACTTTGGGTGTCATTGCTGTTGGAAGCCCCACTGGGACATTCTCTTTGTGGTAGGATTAAAATTATTAATTAATTAATTAATTAATTAATAGCTAGATAGGATCTCACTGTGTAGCCCTAGCTGGTCTGGAACTTGTTTTGTAGACCAGGTTGACCTTGAACTCGCAGAAATTCACCTGCCTGTCTTCTGAGTGCTAGGATTAAAAATGTGCACCAGTATGCTCAGCCTTAAATATTTTTATTTGTGTGTGTGTGTGTCCATATGTGTGCAGTGCCCAAGAGGCAAGAGGAGGGTGTTGGACCCCTTCACACTAGAGTGACAGGTGGTTTATAAGCCGCCTGAAATGGATGCTAGGAACTGCACTCAGGTTCTTTGTAAGAGAGCAGTACACATTCTTAACTGTTGGGTCATCTCTCCAAGCCCATCCTCACCCCCTCTTGACTCAGGTCTCTCTCTCTCTTTGTAGCACAGGCTGGCCTCAGTCTCACAGTGGTCATCCTGCTTTAGCTTCCTGCACACTGCTGTGACTGTCTCCAGGTTTTTTTGTTTGTTTTTAGGTTTTGAGACAGGATCTCACTACACTTAGGCTTAGACCTTGAAATTGTAATCCTCCTGCCTCAACCTCCTACCTACTAGGATATAGATATAATCTACAAGAAAATTCTACAAGTCAAAAATTAAAAGTGGCTTTAGTCCACTCAGGAGGCAGAGGCAGGAGGATGGCTGTGAGTTTGAGCCCAGCCTGGTCTACAAAAGTGAGTTCCAGGAAAGTCAGGGCTACACCAAGAGACCCTGTCTCAGTTTAAAAAAAAAAAAAATGACTTTAGTCTCAACAGTTATTTTTAGTTGGCTTATTTCTATTGCTTGAAAGAAATGCATTTTCCACTGCAAGGGCATGAAAACACACCACAGTTCATTTAGCTGAGTCAGCCTTTATGGAAACTTGTTGAGTATTTTGTGGAAATATCAGGGAGAAAGAAATAATGAAATAGTAATGGCAGCTGTCTGTTTGTATTTCAAGAAGGGAAAATATTGAAAGCCCCTTCTTTGGCCAGATAAATGCAGGAAGATTATTGTGGCTAGCTTGTATTTATAATGTGGGCAGCCTACATGACTGTACTGTGAGTTATCACAGATCCACAGAAGCCAACTTGCAGTCATTGCAGTCCTGGTGAGTTGACCAGGTGTGTGACCTGCAGCTACATGATGACATTTTAAAGACTGAGGTATGACCCACATACCAAGATAGGTCATCCTTTTAAAGTAATTACTCTGTGTGGCCCTGGCTATCCTAGAACTCACACTGCAGACCAGACTGGCCTCGGACTCAGAGATCTGCCTGCCTCTGCCTCCCAAGTGCTGGGTCAATGGAGTACAGCACCATGCCTAGCTAAAATTTGTTTGTTTGTTTTAACTGAGATAGTTTACATAAATAGCTTGTCTCCTTAAGTATATAATTCAGTGGTGTTTAGTATTTTCAGAGTTGTGTATCTATCACGACAGTCAGTTTGTTGTTTTGAGACAGGTCTCTGTAGGTTTTAATTAGGATTCCTATTCCTGTAAAGAGACACCATGACCAGTATGTCTTTAATTAGTGTTCTATTGCTGTGAAGAGACACCATGTCCATGGCAACTCTTGTAAAAGCAAGCATTTAATTGGGGCTGGCTCAGAGGTTTAGTCCATTCTCGTCACTAAGGAGTGCACAGGCACACTTGGTGCTGGAGAGCTAGCTGAGAGTTCTTCTACATCTGGATCAGCAGTCAGCAGGGAGAGGGAATAAGCCACTGGACCTGGCTTGAGCATCTGAAACCCGAAAGCACACAGCCAGAGACACACTAACTCCAACAAGGCCTCATGCCCTAATAGTGCCACTCTCTATGAGCCTGTGGGGAAATTTTCATTCAAACCATCACACAGAATGTAACGTTGGCTGGCCTGAAGCTCACTGTAAATTAGACTGGTCTCAGATATACACTTGCTCCTGCCTCTGCCTGCTGAGTGCTGGGATCAGACATGTGCGCCATCGCAATGAATTTTATTTTTCTCAAATGAAAGTCGACAATAATAGCTGTTATCTCTGTAAAGCCCAAGCCGTCACTGTCCGAAGACACCCTAATCTACCTTCCATCTCCATAATTTTGTTCCTCAGGACACTGTATAAATCAAATCTTTACCTGCACAGTGCTCACGTGCACAGGCTCATGTGTGTGTAAGCGCGGGTGAACACATGCCATGAAGCACATGTAGAGAGCCAAGGACAGCCTTCGGTGTCCATCTCTGCTTCTCATTGTCTGAGACAGGATCGCTTTGCGTTCCCACTGCATCTTTCAGGTTGGCTGGCCCAGGAGCTTCCAGGACTCTCTTTTTTCCACCTCCCATCTCTCCCTGTTGGATCACAGAGGCTCACACTATGTATACAGCTTTTATATGGGTTCTGGGGATTTGAACTTTGGTCCTCACACTTGCATGGAAAGCACTTTTACCCACTGGGCCAAGTCCCTAGACTAATGCCCCCTCCTTCTTTCTCTGTCCTCTGCCTCCCAAATGCTGAGATAAAGGAGTGTTCCACTGTGTCCAGGTTGTTTTTCTTACAGAGAGGCTCCTTGGTTTAGTCTTTGGCTCATTTCAGGAATTGAGTTTGTCTCCTTTTGTCAGTGTTACTTATGGAAGAGATGGGTTTTTCACTGCCCTCTTACTCTGTTGACAAAACTTAGTGATAATGTTCTGACTTAAAACGTTAAGCTTGGGTAAGCGAAACACCATTCCCAAATTGCTGCACCGTATGAATAACACAGTGTGGCAAAATACGTCAGTGAAGCAGGTGACACGTCAGTCTGTTTGCTTTAGCTAAACCAAGCACTTCGTCAGGACACCTCAATATTGCTGTTACAACACCGTTCTTCCCCTTCAGCATTACGTCACAGACTTGTTTAAGTTTCCTGTTTATATCCTTGAGCTTCTTTTCTCTTTGTTCTGTACCTCAAGGCTCCCCCTGCTCTGAGGAAGATGGAGCCCTTAGGAGATACAAGATATATTCTTGCTGTATCCAGTTGGTTGAATCAGGAGATCTGCAGCAAGATGTTGCCTCGGAGATCATAGGATTACTAATGCTGGAGGTAAGACTGAAGGGATCTGTCCGGTGCCAAACCTAATCTAGTTTTCACACAGGAGCAAGAGCGTGGCTTACAGCATGTGCCAGTATGGTATAAACCACTTAGATCATGCTTACCTTGTGGTACCGCAGATGTAAATCTCCTCAGAGGTCTTGAAAGCATTAAGGGATTGATGGAGGTGCCTAACCTTTGAAGTCCCTTACAGTTACCAATATGAATGTATGTTCATACAGAACGGCATGATTCCGTGAGTTCCTTCCAGTGCCTGCTGTGTGTGTGTGTCGGGGGTGGGGGGGTCGCTTTGTTCAGTATTTCAGCAGTAGACTTATTTCACATGAAGTTTTCGTACGTCGGATTCCTGCTTAAGATTTTCTTCCTGACCTTTTAGGCTCACCATTTTCCAGGCCCGTTACTTGTTGACTTGGCCAATGACTTTGTGGGTGCTGTCAGAGAGGACCGCCTAGTGAATGGAAAATCTTTGGAGTTATTACCCATCATCCTTACTGCCTTGGCTACCAAGAAGGAAGTCCTGGCTTGTGGGAAAGGTGATTTTCTTCAGGTTCTACTGATTTTTTTTTTCGTATTATGAATCAGTTTCATCCATTTTTTGTGTGTGTTTTAGGTGATTTGAATGGGGAAGAATGTAAGAGGCAGTTGATTGACACCCTGTGTTCTGTCAGGTGAGTCTCATAGGCGTCTACGAGTGTCTCAGGACCACACGTGGCCAGAAGCCTCATAGTGACTCCTTCCAGGAATCAATATTTGTAAAGTTGGTGGGTTTTTTTTTTTTTTTTTTTTTTGTTATAGATGTTGCTTGTTGGGGAATTTTCTTTTGTTTAGTTTTTTCTTGTTAATTATACAAATTAATAGGTTTTTCAAACTAGTTTTTAAACACTAGGATACAGAGTAATGAGTTTTCATGCATGTGTCATTATACTTTAGTGAACTGTACATTAACCCCCTCTTTATTGTACTCTCCATTTCCCTGCCTCCCCTCCTCTCCTCAGATAGTTCTCCCTCCCGTCTGTCCGTCTGTCCGTCTGTCTGTCTGTCTGTCTGTCTCTCTCTCTCTCTCTCTCTCTCACACACATACACACATGCACACACACCCACATACACACACACACACGCTCAACTAGGTCATTTTGTTGGTTGTTTTGAGACTGGGTTTCATTGTGTAGCTTAGGCTGTCGTTGAACTTACGATCTTCATGCCTCTGCTGAGGGCTGGCATTGTAGAATGCTGTAATTACAGGCACGTGACACCATCCCTAGCCATGTTTGTAAAATTTGTTGTCTATTTTGTTGATTGTTGTTGTTTGTATACCACCATAAGAGCCAGGCATGGTGCCCTTGCCTGTGATCCCAGCACTTGGGAGGTGGAGGCAGGAGGATCAGGAGCTCAGGGTCATCTCAGTTGTATAGCGAATTGAAGAGCAGCTTGAGCTACAGTTGACCGTTTCAGAAATGGAATAAGTAGCTGTTTGTCTTCCATCATTTGGGTGGAAGTTGATGGCTTCCATTACTACTACTGTGGCTTGTTGCATGCTTTTCTGAGTGCTCTCTCTCTCTCTCTCTCTCTCTCTCTCTCTCTCTCTCTCTCTCTCTGTGTGTGTGTGTGTGTTCATGCCCACATGCTCTCATTGCCACCCGGGCATACTTTCCCAGACACTCTCTGCTTTCTCACTGCGGAGAGCTCCCCAGCACTAACCACCATTCTGCCTGCTGCATGCTGTGCTTGTCTCAGAAGGCATGGAGTTTTCTCTTCCTTCTCTCTGTCTCCCTTCCTCTAGGCAGTTGCCATTAGCTTGCCTGCTTCCTTGGTTTTCTCTTACATACTAATCAATTTGTTCTTGAGTTTAAAAAAGACAGAAAAAAACAAAAAACATTAATAATAACAACATGCTATTATAACACCATTTGGTTAGCATGAATTTTTGGGAAAGAGATGATTTAGTGTATTTAAAGTGCACATTTATTGTTTATTTGCCTCTTTGTTTTACCGCAGCTGCACAGTACTCTGAATATGATTCGGAGAGTCCTGATAGCCTTAAGGCAGAAGAGTTGTCTGGTTCATTTGTATTTTATTCCTTTATTTTTAAAAACACTTTAATTCTTTTATATTTGAAACAAGGCCTCAATTTTGTAGCTCAGGCTAGCTTCAGATCTGTGGCATTCTTTCTGTCTGTGCCTCCTAAGTGCTGGGATTACAGGTGTGCACTGTCAGGCATAGCTAACTTATTTAATTATCTTTTAAAGACAAACTCTCCATAAAGACCTCAGACTCATGATCCTCCTGCCTTAGGCTCTGGAATACTGGCATTATAGGTCTGTATTAACAGTCCTGGTTCAAATATTTTCTCTGTTTAAAAAAACAAATTGGGGCTGGAGAGATGGCTCAGCGGTTAAGAGCACAGACTGCTCTTCCAGAGGTCCTGAGTTCAAATCCCAGCAACCACATGGTGGCTCACAACCATCCGTAATGAGATTGGATGCCCTCTTCTGGTGTGTCTGAAGACAGCTACAATGTACTCATCAATAAAATAAATAAATAAATATTTAAAAAAAAAAAAAAACAAATTGCAGTGATGTGTTTATTTACCTAAGTGATGTTCTATAAGGATGTATGTGATTAGTGTCTCCAGTAATAAGTTGGGTGATTTGTGAGTGTGTGCTTTTTTAAAGTTATAACTTATACACTCTGTAAAATGTATATAAAGTGTGTGTGTAAATGTATATAAAGTGGGTTTGCCTCCCATGATTTTATTGGTATCGGGTATTATCAGTGGTTTGTTTGTTTTTTGGCATAAACCTCATCATGTTGTGATTTTCTAGTCTGGTGAATTAAAGGCTAATTATCCATCCTATCTATGTATTTCATGGTGTTTTTTTTTTGTTTTTTTTTTGTTTTTTTTTTTTTGGTTTTTTGGTTTTTCGAGACAGGGTTTCTCTGTGCAGCCCTGGCTGTCCTGGAACTCACTCTGTAGACCAGGCTGGCCTCGAACTCAGAAATCCGCCTGCCTCTGCCTCCCAAGTGCTGGGATTACAGGCGTGCGCCACCACCGCCCGGCCTATTCATGTATTTCTTACAAAGGCAGGGGCTCATTTAGCCCTCACACCTCCTGTGTAGGGGAGGAGACTTGGAACTTGAGCTTTAGGGCTTCCTACTGCCTCGGAAGTGACAAGATCCCAGGGCCACTGTGCCCAGCTCGTGTTTTAAGTTGTTTTGTCTTGCTTCCCAGTATTGAAAATCAAACTTGAAATGCTGCCCCCTCCCTCCCCCTGCCCCCCCCCCTGTCTTCAGTAGTTTTATAAAATTATGTGTAAAGGAGTTAAAATGACATAAACTCATTGTATTTTTCCAGATGGGCTCAACGATACGTGATCCAGCTCACTTCTATGTTCAAGTAAGCATTGCTTATGTGTCTTTGCATCAAGCTTTGTCAACAAACCTACAAGGAATGGAAACACAGCAAGCTCACCCTCCGCTTCTACTTCTGAGTAGTAGCAGTGGCATCTGTTTTCTGTTCTGGAATTCTCTCCCTTCCCTCTCTTTTGGCTTAGTTTATTAAATGTATAAGTGCTTCTCTTTGAAATGACCTTATTTAGATAAATGTATTGGTTCCTTTAAAAGATTATTCATAAGAGAAAACCTAAGGAGGACTAATAGTCTAATACATACTTTATTCTTTAACTCCAAATTGTATTCAAAGACTTACTTTATTATTTCTCTATGTGTACACATGTATGAGAATGCCTGCAGAGGCCAAAAGTTGGGGGTGGGATTCCCTGGAGCTAGAGTTACAGGTGGTTTATGGGCTCCTCATTGTGGGTTTTGTCAACCAAACTTTAGTCCCCTGGGAAAGCAGCAAGTGTTCTTAACCACTGGGCAATCTTTTCAGCCATTCATTCATTCATTCATTCATTCATTCATTTTGAGTGGGGATGTGTGGGTGCGCATATGTATATGTCTTTACTGCTTTGCAGGTACATGTTTGTGAGTGTTGGTGTGTGGGGGGGGCAGAGGTTAACCTTGGGTGTCTTCCTTGACCATCCTCTCTGCCTTAGGTATTGAGACACAGTCTCTTACTTGAACACATAGCTTGCTGATTCTGCTATTCTAGCTAGCCAGCTTGTCCAGAGATCCTGTCTTAGCTGAAATTATGGGTCCTGGGGATCCAAGCCCTGGTCCTCATTCTTGGATAATAAATGTTTTACCCTACCACGGTATCTCCCTAGTCCCAAAATTTTATTTCTTAAAAAAACATTTGATAGAATTTTGATTATTATAAAGCCCTGAATTTAATTTGTAAAAACAAAGCACTTATGCTCTGGCTAGGCTTTCAAGTCTCTGTTCCACAGGGATGTCCGTCTAACCCCGGAAGAGATGAATCTTGTGGTGGCCAAAGTGTTGACGATGTTTTCAAAGTTGAATCTTCAAGAAATCCCACCTTTGGTCTATCAGCTTCTGGTCCTCTCTTCCAAGGTACAAATAAAAACAGTCGTTTCTCCTTAATTCTTGTGACTTAAGCAGCTGTATCAGTTTAGCCTTTTCAGACTGTTGGTTTCCAAACTAAGACATCCGTGTTTATCATCTGTGATGATTTGGTCGTGCTTTCCAGCCAAGGAGAAAGTACTGTCATGTGTGAAAGTAGATGAAACAAGGACCTCAGGGTGTCCCCAAAGGCCACCGTGGTGAGCCAGTAAGGTTTACCAGGGTTGCTCTTAGCAGTGTGGGGAGAATTACTTGCAAGATCAGAAATGACTCGAACACTACATTACATTATCAGAAGCCCACCCCCTCGAGGGTGACAGCTCACAAACACTGGAACCCTGGGATGTCCTGCACACTTAGAAAGGCAGGGAAGCAGAGTGGAGGGAGCCTCTTGCAGGTAGCTCAGCTGGTCTGAACCTCTTCCAGGCATTTCAGCTGTTCTGAGAGTCTTCTCAGTACCTTAGCTGGTCCAGTCGGCTTGGCTGGTCTGATGGTGTCTCTCGGCTGTCCTTGCTGCTTATATGTGCTGGTGGTGGATGGGGCCTGGTGCATTTCCTCAGGTTCAGGGACTTCCTGAAGCCTTTGCCCATCATTACTACCTAAGCTTAAGGAGGGTCCCTGCAGGATGGAATGTTTTATCTAGGGGGAAATCACATCACAACACTGTTTCAAGTTATGGTTGGGTACCTGGGGCATATACTCTACTGCCAAGCTGTTCCCTGGCATTGTGAAGTATTTCAAACTCTTCTGCAGCTTCAAAGTGTTCTGTATGTTATTACTGTCAGGCTAGGTTGCAACTTACTTATGTAAATTTGTACTAGATAATCCTCGGTTATTTTACCTTCAGTTAGGTGATCATTCTTTTATTATAATAATTATTTTATTCATAGGGAAGCAGAAGGAGTGTTCTGGATGGAATAATAGCCTTCTTCAGGGAGCTGGACAAGCAGCACAGTAGGGAACAGAACAGCGACGAGTGAGTACCACAGTTGGAAGTGCAACGCATCTTCACAGATTCACCTTCACTGTGTCTTCGGTCATTAGTGTGGCTTTGCCCTCATCCCTTCCTTCCCCTCAGTACAGAACTGTAACCCTCCCCACGAAGGGACCAACCCCGTCACAAAGGTAGAATAGTGCAGTCCCTTAGAGTCTTACATCCTTCAAGGAAAGCACCAATAACTGTCTTGTAAGACGCAGGTTTAACATCTATTTACTAGAGGAGAACTAGGAAACACTTAAGTGCTCTGTGACTTAGTGTTTCTTAGTGTCTCTTGGTTCTCTTCGTTCTTGGTTCCTCTGACCAGTCAGACGAGACTCCTGCTGCTGTAGAGCTTACATTTTGGTGAGAAGAGAATCTTAGCGTTCACAGTGTGGGAAAATGAGTCAAAAGGACGGCATGTCAGCTACAGCACAACTACTTTAGATCGGGTCAGGAAAACGTCTCTGGGATGGTTCTGTTTTAACCAGAGCCTGACTGATAAGAACCACCATATGTCAATGAGGAGAGCATTTTCAGCTAGGGAATAGATTAAAGGCAGAGCATAGTGTGACTTATTTGAGAAAGGGGTTGTTTTCTTTTTGAATACAAGTGCACAGAGTGCTTATTCTGTGCCAGGTGGATATACTGTAAACCTTGCATGCTTTTTGTAAATGTGGAAACCAAGAAACAAACAAAGTTAGGTATATTGTATAGCCAGACAATGACAACCAGGATTTAAATTCAAGCAGCCTGGCTAAGGAGCTATGCTGTTAAGCCCAGTCCAGTCAGCTGCCTCCAGTCTGTAACCTTTGTCACTTAGCTTGCACAGCTGATGAGAAGGTGGTTCTTTCTCTATGTTGACAGCAGGTTTCAGAGAGGGTAAAGGAGCTCAGTTCTGACCACACCAGATTTGCAGTGCATATCAGCAGCCATGTGGAACACTGAGCAGGTCAGGGTTGTGGAGAGGAAAGTCTGAACAGAAAATATAAATCGATACCTTTTTAAAAGTTATCAAAAGCTAAGCACACGTATACATGTAAATGAGAGGGCACTAAAGCCAAGGGACGGGATGGGATTATCCAGGGAAGACATGAAGCAGCTCTGAGATGGAGCAATGGGGAGGGCAGCAGTACCATCCTAGAGGACAAGAAAGGTTTGCAAGGAAGCCAGGTGTTAGGCACATGCTTATAATCCCTGCACTTAGGGAGCCGAGAGATCATGAGTTCTTCAAATTCAAGTCCAGTTAGGACGTTATTGGTTTGGCCATGTGGAGGTCATCTGTAACCCTTATGACAATATTGAGCAGTGGCAGTGCACACCTTTAATCCCAGCACTTGGGAGGCAGAGGCTGGGGGATCTCTGTGAGTTTGAGGCCAGTTTGGTCTACAGAGTGAGCTCTAGGACACCAAGGGGTCCTATACAGAGAAACTCTGCCTACCCCCCACTCCCCGCAAACAAAACAAAGAAAGGACAGTGAGTCAGTGGATGGATAAGGGTAAGGAGAGGACAATGCCTGACTGAACTGGGTTGGGCTTGGGAAGAGGGTAGGAGGTGAACATGGAAACACTGACAGGAGACAAGGTTTCTCAGTCTTGTCCTGAGAGTCGGGGTAGACTTGTCTCTTCTGCTTCCGGAGTTCCTGCAGCTTCAGCCCCAAGCACTTTTTCATTCCATAGCCCTAATTCTGACCGTGCTGTTGAATCTCGTAGGTTGTCAGAGCTTATTACTGCACCAGTGGATGAATTCCGTCACGTGGAAGGCACCATTATTCTGCACATCGTGTTTGCCATCAAATTGGACTGTGAATTAGGCAGAGAACTTCTGAAACACTTGAAGGTAGCTTTAAGATGCTTTCAGGGGAAAAAAAATTATATTTTCTTATCTCTTTTACCTGCTTTCAGGACCCTTTTCCTCCTATTGGGTTGCCTTGTCCAGCCTTGATATGAGGATTTTTGCCTACTCTTACTGTAGCTTGTTATACCAGCTTCTGTTGATATCCCTGAGAGGCCTGCTCTTTTCTGAAGGGAAACAGAGGACCAGTGGATATGGGGAAGGGGAAAGGAGAAGAGCTGGAAGGAGTGGAAGGAGGGGAAACTGGTCAGGATGTACTGTATGAGAGAAAAAAAGACAAAAATTTTCTATACAGTATCTTACAAGTAACTTTGAGAACAGAAAATCCATTAAGTTGAAGGTTATTTTCACAATGACATATAGTTTATAAAAGTATATATATGTATACATACATATATATACTTTTATTTTTATATATAGCAAATATATATTATAAAGCATATATGAGATAGGTCTTTATGAGATAGGGTGTTTGCACTGAAGTCTCTCTTATGTCTGTTAATGACCAGAAGCACGAATACAGAGCATCCGTGAGTCTAGAAGATCTTTTTGTCTTTGAAAGTTGAATATATATGCTATTCTTGAACCCTTAAGCCAACAAGCTCCATTTAAAAGCCTTCCTTATGCTGGTCAGAGCCTAAGCTGCTTATTCTGGTGCTCTGGGCTTCCTTACTCTTTCTCTAAAGCCTCCCTGTCAGTGTGTCGGCATCAGACGGCCATTTGCCGGGCTTTTGGTTTTCTCTCTCTCCATTCTCCCACTCTAGGCAGCTGCTGAGAACTAGGGCTTCCTTGCCCTGGCACTTTTGCTTTTAAATTTTAATAAAATTGCCTTTGAACTTCAAAAATAAATAAATTAATTCAAAAATAAATTCTTTAGAGGCCATCAAATCAATGGGCAAAAGCAGTGACCACAGAGCCTGACTGCCTAAGTCTAGTCCCTGGGACCAAGATGGAGAAGGACAAACTGTGCCATGGCCTGCGGGCGTGTGCGTGTTCGTGTGCTGTGGCATCCCTGCTGCCTGTGCACGCACACACACACACACACACACACACACTTTTTAGAAACCTTCTATAGTGCAAAACAATAAAAGAACTTTTGTTTCTTCCTTTCTTTTTTAATGTATGTGAGCACACTGTTGCTATTTTTAGACACCAGAAGGGGGCATCAGAACCCATTTCAGATGGTTGTGAGCCACCATGTTGTTGCTGGGAATTGAACTCAGGACCTCTGGAAGAGCAGCCCATGCTCTTGACCACTGAGCCATCTTTCTAGCCTCTCATGGTTCACTTTTTAATGAGTTCAGAGTAATCATTTTGTTGCTATTTTCAAATAATTAGTTTATACCTTTTTTTTTTTTTTTAAAAGATGCTGCTATTATGTAGCCTAGGTTGGCCTTGAACTCACAATGTAGCCAATGCTTCCTTAAACTCCTAATCCTCCTGGCTCAACCTTAGCAGTATTAGGACTACAGAAATGTACACCAGTTTGTGACTGACTAAACTATTCTCAAAGTAACTGATAGTTTACATTACCATCCTTTCCTGTCCTGGCTGACATTTGTCATCACTGTCTGTCTGTCCGTCTGTCCATCTCAACTGCTGCCCTCCCTCTGACAGGTGTGCACTGGCATCTCTCCCTTCGAGCTTTTGTATTTGGTTAATTGGTAACGAGTGTTTTTTCATGTACTATTAGTTCTAATGGTTTTGATGAAATGTCTTCAAGTCTTTTGCGTTTTCTTAAGTCAATTATGTAAGTTGTGCTTTGGGTATTATATCTAAGAACTCTGTTCCTAGTCATACATATTTTCTCTGTGTTCTAAATGCTCTATAGTTTCACCTCTTCCTTGGACGTTTCAGATCTCTGGAGGAACTTGTTTTTAAGCAGACTGCTGCAGCATAATGACTGTTCTGTTTATCACAGGCCGGACAGCAAGGGGATCCCAGTAAATGCTTATGTCCCTTCAGCATCGCTCTTCTCCTCTCTCTCACGAGAATACAGAGATTTGAGGACCAGGTACGCTGTTTGTAACGTCACTGTGATGCATTTGTAGCCAGCAGCAAAGCATACAAGAGCCTATTTTTATTAGCTGCCACAAAACTTGCGATTCCTGGTGCATGCCTCCATTTCCTGTTGAGAAAGCCAGATCATGGTAGCATGGACTGAGAATTGTTACCTGCTCAGGTTCAGGAGAGCCAGTCTAGTAGGCTGTTTCCCAGGCATCTCATGGTCGCATTCTAAGAACTGTCCCCAACAATCAGTGACAAGAGCATGAAGTGCTGGCCCTCTTTTCTTCATGGGTTCCAGGATCGTGAGTGACGTTTTTGTCTTCATCTTGCTGTTCTGTTTTGTGGTTCAGAACAGTGACTCATACCCTTGGTAGCAGGCAGTGGAACACTGAATTACACACCTGCCTTTGCTGACTTACTAAACAAATTGAGACAAGGGCGCTCGCTGGTGAGATAGCTCAGCAGCTGAAAATACTTGATACCAAGCCTGATGACATCATGGTCATCATGTGGTCCCTAGGAACCACATGGTGGAAGGAGAGCCCTAACTTCCAGAATTGTTTTCTGACTTCAACACGTTACGTTACCTGTGGCATGCACTACCCCCCCAACCCCAACCAAACACACATGATAAACAAATGTTCAGAAACAGTTTAAGGTTTGAGATGGGGCCTAAGTTGCCTAAGTTGGGCGCAAACTTGTAGTTCTCCTGCCTCAGCCTTCGGAATATCTGAGGTCATAGGCATGTACCACCAGACCTGGCAGGGAAGTGATTCTGTTGATGTTTAGCTCTTTTCTTGTAGAGAAAGGCCTGTCTGTAGCTCTTCTAAGTTCCTGCCAGAGCTCACAGCTTTTGTAGCATCTTAATCTCTTTAAACAGCTGCCATGGGGTTGTGTGTGATTGGCTCATTTTCTTATTTCTTCAATTATATTAGGTGTTTGATCTTTTAAAGACTTCTGTTGTAAAGAGCTTTAAGGATCTTCAGCTCCTCCAAGGCTCAAAGTTTCTTCAGACTCTCGTCCCTCAGAGAACCTGTGTTTCAACCATGATCTTAGACGTGGTGAAGACCAGGTGAGCTGGTGAGCCGAATTCCAAGCGTGTTTGAGGGTCCGGGTTAGAGAAAGCAGGGTGGAGCCATGCTTAGGGCCGCTCGGACAACACTGATGCTGTAGCTAATGATTGCAAGATTGAAGCTTCAGCCTTTCACATCGGTGGAAGAAACTGTTTCTTTATTGAAGAAAAAAAAAAAAACCCAACACCTTTCTTTCTCTGGGCCAGTAACAAGAATATAAAGCATTGTCTTTTTTTCCTTGATACTGCAACTCTGTTAGATGAAGTCTTTAGATGAACAGTAGTCTTGTTATGTGAGTGAAAATACTGTTAGCAGAATCAGGTTGACGACCACGCCTTTAATAACTCAGGAGGAAGAGGCAGGCAGATGTCTGAGTTTGAGGCCAGCCTGGTCTACAGAGTAAATTCCAGGACAGCCAAGGCTACACAGAAAGACCCTGTCAAGAAAAACAAAAACAACAAAACAAAAATCAGCAAAAATACCAAACTGTATTTACTTTGACCATTGAAGTCTGTGACTGGGAAGTTGGAAGTGAATTATTTATTGACTTAACACTTTTAGGGAAATTATTTAAAACTACAAGGGAAACATCAGTGGCCAACATGGGTTTTTATTTGTTTTGTTTTTTTAATTTTAGGATAAATATTAGTTGTTGTAACAGTCTTTATTATAGAATACTTTTTTTGTCTATGAAACCATAGATTAAATATAAAGTTTTATATTTCAAGCCCTAACTTAAAGTCCATCTTTTTCATGTGCTGGAATTCGGATTCAGAGTCCGGTGTGACCTCAGCACATGATGCCAATTAAAGAGCCTGAGTCCTTGATTCAGAGCGTTCTACCCATTAAACAGCTCTGAAATGTCTCTTATCTCTTCTGTATCTGCATATGTTGGCTCGGAGTGTTTGAGACAGAGGCTCATTATGTAACCCTGGTTGGCCTTGAACTTCTGACAATCCTGTGTCTGCTTTTTGAGTACAGGTGCATGCCACTATACCTAGTTTTCTTTTCTTTTCTTTTTTCTTTTTTTTTTTTTTCTAAAGTTAATGGTGTCTTTCCTGTATTCTCTCAACTGAATCTCTCCAAGTTCGATCAAAGACTCAGGTGATGCATAACCAGGAGATGGGGGCTCTGCCATCTTCCGGAAGTCTCCACCAGCCATGGGATCTAGAAACGCCTTAAGCTATAATCTAGCAGAATAGGTTCTTGCTACCAGATGGAGCCAGATTTTAGCAGGGAAAGATCTGGATGACAGATGACATCATTATAATCTCCCTAAATTATTTGCTGCTTAGTTATACATGGTTTCTCCTATCCGTTAATTAACCTCAACATAACATATATCACATGATCGTTTTTTTGGGTACCTCAACGTGTCATATTTTGGTAATTTTTTTTTTATTTAGACATCTATCTGCCTTTTAGTGTGGAGAGAGGCACTAGATAGAGACATTTCTGCTCTAACATATTTCTTAAAAACCCTTTGTTCTAGAAAGCTGTGCACCCAGAGCAATAGGCCCTGTGGGAGTAATAAGATGGGACAGAGTTAAAATGTGTTTGGCTTTGTGCTCTGAGCACTGCGATGGTTTATGTTCTTCATATAAAACTATAATAGATCCTGGACCTTACCTGAGCAGCAAGCTTAAGTATTCAAAAGGGCATTTCTAAACGGCTGAATTATGGGGAAGGAGCAGAATGTGTAAACACTGGCAAGAACCATGTTTCAAGCATACCATAGACTTATGCTTGTGACCTAAGCCACGGGGGAGCAGATGAGGTAGGAGACTCAAGTATTGTGTCCTTCCACAGTTTGCCATATTTAGTGGTTTGTCAGGGTGTGTTTCCCTGTAGTGTTTTGAAATGTAAAGCATTAATGTACTAGAAAAAAAAATCTATAAGCCAGTAAAATTTGCACTTTATATAACTTGCCTGCTTGCCAATTATAGGCGATCCTCTGAGCTGTATCCAACGGAGGGCTGGAACCCATTCTCTATGATGAGAAACTCAGGGAGCACCTGGTTCCCTTCCCTCCCCTGCTCCCTTCCCTCCTCTTTTTCTGTGCTTCTTGTGTGCTGAGCTGGAGACTAAACCCAGGGCTCTGTGCTCTGCCACCGAGCCCTCCAGCCCCACCTCCTGTAGACACTGTCAGCAGACTTACTTGGATTTCATGATAAGTTTACTGTCTCTTTACTCACCTCTGTTGAAGCACATACCTTTCTCCTGGGGGAAGAAAAATGCCATAAATGTGTTAATTCTTGCAGTAATTCTTTCTGATACAGTTTGTGGATGATAAACTGAGTTTTTTAATGTCTGAAATTTTTATTTTGCTCTACTAGTTGAGGAAGTGTTAAATTTATGGACATTTTTCATTGTCTCTTTCACCTAGAATTGCTGGCGGAAAGTGATGATTATCAGAGTTTTGTGTTACTGTAGATAACCTGTTAACTTTTTTTCTTTATAGAAACTTTTACAACTGTCTGATCTTTGCTTTTCTGAAATTTAACAGTTGGTGTTCATTTAACTTCTGTTTTCACGCTCTCTGGCACTTAGGATTGCACTCTTTCTTTGTAGTGAATCTTCCCTACACACTATGGTATTTTTGTTTTTGCCACTGGGGAGATGGCTCGGTTGTAAAGTGTTTGCCATGCAAGCCTAAGGGCCTGAGTTCTGGTCTGGATTGGCCAGTGTGTGCCTGTGTGCCTGTGAGCCCAGCACTGGGAGGTGGTGATGGAGTTCCCTGGAGCCTGCTGGCCAGCCAGTGTAGCTGAATCCAAGAGCTCCAGGTAAAGTGAGAGACCATCTTAAAGAATAAAGGTGTTACAAAAAAGTTTTAAAATAATAAAACTAATAAGTGGAGGAGTAAGATGTTAACACGATCAAAATAGATTATACAAAATTCTCAAAGAACTAATAAACAAAACTCTACCCTGTCAACTGTGTTTATACGCACACACACACACACACATACACACAATCTGTTAACTATGGAAAAATAAGAGGTTTTTTTGATTGACTAGAAACTGAGCCTCTTATTTCTCATATAGTTTATACATTGTGTATGTTTATTTATCATTTATGTAGATATGCCATTTATATATAGGCTATACTACACACACACACCTTATACATTGTGTGTGTGTGACTTTTGAGACAGGTCTGATGTATCCCAGGTTGGCCATGGAACTCCTTTTATAGCCAAGCATGACATTGACCTAATGACCTCCCAGCTTCTACCTCTCAAATGCTGGAATTACAGATGTATGTCACCAGGCCAGGTTTTATGCAGTGCTGGGAACTGAACCCAGGACTTCTGCATGCTCGGCCAGCACTCTGTCAACTGAGCTATACCCCCTATGTGTGTATCTTTCTGTATTTTATAAGTACTGTTATGGTAAGAATGGACATATGCTAGGTTTATCTTGATCCTTTCTCTCCAGAGTAAATATTGTTAACTCTGTCAAAGTGCACAGCTGTCCCCTTTGTTCTTTAGTACTGAGTTGTGCTTCTCCTGTGTTTTAACAGCTAGATATAATGATATCAAAACCTATTCAAGCTTATCCCTTCCACTATAAAGGGTGACATCAAGTGGGAATCACCAAGATTCTATTACTTACTTAGGTTTTTTTTGTAGTTTAGCTCTCGTGCTGTTAAAACCACATCTATGCTACAAATATTTACTGAGTGCTTGTGTCTAGCTATATGGCTTAAAATGTGACTACACGTTGGTCTTAACCTAGAAAATCTCAGTCTAGAGAGGGCCAGCTTTGTAAGCATGCGCACAGTGCTGCAGAGAAGGGGAAATCCAAGGAACAACGGACTGAAATCTTGAGTGGAAATTTCAAAATGATCACTGTACTGAAATACTATGCACTTCTTTTGACATACTGTTTGTTTCCATTTTTAAAAGGTACTTTAGGTACTTTTGGTTTTGACTGAGGATTGAATCAGGACCTTGTACATGCTAGATAAGCAGTCTGCCACTGAGCTACACCTCTAGCCCAGAGTGTTGGGATTCCCCTTAGTAAGCCGGCTACCTGCCCTTGGAAGCCCCTTGCCTACATTTCCATGACTGCATTAAGAATTCCTTCAGTTGGGCTGGAGAGATGGCTGCCCTTCCAGAGGTCTTGAGTTCAATTCCCATCAACCACATGGTGGCTCACAAACATGTATGATGAGATCTGGTGCCCTTTTCTGTCTTGCAGGCATACACACAGACAGAACGCTGTACATAATAAAATAAAATCTTAAAAAAAATTCTGTCAAATATCAGTGCATCAAAGAGGGTCTGACCTAAGTAAACAAACAGCACTGAAAGTGTGCTGGGTATTTGCTAAGATCTCTCAACTACACTTTGTTTTCTTGCAGTGTTCATAGCTGGGATCATGTAACTCAAGGTCTTATAGAATTTGGTTTCATCTTGATGGATTCCTATGGCCCAAAGAAGATTCTTGATGGAAAAGCTGTTGAAATTGGCTCCAGTCTTTCTAAAATGACAAACCAGCATGCATGTAAGCTGGGAGCTAATATCTTATTGGAAACCTTTAAAGTAAGTGTATTGGCTAGTTTTATGTCAACTTGACCCAAACTAGAGTTATCAGAGAAGATGGAGCCTCAGTTGAGAAAATACCTCTGTAATGTCACTTTAGGCAAGCCTGTAAGGCATTTTCTTATTTAGTGATTGATGGGGGAGGGTTCATTGTGACTGGGGCCACCCCCTGGACTGGTAGTTCTGGGTTCTATTAAGAAGGCAGGCTGAGCAAGCCATAATGTACAAGCTCGTAAGCAGCACTCCTCCATGGCCTCTGCAATCAGCTCCTGCCTCCAGGTTTCTACCCTGCTTGAGTTTCTCTCTGACTTCCTTTGATGATGAGCTGTGACCCATAAGCAAAATAAACCCTTTCCTCCCCACCTAAGTGACTTTGGTTATGGTGTTTTATCACAGCAGTAGTACCCCTAACTAAGGCAGCAAGAGTCTCATTTGACTACCATTTCCAAAGAGTACCTACATAGTATAAATAGAGCAAGATGTTGCTTGGGAGTTCGGCAGATAAGAAAGTTGGACCATTGGCAGAGTGTGTGACAGCTTGGGATGGTATTGAAATCTTACAGATCCAGGTTGGCGAATACACTCTCAGCTTTTTATTTGTGTTGGGAGAGGGAAAGGTATATGCACGTGAGTGTGCAAATATATTTCCCTTGTGTGCAGAGATCAGAACAGAATGTTGGGTGTCTTCTTCTAATAGTTCTCCACTTTATTGCCTTGAGACAGGATTTTTCACTAAATCAGAACCTTAAGTTTAAATGGAACATAGCTTTCTCTCCTTCTAGCAAACAGTGCGATAGCTTTTGTCTCTGACAAGGGCCTGGGAGAAACAAATGTAAAAGAGGAGTTATTTTGACTCAGAACTTCAGATGTTTCAGTCTGTGCTTGACTGGCTCAATGTCTTTGGGCCTAAATGGATCAGAATATCATTCTTGGCAGCAGGAGCAGGACAGAGGAGGCCTCTCACCTGACAGTGGCTGGAAAATGGAGAGACAGACACACAAAGAGAATGCACAAAAGAGTCAACAAAACAGGACAGAAACACAGACAGACAGACAGACAGACAGACAGACCCCAGGTCAAGCTTGTACTAGGTGGCTTGTTCCTTCTTTCTCTCTGTTTGCATCTGTCTGCCTTGTAGCCTGCTGCTCATTTCTGTCCATGTTCAGGGCGGTATGTCTTTCCTCAAGTGCTGCCCCACGTGCCAGCAGGGCCAGATGTATTCCAAACTCATCTAACAAAATCAGGTTGATGATCATGCCTTTAATCCCAGCAGTCAGGAAGCAGAGGCAGGAGGGTCTCTTTGAGCTCTTTGCGAGTGAGAGGCCAACCTGGTCTGAGTTCCAGGACAGCCAGAGCTACGTAGAGAGACCCTGTCTCAAAACCAAACCAAGCCAAAATCAAATTGACCATCAAGAAGAGCCATCCTCGTCCTGGAGAGATGGCCCAGCATGTAAGAGCACTTGATCTTGCAGAAGACCTGTGTTCTGTTCCCAACATCCCATGGTGGTTGCAGTCCTCTGTAATTCCAGTTCTGGGGTGTCCAGTGGCCTCTTTTAGCCTCCTTGGGAGCCAGGATGCCTGCACATGGTGCACATACATACACATGCAGGCAAAACACTCACATCTGTAAAAAGAATCTTTAAAAAAGAAACATGGCTAAGAACATTCTTAGGATAAGATTTTGTTTTAAATCTTTTTTTTTTTTAAATGGGATATTCCGTTTGATTTCAGTGGTGTTAGCTATAGCAAAATATCTATAAAACATATAACTGCTATTAAATCACTAGCAGTCTGAGTCTAAAACAATTGACTATCAAAGTAATCAGATTCAAATAAGAGTTTTGATAAAGTACAAGTGAAATTTCAAAAGTTTTTGAGTGTGCCTCCTGTGCTTCTTGGACCTGAGAAGACATTGGTTAAGATCTCGTTGTCTCTAAAACTTTCCATGGGCTATCATTTATGTCTTAGAAGAAGAGTTATGACTTCTATCAGAAATGTGGCTGTAGACTATACTAGATACCTAAAGTAGAAATGGTCCTTGATGCCTGACCCCAGAGTTCATGAGAACTGTACTTTTGGGTTAGTACAATATATATTTCCTATACCTAACAAATCATTTGGGTACAGATTGAGAGAGCTGTGATTCTGTTCTCAGGATGATCTGTGTGATATCCTGATTTGTCTGAAAGTTTGGGTTTTATACATACCGGAATACTCTTGTTCTACCTAACATGCATTGATGTTCTAGCAAGCTGAGTCACCCAGGCATGCTTTGTTGATTCTGTTCTTTTTAGATCCATGAGATGATCAGACAAGAAATTCTGGAGCAAGTCCTCAACAGAGTTGTTACTCGAACATCCTCTCCCATCAGTCATTTCTTAGGTACCAAACTTGAAGAAGATAACGTTCTTAAGAATATTTCCTTTTAAATGTCATAATGATTCAATCTGGGGACATCTCTGGGGTTCAAGAGATGGCTCAGTGGTTAAATCACTTGCCATCTTCTACTGGGGTTTGAATTCAGGTCCTAAGAACCCATGTAAATGATAGGTGAGCAGGGTGACCTATTTGTAATTTCAGTTTCAAGAAATGGAGACAGGGAATCAGAATCCCCAGAGCAAACTGGCTGGCGTGATTAGCCATTTTGAATGGGCTGCAGGTTTGACTAGGGGACCTTGCCTTGATGAATCAGATGGAAGGGGGTGGAGGACGATTTCCAGTTTCAACCTCCAATCTCCATATGTGTGCACACACAGGTGCACGCACACATATGCAGCACATGCATATACACTCACATACCGCACGCGCGGGCACGCACGAGAAATGGGAAAAAAGGAAATAACAAAACTTAATAGTCTTATAATAGAGTTTCATGTTTTGTCTTTGATTATGATGCCAATGAGATAGATGAATCCACTTATGTCTGTGGTGTCAGTAAGTAAGGGAACATTTAACCAATGAGTGGACCAGCATGCTTGGTAACACTTCTCCAGTGAGGCTTGTGTGTCACTCAGTGACAGACATGGCCTTGAATGCCTGGGGCTCTGGGCTTGGGCTTACCACACTGGCACTGTCCTTCTTGTTCATGACCTCTGATTGGCTGTTTGGGTTTTTTAGGTATCTCTTAATGTCTAAATCCATTGCCTTTTCTTACCCCCAGCTTTGCTAAAAGCTCTGTTGTTTGACCTGTTGTGGCTTCTCTGAGACTTGTGAAGTCCTCAGAACTGTAATTGTTTGTTTCTTACCGTGCCTATGACCAAATTTTCTGCCTTTTTTATTGGTAACTTTTCTTTAACCCTTAAATTTTAGGGTTCCATAAAGTTCAATAATTAATATTTTATTATACCTTATAACTTTAAGATTATATTGGTATAATCTCCACACTTAAAGTATGACAAGTTACTGACCTTTAACGTGTGTGTGTACTGTGAAGCTGTTAGCACAGTTGGTTTAGGCACTGGGGAAGCAAAGCTGAACAGCTTACCTGGATACTGTTGTATACCTGTTAGAACGTGTGAGACTAAAAAGAATGACCGTGGCCAGGAGTCATGCCACATGCCTTTCATCCCAGCATTAGGAGGCTGGGGCAGGAAAATCTCTGTGAGTTCAAGTAAGAGGCTAACCAAGTAACCAGGCTATAGGCTGAGCCTGTCTCAAGAAAAAAAAAAGACCACATCAAAAGTTGGTTACGGTATTGAATAACTAGAAACTGTTGGAGAAACGTAGAGGGTATATTTTTAAAAAATTAGACTTCATCAAATTATAAAGTTTTCTTTCTATGTGACATTACTACAAAATTTGAAGTCAATTCAAGGCTGGGTAAATGTGTACAGAGCACACCGCTGGGTCCTCCTAGCCGTGGCTCTGCGTCGGATCTGTCAGCAGCTCCTCTGGCTCCTGGCGGTCATGTTTTACAGCTTCCTCTCTTCCTGAGCACACTGAGGTTCCCACCCAGGCTTGTTATTATGGTCTGCCTTGTAGTCCCACTGGTGGGATCCTGACTTTGTTTTCTTTCCTGTACTTGTCTTGCAAGTAGACTCTTCTTCCTTTGGTTAGAAACTCAGGTTATTGATTTCACATCAGTCTCTCTCTTTTTTTTTTCTGTTGAAAAGTTCTAAGCTCTAAGTTTTCCTTTAAATGTCTTATCAGCTCCTACATTTCTAAGGTTTCCATGTAGTCCAAAGCTCTTTAAATCTCCCCGTGGTTTGTTCTTTAGTCAGAATAGTAAAGGCAGTATGGGAAAGGTAGATTAGGACCAAGCACCAGGCCCCTGAAATATCTGAGGCCAGGCTGGCTTCAAACTTGGAATCTTCCTGCCTCAGCCAAGTGGGTCTAGTATCTGAGGACGTTCATTTTCTTTTTTTCATTTTATTTTACGTGTGAAGGTTTTGTCGGTTTATATGTATGCACACCACGTGTGTGCTTGGTGCCCTCCAAAGTCAGAAGAGGGCATCTCATGTGTAGTCCTGGCTATCCTGGAACACTCTGTACGCCAGGCTGGCTGCAGACTCAAGAGGTCCACTTGCTTCTGCCTCCCAGTTGCTGGAATTAAAGGCATCTGCCACCACTGCCTCAATTAAAGTCATCTTTTAATTCTTTTTTTTTCTTTTAATCACACACTTTGTATGAGGTTAATTCTCACAAAGGTTTTTGAGTCACAACTTGTTGCTGGTGTCTGAGTGGACTTTGTTCTCCCTGTAGCACTCCCCCTGCTCTGGCCCCACACACTGCCGCCAGATTAGTATTGTTAAATATTAGTAACTCTGCGTCTGAAATCAGTATGTCCTTTTAAGTCATCATCTCTCACTAGATGTGGTAAGGATACACATCTGCAATCTGGATGCTGAGGCAGGAGGATTGCAAGTTTGAAGCCAGCCTGGCTTCAGATATTTCATGGGCCTGGCGCTTAGTCCTGACCTGCCTTTCCCACTGCCTTTCCTATTCTAGATCCTTCCCCATCGCTGACCTCCCCTCACCCTTTGACTCTGGGCCTGGCTATCTTTATTAGGCCTTTGTGCAGAGTCTTCTGTCCTGGGTTTTTATGCACTTAAATGGTATTAATGATCCCTTAGAACCTCAAAGAATTCTTACTCTTCCTCTAATAAGATGTTTGCAGTGGCCTCTTGTGCATTTCGTGTTTAAATCCTGTTTTTACTCCTTGTTAGGTAATACATGTTTGAAATTATTAGAGACTTGATACTCTGTTATTTTTCTCTTTTGAGATATTTTTGTTTATGTTCTGACTAAATTACTAGAATTCTTGAAAGAAGAATATGCTTTCTATATTTCTGATAGGACCTTATGTCTGCCAAAGTAAAAATCTATAAATATGTATTGGCTTGCTTTTGCTTAGGAATGAAGTAGTATGGTACTTGTGCAATCAGTGTAATGAGCTGCTTCCTTCTCAGACATTTTAATTCTGTTATTTTGTATTATCACAAAAAATGATAAAATATCTTGGTAACACTGGGGAAAATTCTGTACAGCCAGTAGAAATTTACATTAAAAAAAACCAAAACAAAACACTGGGCTGGAGAGATGGCTCAGGGGGTAAGAGCACTGGCTGTTCTTCCAGAGGTCCTGAGTTCAATTCCCAGCAACCACATAGTGGCTCACAACCATCTATAGTGAGATCTGGTGCCCTCTTCTGGCCTGTAGGCCCATATGCAGACAGAATGCTGTATACATAATAAACAGATGAATAAATAGATAAATCTTTTATATAAAAAAACCCACACTTGACATTTCTTTCCTCGTATAGACTTTAGATGCTTCCTTATCTTATAGTTATGTGAGGCAACTAATTATAGATTCTGTTTTCAGATTTGTTTTCAGATATCATCATGTATGCACCTTTAATTCTTCAGAACTGTTCAAAAGTCACGGAGACTTTTGACTATTTGTCCTTTCTGCCCCTCCAAACTGTGCAGGGGCTGCTCAAGGCAGTACAGGTAAGTCAGCTGACATGCCAGATAGCTCCCGAGGCCGAGCTGTAACCATCTAGTCAGGAAAGTCTGGTACAGCTTTTGTAAAAATGGATGTCAGAGTCCTGTTTTTCTTGAGTCTAACAGTTTCATATTGAAAGGCAGAGCACATGGAGACAGATCGCCCCAGGTCCCCCTCTTTATAGGTCTGCTTCCCTTCAGCTCATTTTCAGGTTAGTTGAGTACTTGAAAGTGTCTTAGGAGATTAGTACACACAGCTGTTTCGTGAAGGTACTTGGAGTACTTTGTTTATTTGATTTAAAAAAAAAAATAGAATCCCACTCTATAGCCTAGGCTAACCTGGAATAACCCATTATGTAGTCAAAGCTGGCCTCAAATTGGTATAATTCTCCCGCCCTAGTCTTTTGAGCAGCTGGGATTACAGGCCTGCCTCACCATGCCTGACGGTAACTACTTTGAACTGTCAAAGTGTACGGTTACTTTATGGTTAAATAGAATCAGCCTCAACCATATATGGAAAACAGACCCCAAAAGCACACAAAAGGCTAACTGCATTCATAAAATGGAGCTTTGCTAATGAGAGGTGGCCTGGTCCGTTCTTCAGCCTCTTCTCAAGATCAGCATGTCGATGAGAGACTCCCTGATCCTCGTCTTGCGGAAAGCTATGTTTGCCAGGTACGTAGCAGATTCCCTGAGGCCACAGGGAGCTAAGCCTTCTGATGTAAGGTATCTCTGCTACCTCACGCTTGGCGCCCGCTCCCCTGACGGCAGTCATGTGGATCCCTAATTTAGCACAGCCCTCTCAGCAGGTGAGATGTTATGCTGAAGGCCCTCAGGCAACCTCAGGGGGTGTAAACCATTACAGTTCTCATTTATATAAGGACAGTTAGGCTTAGGCATGATGAGTAAGCAAAGTTCAGACAGCATGTGGCAGTAGAAGTAGTCTACCATCCATGTTGGTCTTGGTGATCTCCAGTACCCCGTCACTCCTCCAACATGAGCTGACCGCCATGCCAAGCCAAGGGGAAAGGAGGCAAGAATATACTCAAGGGTCTCACTTTAGTAGGCAGCAGAATCGTGGCTCAGTCACATGTGGACCAGTGTGTTCTTGAGGGGCCTTAGGGCTCATCCAGGGCCTCCCGATCCCTCTTTATTGTTTAGTATTTCATATAAGCTGGAGAGGATTAATACTGTCTCCTAAGAACGTAGTAGTGCTGTGTGGAAGGCATTTGATACTAGAGGATAGGCTACCCAGACACCAGCTAGCTGTGTTGTAACACACTTCCACACGTCTAGAGGAATGACTAGCAAGTAGCTGTAATCTCTGTTCTAGAACTGACAATTTTTTGTTACTGCTCATCCCAAAGCATGTCTGCTAGACAGGATTATATGTTATAACGTGTGTAACATGCGTTGGTCACCGAGACGCTGGCAGCAGCTGTTATTTTTTTGGATGGAAGGTTTACATGGAGTCAAATACTATGATCCTGTATAAACAAAGGACTCATGTGGAAGAATACACTCATTCAGACTCAACAAAACTTAGCAATTCACTTTGCTATTCACTATGTAGATTCAAGTTCTAGCTCAGGATTTTCCTGATTGCCAAGGAGTCTTGCAAGCAGAGAAAAAAAAGGTGCCATCTAGTCCTGAGGTTAAGAAGATGATGCAGTCAGCTGTATTCCCGTGCTGTTCATTGCTCTAACACCTGGTGCCTCATTTGGAGCTTGTAAATTCAGTTAGGCTTGGCTCGTGCTCGATTGCTCATACATGGTCTTTATATTCCTTCTGTGCGAGGTTAGCTAGTTTTGTTCTGCATTGCATATTCCTGTGGTGCTAACTGATCTGTGTATTCCTGAGCTAGCCAGCTGGATGCCCGGAAAGCTGCAGTTGCTGGGTTTTTGCTGCTCTTAAAGAACTTTAAAGTCCTAGGCAGCCTGCCGTCCTCGCAGTGCACACAGTCTATTGGTGTCTCGCAGGTAAGGGGGCCGCACAGTGACTGTCACTGAACATTCACGACCAGTAACATGGAAGCCACCTTTTTTATTCCTTCTCCCCTAGCTCAGGCTGGCCTCAAGCTTACAGTAATCCTCATGCCTTTGGCTTCTGAGTGCGGAATTGCAAGTGTGAGGGCTGTCTTCATCCCAGGCTTAACAGTAGTGGGTTTGCTCTGTGTTAGACTGCTGTCTAATGTGGTAGACAGCAGCTTTCACGTAGCTGCTGAACTAGACACTTGATTGACGTGTGACTAGTCCAGATTGAGTTGTGCTGTATATATAAAATTCATGTCTATTTTCAAAATTTAGAGTGAAATAAAAACATTTTCAATCATTTTATATTGAATTACATACATGTTGATGTGTTAGGTATGTTGGGTTAAATAAAATATTAACTTGGCCACTTTATTGTGCTTTTTAGCTATTTATATTTATGTATTACAAAATTATGCATTTATATAATACATACATATAATTATACATTAGCTATGTATATATTATGTATTATGTATAGCTATGTAAACTTACTTTGAAGATTTTATTTATATGTGAGAGTGTTTCCTCTGCCCGTTTGTGTATACACAACTCAACAAGACTATCCTCCTCTAAAGCTCTTTGGTGTTTGTGGATATAAAGAACTTGTTTTTTTTTTTTTTTAATGGAAGTCTTCGGTTTTTAATAAAATCATAAATATTGTAACTACTGAATTGTCTTGGGAAGGGGTAGTAAGTTGCCTTCTTGAGGAGCTGGCATTGTTCAAGTAAACCTTAAGGAGTCTTGTCGGAATGGTTTAATCCTAGTCTGTTTCAAACCAGACCTAGTGACAGGGAACGCGTGGTGACGGTGGTCGAATCGGCATCCGCCCCGTGCTTTTAGCTCAGGGAAAGCCAGGCCTAGGGTTTCCCTATGAGGAGCACAGCCTCCTTAACAGAAACTGCCTGAGAAGGCTGGACGCAAGCTGCCACCCTCCCTTCCAGGTGCACGTGGACGTTCACAGCCGTTACAGCGCTGTCGCCAACGAGACTTTCTGCCTGGAGATCATAGACAGCTTGAAAAGGTGCTTAGGGCAGCAGGCTGACATCCGGCTCATGCTTTATGAGGTAAGTAAGGAAAGTGCAAGAGACTGTCAGCCCTCCAGAGAGTAACCCTCCTTATGACAGCTTTGTTCTGGGTACAGTAGATTAGTCAATGCATAGTAATAGCCAGTCCGGAAGTTAAGTTGTGAAATCGTAAATATTTGATATATTGTAAACATTTTAATTTGAAATATTTAGATAATCCTGCTAATTTACCAGTCTGAATTTAACACCAAACTTGTCATTTGTGAGTTCTGTCTCTCATACACAACATACCCTTACTTTATTGCCTCATTTCAAATTTTTGTGTACCTAAATTAGCATAAAACTTCCAAGACCTGGTAGGGTAGACATGCCTTCAGTCCCTGCACTGGTGAGGCAGAGCATCTTGGTTCTTTTTCTTGCATACTAACACCGTGACCGAGGCAGCTTCCAGGAAGAAGTGTTTACTTGGGGCTTACAGCTCTAGAGGGACAAGAGTTTATCCTGTCATGGCAGGGAGCACAGCAGCAGTGAGGCAGCAGTCATCCCTGGCACTGGAGCAGCAGCTGACCCTCACATCATGAGCCACAAAAGGGGCAGAGAGCATTTTGAGGATAGTGGAGGCTGTTGAAACCTTGAAGCCCAATTCTGGACATACATTCTAATCTTCCCATCAGTTCTGCCAATGGGGACCACATATTCAAACGTGAGCCCATGGAGTTCATTCTCATTCCATCCCACACAGAGGCAGGTGGGTCTGTGGGTCCTGCCAGAGCTACGTCAAAAAGAAAAGAAAAGAAAAAAGTAAGGAATGTTTAAGATACTTGAGTATAGTAGACACCACCAAGAAGGTTCAGGGTTCAGCTTTGCCCTTCACAGTGAATGGTCTTATCTGTCAGACTTGCCTTCCTTAAATCTCTAATATACTTAGCTTAGTAAGAAGACAGCTCTTCCTTCCTCCTTCCCTCCCTCCTTCCTCCTTTTGTACTTGTTTTTTTAGAGACTGTTGGATTCAGTCAAATGACAGAATAGTTAGCAAACAGCAGAAAACAAATACACAGCTCGGCCAGTACAAACAGTACCCAGCGATTGTGGAAGAAACACTGCTGTTTCTAGAATGTGAGGTATTCAGGATGTCAGACATTTCCTGGAAGGAATGGAGAGCGTCTGGTCCCCCCAGCAGAGAAGATAGGTCAAAGTTCTTTCAGAGAGCAGCCTTTTGTTTTTTCTTTCTGCCTCCTCCAACAGGAGCAGCCTGTAGCCCAAGCTGGCCTCAAACTCACTGCAGCTGATGACCTTAGATCCTTATGTGCCTGCCTCTGTCTCAAGCAGCAGAGTTACCAGGGACTGTTGCCATCCCTGGCACTCATTTGACATCCTAGAACAATGTCTGTTGAGCTGTAGAAGTTGGTACAAAAAGAAGTTGTAGAAATTGCTTTACATTAGGAAGGTGGCTGGGCAAGGGGTGTGAAAACTAAGGTTCTGGGGCTGACTAGCCAGTCCAGGGGCCCAGAGCGGTGCTGTCTCAAACACTGTGGTAGAGAGTACAGAGTGACTGATGAAGCCACCCATTACTGACTTTTGACCTACATGTGTGCGCGCACACACACACACAAACACGAATTTGTTTTGTGGTATTGCCGATCTTACTGTTCATATATATAAATTTATGTAAAGTTTATATATGTTTCTCATCTAATTATGTTGTAATCACTTTTTCATTTCACTAAATTTTTCCTGGCAACATTATTTTTAAGGCCAAGTGAAATATTTTGGATGCATTGTGTGGCAACTTAATTATCTTCTTGTCATGCCTTTGCAAACACTGACTGTCTCTGTCTATCTGTCTCATTGTGTCTCTTGCTCTTGATATGAGTTGTAGTCTTGGTCTTAGATATCAGGTGAAGCCAAGATCTTCTGCCCCAGTGAGACACTTCTCTAGCCCTAAATTTTTAAGTTTATTTTCATTATTTTTAATTGTTTTTGTGTTTGTGTATGTCTGTGTGTGTGTCTCTCTGTTGGTTTGTATCTGTGAGGGCGAGTGCCTGTGAAGGCCAACGGTGCAGGATCCCCTTGGAGGTGGAGTTACGGGCAGTTGTGAGCCTTCCTGTCCGTACTGGGAATGGAACTCAGGTCCTCTGCAAGAGTAGCAAGTGCTCTTAACCCCTGGGCTGTTAACTGGAGGGAGCTAGGCATAACAACCGCATCTATAACCCCACACTGGGGAGACCGAGGTAGATGGGTCATAAAAAATTCAAGGCAGCCTTGGCTACATTGGCTTTGGCACAAACGCACACATGTGTTCACACGAATACGCAGACATATCCTTGCTCGGCATTCCTTTATGTTAAAATTTTTTTAGAAACTCTCAGCAAACTAGATTCAAGAAGGAACTTCCTCATGTTTAGAAAAGGCAACTATGAAGCGACAGAAGGAATGTTCTCTCTTGTGATGAGGAGTGAAGGTGTTTGTTCTCCGTGCTTCATTCATCCTCATAATTGAGATGCTGTCCTACACAACAGAGCAGGAAAAAGAATTAAAGGCACACAGATTTAAAAGGGAAAGCTAAAGTTGTGTCCATTTGCATAGTATTAATCTGTTCAAAGTGTTTTGTAAGATGACTATCAGTGTGAGCTTCGATGAGATTACCAGTGTAGAGGTTCATTATAATTACAATCCCAGCCGGGCGGTGGTGGCGCACGCCTTTAATCCCAGCACTTGGGAGGCAGAGGCAGGAGGATTTCTGAGTTCGAGGCCAGCCTGGTCTACAGAGTGAGTTCCAGGACAGCCCGGGCTACACAGAGAAACCCTGTCTCGAAAAACAAAAAAAACAAAACAAAAAAAAAAAAAAAATAATTACAATCCCAGCATTGAATAGCCAGGAATTGAAATAAAGTATTTAAAGCAAATTGAAAGGAAACACCTAGACCTCCAAATATTATGAGACGCTAAAGAATAAATTTCAGGTTGCTCGATATTGGTAGTATTTAACCCTCAAATCTGCAGATGGAGCACAGCCCTAAACAGAAACGTGGAATGCTGTTTTTAATGTGTGTGTGTGTAAAGTAAGAAAATGTAAGGGGATGGAGAGTTAGCTCAGCAATTAAAGGGCTCTTCCCTCCTCCAGCGGACCTGAACTTCCCAGCCCTGTTTCAGGTGGCTTAGAACTGCCTGTTATTTCAGCTCCAGGGAATCCAGTGCCCTCTTAAGGCCTCCACATACGTAGCACAGCCTCCAGCCTTCACTCCCCCCACACACACACCTCACCCCACCCCCAAGAAATTTAATAAGAACTGAGACCAGGTAAGAAAGAACGAGCTTGTCTCTGTTCTCTCCTAGGGCTTCTACGATGTCCTTCGACGGAACTCTCAGCTGGCTAGTTCAATCATGCAGACGCTCTTCTCACAGGTAAAATCCGTTTGTATGGATCATGTAGGGAAATCAGATGAGGTATTGAAATGCTGTGGGGCTGTCTTTGCTCTTTGGGTCGTTTTGTGAGAATTGTCACTTCCCAGTCATACTTCTAACTCTAACTCTTCCTTGAGCTCTCAGTCTGCTCCTTACATCAGAAGGACACTTTATGGAACCATTTCAGTTTTATTTTATATATTATGGTCTTTTGAGAGATGGTCTCATATAGCCCAGGCTGCAACTCAGATGCATTTTATAGTGGAAGCTGTCTGGAATTACTGATTTTTAACTCTGCCTCCCAAGCGCTGAGGTTTCAAGAACACACCACCACTTCAGGTTTGGAGTTTTCAGTTTCAAAGAAAACATTTTGTTTGGTTGGTTCTTTTGAGGTAGGATCTCTACATATCCTTAGGTATCCTGGGACTCAGTGTGTAAACCAGGCTGGCCTTGAACTCAGACACATCATTGTGTCTCTGCCTCCCAATTGCTGGAATTAAAGGTATGTGCCACTAGACCCAACTCAAAAATACTTTAAATTAATGAATTACTTCAAAGGGCCATCAAGATGAGATGAATTCAGGTGGAGACATCTGATATAGATAAATATCAGTATTCATTCGTTAAGAATCTTTTTTTTAAACCAGCTGTATAACGTTTATTCTCCACTAGGAGGGCTAAGCTAGGCCCCCAGCTACCATTTTCCTGCAAATAGATGTGAACTGATGTAGCCTCATCCTCCATTGCTTTGTGGTGATTCTGAAAAAAAAAAATCTGTTTGAGATTAAGTTCTTAGATATTCAGAAATTACTGGATGGTCTTTGCTACCTGAAATACTTTCCACTGGATCTTGGCATGATCCTCTGTAAAATTGGTACCCCAATAGCTAAGTTATATCTTTCAAGCATCTTCACACTTTTAACAAGAATTAAAAGGTGCGTTTGAAGGCATAGGACAGTGCTTTCTAAATTCTTCAGACTCCAGAAGTGAAGAGGACAGAGGTAAATAATCCCAACTTGGCTCTGCTGTGTGCCAAGTAATGTTTGAAGTTCTTTATGCGTGCTGCGATAGTTAATTCTCAGATAGCTTTAATTTACCAGTAGACTCATTTTTCAAGAGAGGACCCAAGATTTGGAGACCTGTCAGAATCAGTAGTAAGTAATAGTACTGTTTTAGACCCAGGCAGTCTGATTTAGAAGTCTAGACTCTTTCTAAGAGCCTTTTATTCGTTGACGGCTTCGTACGTATATAGTATATCTTGATCACATCCTCATGTACCTCCAGTTCCCCCAGCACCCCACAACACATTCCCTGCCCACCTTCCTGTCCTCTCCCTTTTTTCTTGTTGTAACCCACTGAGACCAATACGTCCTGCGGCCAGTATTCCTCATCCTATTTCCTGAGAACGCTGACTCCCTTTGCAGGTTTAGGGCCTGATATGAATGGAGCAAAAATAAAGTAAGAACGTTACCTTGATCAGTGCTGTGAATGGATGCAGGCAGGCCAAGCCATATAAACTTGTCACATCATTCTTCGGACGGTTAGGAAACATGTCTTAGGAAGGCTAAGGTGCCATTAGCTTCAACAGTTAAAATCTCGAGGATTCATGAGTCATGATTTTTCTGTCCATACACAGTTAAAACAGTTCTATGAGCCAGAACCCGATCTGCTACCTCCTCTGAAACTAGGAGCTTGTGTTCTGACCCAAGGAAGTCAGACCTTTCTACAAGAGCCGCTGGTAAGATTTGTTGGCCCCTGAAGCCACCGCCCCCTTGTCAGTGGTAAGGTTGATCTACAGCCGGTCCATTCTCCCTGAAGTTTTTCCAGTTCTTTCTAGGAGTTTTTACTTTTTCATGTTAGTTATTTGTGACCCATCATAGATTGATTTATTGTATTTTGTGTGTATGAGTATTTGCCTGCATGGATATATATGTGTTATACATGTGCCTGGTGCCTAGAGGCATTAAATCCCTCGGAACTGGAGTTGTGAACCACAGCATGGTTGCTGAAACTGGAACTCAGATCCTCTACAGGAGCAGCAAGTGCCACTGCTGCGCCATCTCTCCAGCCCCTACTTTGGATCTCTTGGTCAATTGGTACTTTACTAATTCTGACAACCACCTCTTCCTAAGAGAGTCATATCTGTCACTTACAGTCCTTTGGTTATACCCCATTGGAAGTAGAGACGCATGGAGAGAGTGAACAGATCTGCTTCCCCGGTCTGCAGGGAGTGCATGGCTTCAGTTGAGATCCTCTGTGCACTCTGAGGACCTCGGGAGGAACTGGGATGACCATGTCTGTCCTTACCTAGCTTCAGAAAGGTGGGAAGGGATGGCAAAAAGTAAACCGCCCACAAGTGACTTAGAACTCAGGTCGAGGAACGGGAAGAGCTGAGTCTTCATTAGTGTAGCTTCAGCGCCATGAGATATTCCAAGCATCCTTCTAAGATGCTGTGTTGGTGTCCCAAAGGTTTATGTCTCAGCCTAAACCCCTATCTTTAGAATAGCTTTCAGGGCTTAGGAACTAGAGGCTGTTTAACTTCATAATGGAGCTCTAATGGTGTTGATATCACACCAGGAAGGCACATGTGGAGTTTCATTCTGAAGTGTGAGCTCCTTATGGGGCCAGTGCTGGGGAAGGGGGAAGGGTGCAGGAAATGCCTCTTAGTTTCACTCCTTTCCAGCTTTGTTAGTTCAGATGGACCTGCTGAGTATGGCCCAGCAAATAACATGAGCTTCATAACAGCTTGGTAGGCTGCCATGGTTTATTTTTTTCTATAGGATCATCTGCTGTCTTGCATTCAGCATTGCTTGGCCTGGTATAAGAGCAGAGTAGTCCCCCTGCAACAAGGAGAGGAGGAAGAGGAGGAGGAGGAGGAGTTGTACCATGAGCTGGATGACATGTTGGAGTCCATTACTGTCAGAATGATCAAGAGTGAGCTAGAAGACTTTGAACTGGTAATCGCCAAGTCCTCAGACAGAGGGACCAATAGAGGCTTTGGTACCATAGTAATTTGTATTTGTCTTTTAGGATAAATCAGCAGATTTCTCTCAGAGCACTAATGTCGGCATCAAGAATAATATCTCTGCGTGTCTCATAATGGGAGTGTGTGAAGTTCTAATGGAATATAATTTCTCCATAAGTAACTTCAGGTAAGGTTACTGTGACCCTTCATAGAGTTTGCTCTAGCCTTACATTACACACAAAAGGACCAAAGACAAAAATCGTATGTCCTTTTCTCTTTTGGCTTTTTTCGGCAAGGTCTCATTAGGTAGGGTCTACCTAATGGCCTAGAACTCTCCATGTAGATCAGGCTGGCCTCAGACTCACAGAGATCTGCCTCCCAAGTGCTGGGATTGAAGGCTCATGCTACCACGCCCAGCTAATGGTATTTCTTAATAAATCCAAACTATGTACCTTCCTCCAGGCCTGTGAATTTTGTGTCCCTGCAAGCTTTCATTTATCCACAGTTTGTAGATCCTGCGTTCACATACTGCTGACTTCCACTGCAAACATTTCATTAATGGTAATATGGGCCTTCCATGGTCCTTGACTGGGAATAAGGAAAAAAGAGAAGGCTCTCAGAGATTGCTGTAGCCTGGGAGTACCGTGCTAATGAGGCTCCACCGGTACCTCTCAGTGCTGTGTCTAGCACAGGACACCTGAGGGCGCATTGCTGTCTCCTTATTGTCTGAAACCAAAGCGCCTAGCACTGACACTTGTCTCTGTCTCTTCCTATATGCAGCAAGAGTAAGTTTGAGGAGATCCTGAGCCTCTTCTCGTGTTACAAGAAGTTCTCTGACATCCTCAGTGAAAAAGCTGGTAAAGGCAAAGCTAAGATGGCCAGTAAGGCCAGCGATAGTCTTCTGTCCATGAAGTTTGTGTCTGATCTCCTCACTGCTCTCTTCAGGTAAGACCCAGCCTGCATCAGCCCTGCACTTCAGCAAGGAGAGTGTGCACCCAGTCTTCTGTGTCCTGGGTTCAAGTCCAGTTCTTGCCATATGAATGTACAATAGGAAATACATTAGGAGCTTTTAATTTCCTAAACATCAGAGTTGGATAACCCAAGGTGGGCATTCTACAGAGGGAGGGTGTCCCTCAAAATTGTTGTTCTTTAAGACAGTGTAGCCCTGGCTATCCTACAACTCGCTTTGTAGACCAGGCTGGCCTCAAACTCACAGAAATTCACCTGCTTCTGCCTGAGTGCTGGGATTAATGGCGTGTGCCACCAAGTCTGACTATACTTCAAAATGATTAAGGCATGAGAAGACTTGGAGCAGTGAACAGTAAGGATTAATTTAGTGGTATGTAAGAACATCTTGAGTAGTTCGTACACAGAGGCCCTGAGGGGAAAAGGAGAAAACTGAACTAAATAACAAAGGGACAGTCAACACTCTAAAGGACCAATGTTTTGATTTCACTCAAGTGAGAGGAACTAATGGGGGGGGGGGGGGGGCCCAGGAAGTGAGGCAGCAGCAAGCAGAGCGAGTTAGAGCAGCCCTGGCCATGACATGGGCTTCTGCTGCCTAGAGTCTTCCCTTGGGAGCTTGCTGAGAGCTGCTCTTCTGAAGTCTCTACAGAGCCTAATTCCAGACCGAGCAGCAGTAGGGGTGATCTTCCCTCCTTGTATGTGGGACTGAACACAAGCCTGATTACGTTAAGCAGGCACTCGCCACTCAACTGTATCCCCAGCCCTTTGTTCTTTGAGCAAGATCATGTCCGGTTGTCCAGTCTGCCCTTGAACTTGCAGTCCTTTCTGTTTCAACCTCCCAGCGCTGGGTTCCCGACCATGCCACCAGGCTCAGCTCCTTCATTTTTTTCTTTACTCTCTCTCTCTAGAGACAGCATCCAGAGTCATGAAGAGAGTCTGTCCATCCTGCGGTCCAGCAGCGAGTTCATGCACTATGCAGTGAACGTCGCTCTGCAGAAGGTACAGCAGCTAATACGAACTGGGCATGTGAGTGGTCCTGATGGCCAGAACCCAGACAAGATCTTTCAGAACCTCTGTGACATAACTCGGTAAGCCACCCTCTCACCCTCAAACGCTTTGCTAGTTTGTGTGTGTGAGTTCTCTGAGAAGCTGCGGGCAGGACCACTGGGCATGTATCGGGAGCGAAGTGTAGTTTCTCGCAGTGAGACTCTTTGTTCCCAGGAAGGAAGAGGATATTGTTACACCATGACTGAACTGTGCGTCAAGTAAGCATGTTGAGCCTACATGTACACGCACCTGACAGCAGGTTAAAAATACAAATTAAAAGCAAATAAATACAATAAACGGGCTAGGGTGGTGGCTCAGCAGTTCAGAGTGTGTGCTGCTCCTGTAGAGGACCGAGGTTCAGTTCCTCGCTCCTCACCAGGTGCTTCACGGTCCCTCTAACTCCAGCTCTAGAGGGATCCAGTGGCCGTCTCTGCACCCAGCAGGTGTCTACGCTCACATCCATGTATCCACACACAGACACACACATGATTTGAAAGGAAGTAACGTCTTTCTTAAAAAGCAGTAAAACTGAAATAGACAGAAAGACTTGATGAGGTAAAGACCTGCACGGTGTTATCATCCCTCTGGACTGAGTCGACATCTGTTGACCACTCAGCGCCAGCTTCAGAGTACATGCTTTTCATGTGCACATAGTACTTTGATGGGAGTATACCACAGGGGCTGGAGGATGGCTCGGGAGTTAAGAACTTAACACTGCTATTGTGTGACACGATTTCTGGGGAGGTGTGAACAAAAGTCTACTCATCCCAGATAGGAACCTGATGCCAGACCAGAATAAGAAGTCCACCAAAATTCAGTTTAGTGACCAATGAGTTTTATTGGAGTTACTTACAGGAACAGAAGTGACTCAAAGACAGTTGTGTCACCAAAGCCCACCCCAGCATGGGTGACAGTCCACAAATGCTGGAAACCTGGATTGTATTCCACAGCCTATTGGCAGTTCAGACAGTTAAAGCGACCTTTCCAGGTAGCTCAGCTGGTCTGTTTGTTCCAGGCAGCTTGGCTGGTCTGAGCCTCTTAGGCAGCTCAACTGGTCTGAGAGTGCCTCTCAGTAGTCTTTACTGCCTGTTCGTTCCTGAAGAGGGAGGGGCCTAGTGAATTAGTTAGTTTCAAGGATGTCCTTTGGGTATTTACTTCCTGGGCTTCAGGAGATTGCCTGATGGAGTATTTTACTTTTCTTTAGATCACCCTACCATTTCACCACCACCCGCAACATCGGTTGTCTCACCTCCCCTTTAACATCCTGTGTATTGAGGAGCTTCCCACAAAATGGCAGGTTCTAATCTCAGAGGAAACTGCTGCATGGGGACCATCCAAATTTGGTTCTCTTCAGCTCTCAAGTTATTTTTTTAAAGGATAATAATTTAAACAATAATAATAATAACAAAAGGGACCAGTATCAGCATAAGACACCCAAGATCAAGTTCTCAGCACAAAGGAGATTTATTTGTCCCAGAGGGACAAAGGACAGGGCATAAGAGATAAAAACAGGAGACAGAGGATGAAGAAGGCCGGTGGGGAGAGGGGGGCCAGGGAGAAGGAGGAGGTATATTTTTCCCAGGGGACACAGGACTGCCTCTACATAGAGAGGAGACAGATGTGGCCCATAAAAAAATGACAGTTTATATATGTAAAAGGGGAAACCCTATGTTTGGATAAGGTGTTTAATTTTGATTGGACATGTTAATTGGGTAAACCATAGGGGGCTTCTGATTGCTGGCCTTTAATGCTTGATAGCTGGAACGTGGTGGTCAGCCTCAGGAGAAAAAAGTAGCAGTATAAAAGGATAGACCTTGGTGGCTAGTTTTAGGAATGAAATCTAACAGTTTTTAGCAAGGCAGGGGGAACGGGGGAAAAGGGCAAGGCCTGGCAGAGCCATGTTTGCCATGCTCAGGCTGGCCAGAGTCCCGTCAGTAACAATAATAATCACTAATAATTTATACAGTGAAAAAGTTTAGGTGGCAAGGTGGCGCAGTGGGTAAAATCACTTGTCATCAAACCTGATGACCTAAATTTGATCCTTGGAACCAAAGTCCTTGTGTGACCTCTGATCTCTGCACCCAAGTCATATACATACATATGCATCATATACATATACACATACATACATACATACATACATACATACATACATACACACATACACACACACACACATATATGCACATATGCAAAATGAATGTTTTAACTTTAGAATTATAAGTAGTGGCTCATACTTGTAATCCCAGCACTCAGAAGGCTCAAGTACGATTGGCAAGAATCCAAGGCCAACCTGGACTGTATAGTGGATTTCAAGGTAGCCTAAACTATTGTGTGAAGTCATAGCTCAGAAAAGAATGGGCTAGAGAGATGGTTCACTTGGTGCTTTTGCAGGGGACTTAAATTCAGTTACCCCCATCCACAACCATCTGCAGTTCCAGGAGGATCTGACTCCTCCTGGCCTGCACAGGCACCAGGCATAGACGGTACTCATACATACATTCAGACAA
>NW_021620849.1:1785512-1827062 GCF_004785775.1 Grammomys surdaster
TATAATATTTAAAACAAATAAATCTTTTTAAAGGGGTGTAGGAGGGACTCAGCGGTCTAAAGGTATATGCTGTTCTTACAGAGAACCTAAGTTCAGATCCCAGTATCCACATTAAGCAGCTGTCCCCTGTTCTACTCAAAGAGGAGAAAACAAATGGTTACAATGTTAACAACATCAAACTGTATGAGAGAAAAAATACACTTAAAATCCACTGACACCCAGTCACTCATGTCACCACAGACCACAGACCAGCAAGCTGCAAAACTAATGTAGGATGTGCTACAGAGTTAAAAATTATTTAGGACAAATATAAAGTAGTAAGTGATTGAGGGAAAAGGCAAAGGAGAGGGGGAAATAGAGAAGGAAGGTTAAATAAGTAAAAGAATGAGAGGTAAGAGACTTAGAAAGGAATTATGGAAAAGGTAGGGGTGAATAATAAAAATCATGAATAATAAAAATGATTTCTCAGTAATCCAAAAATAAGATGAGGTAAACCTAAGAAAGAGAATAAATACATAAAAGGGTGGGCTTTGGTTTGTCTGTTTGTTTTAAAGGCACACACACACAAAAGGGAGGGAGACACCTAGTCAAAGGGAAAGGGTCAGGAAAAGAAAAAAACATTACCCAATAGTGAAGAATATGTATAAAGAATAGTAACTGTGTGAAGGGAGAAGTAAAGTAAAAAGATGGGCCAGTAAGATGGCAGCCATCATGAGCCCTGGCTCCTGCACAGGGCTGGGGTGTGGTTCCCAGCAACTGCCTGCTGACTCTAGTTCCAGGGGACACAGTGCCCTTTCTGTCCTTCTTGGCATTCAACTAGTACACTAGTATATACTCCCTATGCACACATTGCATGGTTTTGTTTTTTTAATTTTAAAGAAAAGGGTGCATGAACAGACTTTTATGTCCCTACAGTAGATTGAATACTCCTTAACTGTGGAAACAGAGTAGGGGCTGAGGATGCAGCTCAGTTCAGAAAGCTGGTAGAGCAGCCTGAGGCCCTGGGTTAATCTCCAGCAGCGTGTAAAGCCGGGTGTGTGGGCACAAGCCTGTAATCCCAGCATCAGAGGGTCAGAGGTTCAAACTTATTCTCAGCCACACAGCAAGCGCAAGACAAGCCTGGCTGGGGCTGGCTCTGAGGGTAAGGCAGCTCTTCCAGACCATCCGGCTCTATGCCCAGCACCCACACAGTGGCTCAAGACTGACTGTAACTCAGTCCTGGGAATCCATCACCTTCTTCTGCAGGCCTTGCACACACATGGTCCACAGACATGCAGGCTAGCAAAGCATTCATACACATAAAAGGAAAAAAAGTTTTAGAGAGACAGGCCTGGGTAGTGAGACCCCATTTAACATAAATCAAAGGGACACACACCATCTACTGATGTTTGCAGCAAGAGGTACATCTGACAGACATGCTGGACCATGGAGCTCCGGCCTTACACGTGCAGTTACATACAGTAAGTTATAAAGCACATATGGGAACAGAAATGAGACCAATGATTCTTGTAAATCAAAGGAGGAGATTGACTACTGAGGATGACCAAACAACTTTCCCACACTCTAGGGTCTTGCTGTGGAGATACACATCAATTCCTACATCTGTGGAGGAGTCGGGGAAGAAAGAGAAGGGAAAGAGCATCTCGCTGCTGTGCTTGGAGGGTTTGCAGAAGACATTCAGTGCTGTACAGCAGTTCTATCAGCCCAAGGTCCAGCAGTTTCTCCGGTCTCTGGGTAGGCATCACAATGTCACAAATGGCTGGCTCTGGGTTTCTCTGTAGCCAGACCTTTTGAATCTGTTTGTTCACCTAGCAGAGGACCCCTGAGAGGAGCCCTCATGCTGCTGAGTGACATCTGGTGAGTTCCGGATTAGTGCCTACTGCATTGCATTTAAGCACAGATAGTGACTGGAGGAGGAGCACAGCATTAAGAACCTGACACTCAAAGCCAGACAAGGTGGCACATGCCTTCAGCCCAGCTCTTGGGAGTCAGGCAGGCAGATCTCTGTGAGTGTGAGGCCAGCCTGGTCTACAGAGTGAGTTCTAGGATGGCCAGGACTACGTAACAAGGAGACTCTATCTCAACCTCTGCTAACGCCTCAAGGAAAGAAAGTGTAATTTAGAAAAACATGACTTTCTAAAATTTTAGCTGTCCTCAAATTTGGTGCCTTAGACCTGTAATTTCCATACTTGGGAAACTGAGTCAGGATTACATGTTCAAGACCAGACTTGGCACATAGTAAGCACCTGAGCTATGAGACCTTGTCTCAATATAATATTAAGTATTAGTTGAGATATGGTGATACATACGTATAAACCTGGCATTCAAGGGGAAAAGGCAGGAAGAGTGCCACAAATTTGAGGCCAAACTGTTCTTCATAGCAGTTTCTAAAGTGTTGAAGGCTACAAAGTGAGATCCTACCCCCCCAAAACATTTTTTTAATTATTGGATATTAGCCCAGAACCTTGAAATGCCCAAGATTCAACTCACAGGCCACATGAAGCTCATGAAGGAGGAAGACCAAGTGGGGGTGATTCGGTCCTTCTTAGAAGAAGCAACAAAATACTCAAGGGAGCAAATATGGAGACAAAGTGAGGGACAGAAACTGAAGGAGGGGCCATCTGAAGACCATTCCACCTGAGTATCCATCCCATGTGCAGTCACCAAAGGTAGATGCTGATGTGGAAGTCAGGAAGTGCATGCTGATAAGAGCCTGATATAGATGTCTCCTCAGAGGTCTTCAAGAGTTTGACATATTCAGAGGCAGATGCTCACAGCTAGCCATTGAACTGATCATGGGGTTCCCAATGGAGGAGTTAGAGTGAGGACTGAAGGAGCTGAAAGGGTTTGTGGTCCCATGAGGAGAGCAACAATACCAACCAACCACAGCTCCCAGGGTCTAAAACCACCAGCCTGGGAGCACTTAGGGAGGGATCCATGGCTTCAGCTGTATATGTAAGAGCGGAGGGCCCTGCTGGACATAGGTGGAAGAAGAGATCCTTGACCTCATGAAGGCTGGATGCCCCAGGGGGTGGGAATTTGAGGGTAGGGAGGTGGGAGTGGTGGGGTAGGTAGGGGTTACATCCACAGAGAAGAAGGAGGAGGTGTGAGGGGATAGGGGGTTCCTGGGTGGGTGGGGGATGGGGTAAGGAGATAAGATATGAAATGTAAATAAAACATCCAATAAAAAAATAAAAATTAAAAAAAAAACAAAAACATGCCCAAACCTGAGAGATGGTTCAGTAGTTAAGAGCACTGGCTGCTTTTCCAGAGGACCTGGACTTGATTCCCAGCACACTCATGATGACTCACAGCCATTTGCAATTCCAGTTCCAAGGGGGATATGACGCCCCCTACAGTTACATGGGCACCCCATGCGTGTGCACAGACATACAGACAGGCTAAAGACCCATACACATAAATAAAAATAAAGGGAAAAATATTTAAGTAACAAGAGGACTTAAGACTAGCTTGGTAGTAGTGCTTGCCTGGCACCCACAAGCACCTAGGTTCACACCCTAGTACCAACATATGTGGGTGTGGGTGTGGGAGTGGGTGAGTGTTGGGGGTACACAGGAAGTTCCAGGCTAGTTGGGTTATTTAGTCTGACCTTGTCTCAAAGAAAGCAGAACAACAAAATAAACCAAGTAAATTTGAAAGAAGATAGGATTGTTTCCATTTCCAGATGTCATGGGCACAGAAGAAGAAGAAGCAGGTGTCACTGTCACTCAGAGGGCCTCATTCCAGATCCGGCAGTTTCAGGTGAGAGGCCTTGGGAGGTGGCTGTGTTAAACTCTGGGAAAGCGCAGAGAGGAGTCAGACAGGAAGTTCCAGCAGCTTTCAGAGTGAAAGGTGGTATGTTTGGAAAGAGCCTACTGAGGATCCAGCAAGCAGAACTTGTGGCCCACAAGGATCATTCATTGTTCAAGGTGACAAGAAAGAAGAGGAAGCCAGTTCTCCTTTTGGCTTTGATCGTATGGTATAATTTGGGTATAACTTGTCTAATGCAGGGACTGGAAAAGTGAAGCCACTAGGTTTCTCATCAGTAATTGTGAGAGTATTGGTGTGTTCCATTTATAAGACTTCTTTAACCAGTAGTGGTTAACATTCCTAACATGCCATAGCAGGAACAGAAAGGCAAAACCTTCCTATAGGAAGCTCCACTGTAGTCAGGAAGACTGCCAGACGGATGCCCAAATCAAATTGGTTCCCTTATGGGGCACAGGTGTCAGGGGAGCTGAGTTTGGGGCCTGGCTAACCCTGAGGTCATGGCTAACCTTGAGATCACTGGCTAACCCTGAAATCACTGGCTAGCCCTGAGATCACTGGCTAAGCTCCAGCTCCAAGATGAGACCCACCGGGAACTGCAGCTTGCTCCTCGTGTATTGTAGGGAGTGAGATGAGAAGCCACTCTAGTTTTCAAGAGAATTCTCCAGCTTATTGTTGAAACAGAAAACTGCTGTTCAATCCAGGGTGTTTTTTGTTTTTTGTTTTTTGTTTTCTCATTTTATCCTCTTGGAATAGCATAGCTCTGAATTTGTTCTGTCTCAGCCATGAGGCTTTCTGGCTAGATGTCTCTTCCCTGATACAAACATGTCTACCCATCTATGTACATCCATTCCTTTCACAGAGATCCTTGTTGAATCTGCTTAGCAGTGAAGAGGAAGATTTTAATAGTAAAGAGGCCCTCCTGCTCATCTCGGTTCTCTCCACCTTGTCCAAGTTGCTGGAGCCCACTTCTCCTCAGGTAATAACACAACCTGTTTAGTCCTATTCTGCATGCCTCAGAAGACAAGAATTGCTTCATCATAAAAGCATACATCTAGGGCTGGGGATGTAGCTAGTTGGTAGGACCCTGGCTTACCATGTACCAGGCCCCATGTTTCATCCCAGCACCACATACATCAGTCTGGTGTGTTGGCGCATGCCTGTGGTCCAAAGGAGGGCCAGAAGCTTGGGGTTGTTGTCGGCTATCTAACAAGCTTGAGGCCAGCATTTTCAAAAATTCAAACAAAAGAATCTATCTAGATAACCTTTTGAAGGAGCTGTAGGGTGTGTCTTTTCCTATGTTGACCAGTCTGCCCTTGACTTCACAGAAATCTGACTGCCTCTGCTTCGAGTGCTGGCTACTCAGGCACCACTACCACTACTGTCTGGCCTGCGTGACCTATATAGTGTTTCTGGCAGAGCATACGCAGCCCCATAAGGTCACGAGCATACTGGTTTTATTCATTTGGCCAACTGTAAATGCTGTTTCTATCAGACCGGTCTTGCTTTGGTGCTCTCAGCCTTCTTCCGTGTGTTTCTTGATGTTTTTGCCGTTTCTGAAATGACACCTTTAATCATAAAGGTAGCTGGAGTTCACCAATTGGATGTCGTGGGGGGAAAGTGAAGTTTGAGGAGAATTTAACAGGTGATAAGTCAGCGAATGTGAGCACAATCCCAAAGTAGAAATACCCTCAGAGATGGGCTCTGTGTATGTATGTGTAGGCATGTGTACATAGTCTTAGATTACTATATGAGCGCTCATGCATAAAAAGAACCAGAGAAGGGCCATTCTGCCGGGTCTGTTCAGTTCAACAGTAGTATCTCCATAGGATGGTAAAGGATACCGGAGGAGCTAGCACTCCTTCCGTAGCTCCTCATGTCCTGTTGAAGCCCTAGGGAGGCAAGGCTCCTCGTGTGGCCTCCAGGAACTGCTACTCTCTGAGAGACTGTCATCTGTGGTGGTAGGATGTTTGAGCATTGGAGGACAGATCCTAATGTCCTGAGCCCAGGTTAGCCTAGGAGAAGTTCCCTTTCCATTCCATCCCAACTATGGTTCACTCAAACTGAAACAGCTTCATCCATTCACACTGCTACTTTTGCTAGGGAGAGACAGAGACAGACAGAGAGACAGAGAGAGAACTGGAGAAGAAACAGAATTATGTGGTTGGGGAGTTTGAGGGGAAAAATTGATGAGTTTTGGAAAGGCTAAATGAAAACTAGTTCATCTGCTGTTCACCACTACCCTTCCCATTTAACTTCAGAGTATGTCTTTAATTTTTTGTTTTTTGAGAGAGGGTGTCATGTAGTCCAATCTGGCTTTGAATTCACTATGTAGCTAAGGGTAACCATGCCACTTAGTTGTTAACTTGGGACAGACTAGAGTCATCTGGAAAGAAGGGAACTTAAGTGAGAGCAAGCCTCCATCAGGTTCCTTGTGGGCAGGTCTGCGGGGCATTTTTTCTTGGTTAATGATTGATGTGTGTGAGCCCCAGCCCACTATAGGTGGTGCTGCCCCTGGGCAGGTCGTCCTGGGCTCCGTAAGAAAGCAGCCTGAGCAAAGCCATGGGGAGCAAGCCAGTGAGCAGCAGCCCTCCATGGTCTTTGCTTCAGTTTCTGCCTCAGTGATGGACCTTGAACTCTTAGATGAGAGAGAGGGAGAGGGAGAGGGAGAGGGAGAGGGAGAGGGAGAGGGAGAGGGAGAGAGAGAGAGAGAGAGAGAGAGAGAGAGAAAAGAAAAAAAGGACTTTCCTTCTCAGGCAGAATGGTTTCTACAGCAGTAGAAACCATCACAGGACCTATAGCCTTAGGTGTCTGACACTCCTGTCTCCCAAGCATGTAAGTCATACGCACTCCTCAGCCGACCTCCATCCCTAGCTCCTGTCAGACTTGCTTTTGTAGTATTACTGATGTCTGCGGTCACTAGGCTCCCCTACTCATCTCCTCCATGTGCTTTTCTTTTTCTTTTTCTTAATTTTTTCCCTTCTACCTCTCGCTCTGGTCCAGAGGTTGGTTTGTTTGTTATATGTAAGTACACTGTAGCTGTCTTCAGAAACCCCATAACAGGGCATCAGATCTTATTATGGATGGTTGTGAGCCACCATGTGGTTGCTGGGATCTGAACTCATGACCTCCGGAAGAGAAGTCAGTGCTCTTAACCGCTGAGCCATCTCACCAGCCCCATGTGCTTTTCTTTCTTTTTTTTTTGGTTTTGGTTTTGGTTTTGGTTTTGGTTTTTGGTTTTTCAAGACAGGGTTTCTCTGTGTAGCCCTGGCTGTCCTGGAACTCACTCTGTAGACCAGGCTGGCCTCAAACTCAGAAATCTGCCTGCCTCTGCCTCCCAAGTGCTGGGATTAAAGGCGTGTGCCGCCACCACCCGGCTCTCATGTGCTTTTCTTAAATAAGGAAACATCTAATCCTGTCTGGCTTTTCCAAGAGTTTTCTGTGGAAGCAAATACAAATAAAGATTCTTGCCCCAGCCCCGCCACTGTCACCACAGAGTGCTTCTGTGTCCTAGTCACATCGTTGACATGGAGTTCTGGATATCTTTAGTAGAAGTTCATGAAGACCATCAGTTACTGACTGACTGGCCTTTTAGCTATTGACCTCATAACTGACCACCTTCCCTCCAACAAACCAAAACTAAATCTTCAGTCGTCCATACCTGTGTGTGTGTGGGGGGGGGGTGTATGGGGGCGTGTACGCATATGTGTGTGTGCATGTACGTGTGTGAATGTGAGTGTTCTCTGCTATGTCCTTATGGCCAGGATCTTTTTCCATTCCTCTCTGTTAACCAGTGGCCTTTAAAATATCTGAAGTACAAAAAACAAAAAAAAAAAAACAAAAAAACGCCGGGCGGTGGTGGCGCACGCCTTTAATCCCAGCACTTGGGAGGCAGAGGCAGGCGGATTTCTGAGTTCGAGGCCAGCCTCGTCTACAGAGTGAGTTCCAGGACAGCCAGAACTACACGGAGAAACCCTGTCTCGAAAAACAAAAAACAAAAAAAAAAAAAAAAATATCTGAAGTATCAGGACATAGGATATGTAGCCCCAGCCCACCATGGTGGCAGCAGAGGAAGCCCAGAGATGAGAACTCAAATCCAGATGTCAGTACATGGAGTCCTTAATGACACAGGCAATGGACATTCAGCCATGTGCTGCGAGAAGTGCCAGTACTTCTCACTGTTTGGACTCATTTTTATGCTATTAAAGAACCAATCAAGTCCAGGCTCAGATTTTGGAAGGTGATTTGTTTAGGCCTAGAAAGGTTTAAGAATCTTCTTTTTTTTTTTTTTTTTTTAAATGCAAGCTCCATTTTTTTTAAAGATGTATTTATTTATTACATATGAATATACTGTAGCTATCTTCAGACACATCAGAAGAGGGCATCAGATCTCATTACAAATGGTTGTGAGCCATCATGTGGTTGCTGGGATTTGAACTCAGGACCTCTGGAAGTGCAGTCAGTGCTCTTAACCACTGAGCCATCTCTCCAGCCCCCAAGAATCTTCTGTTCTGACAAAACATTTTCCTTTTTTTAAAAAAACAGTCTGACTTTGTGACCCTGGCTGGCTTAGAACCTACCATGTAGATCAGGCTAGCCTCCTACCTACTCACAAAGATCTGCCTGTTTCTGCCTCCCAACTGCCACTATACCCAGTACTTTTTTCTTTAACGACTGAAAATCTTTTGTTTAGTTTGTGCAGATGTTATCCTGGACGTCTAAGATTTGCAAGGAATACAGCCGGGGTGAGTTTTCTGAAGGCTTTATATACAGAATTGCCATCACCAATCTGTTAGCGGGGATTCCCTTTACACCGTCACTAGCGTGACCAATCTGCAAAAGCCACTAACATTAAGTGTATCAAACTTCCGTTCCTTCCCACTCCTAGAGGATGCCTCATTTTGCAAGAGTTTGATGAACCTGTTCTTCAGCCTGCATGTCTTATACAAGAGTCCTGTCACTCTGCTTCGCGACTTGTCCCAGGATATCCACGGACAGCTGGGAGATATAGATCAAGTATAATGTGGCATCCCATGTGAGGAGTGGGGTCAAGGAAATGGCCTACCAGTCTTAGGTCTTATCTCCCTTTCCTTTCCAGGACGTAGAGATTGAAAAGACAGACCACTTTGCTATGGTGAATTTGAGAACGGCTGCCCCCACTGTCTGTGTAAGTTTTGAATGTAGTTCACAGGAAATAGCCCTTGCCCTTCCTTCCATCCATTTCCGTCTGAGGAGCTGTTATAGTGGCTTCTGTCCTCAGGCCTGTAAGGTCCCTGTGGAAGTGATGCTGCCCCAGCAATGTGGGCCATTCCACACATTCTTCTCTTTTCACAGTTACTTGTTCTGGGTCAGGCTGAGAAAGTTCTAGAAGAAGTGGACTGGTTAATCACCAAGATCAAGGGCTCAGTGAACCAAGAAACTCTGTCAGATGAAATGACTCCAGGTGGGGATTGTAAGGCCAGCAAAGCCCCCTAAAATCACAGCGGGAACTGTGTGTAAAGGCAGAGCCCTGAGCCAGCCTTCCTGGGTGGTTTGTTTTCATTCTCTCACTGTTAACTACAAAATAAGACTGACGTGCGTCAGTTCCATTTCTCTTCAGAAGATGCCTCTTCTCAAGCTGTTCCACCCAACCTTGTCACTGAGAAAGCCATCATCATGCAACTGGGAACACTGGTTACATTCTTCCATGAGCTAGTGCAGACAGCCCTACCATCGGGCAGCTGCGTGGACGCTTTGTTAAAGGACCTGTCCAAAATATACAACACTCTAACAGCATTCGTCAAATATGTAAGTTTCTTGGGAGACGCAGAGTGCCTCTGAACGCAGCTCTTGCCACGTTGTCATCGTCAGTGTCATTTTCATTTGATCAGTACTTAGTAGTGTTCTCCACAGGCTGGGGGGAAAATACTTGTTGGCATTGCCTAAGTGAGCTTTGCCTGGCTCTGATGGAGAATGAAAAACTCTTGTTACACACACCCATTTCAGGTCCTCAGTGAATTCAGAGACTGACAGGAACAGGTAATGTATGCACATAAAGCTGTAAGCAATCTAGACTAGTACTTAGGCAACACAGGCAGTGTGTGGTCATCTCTGGAATGTGCATCTCCAGTTGCCTGCTGTGGCTGCTAAGCTACTGTGGTGTACCGGGAGCCTGTCCTGTTTACTGGTATCTTAAAAGGATAAATGGCACTTGAGGATAGATTTATCTCCTAGATACAAGGACTCTGTCTGAAGGAGCCTTAAAGCAGTGAGCTGGTCAAGTCAGACGCAAACCTGTTGTTGCCTCTTGTCTTGGAAGCTGGTGTGCTCGGAGGAGAGGGAACAGGAAGCTTTGTGTCTTGCCTTTGCTATGAGTGTTCCTTTTCCTCTGTAGTAAGAGCACTGAGACATACTCCATGGCTGATGAATAAACCTAGGAATTTTTTGTTAGTATCTCCAGGTATGTCAGAGCTCCAGAGGAATTCCAAACACTGTGGAAAAGCTGGTAAGTTGAGATCAGCCTCTGGAAGGATGGGGAATGTTTATTGCTACAGTTACACTCATTTCTTTCTCCTTTGCTACAGGTGAAGCTGTCGGGCTCACATCTGACCCCTGTGTGTTACTCTTTCATTTCTTATGTACAAGTAAGTGATTTGGAGACAGTACCAAATAGTCTTGAAGAAAGGGATTAATGGAGGGGTGGAGAGATGAGTTAGTGGGACCCAAGTTCGGTTCCCAGCACCCACATCAGGTGGCTCACAATGTCTCGGAACTCCAGCTCCGAGAGATCTAACACTTCTGATTCTGACTTCTTTGGGAGAAAGAATATGATAATATTTAAAATAATAAAAATCAATCTCTAAAAAAGTAAAAGTCTGGGAGGTGGTGGCATAGGCCTTTAATCTCAGCACTTAGGAGGCAGAAGCAGGTGAATCTGTGAGTTCAAGGCTAGCCTGGTCTACAGAGTGAGTTCCGGGACAGCCAGGGCTACACAAAGAATCTCACAAAAACCAGTAATAAGGGGCTATGCCTGACTACATAGGGGTTGATGTCAAAAGTATCCCCTCTCCAGGAAAAAGACATCGGGATGGGTATGGCCCTCATACCTCACTGGACGACAACAGGGGGACCAGAGCCATTACAAGGTCCCCTTCAATTACTGGAGGTCAGCCCTCTATCCCTGCCTTCACAAGATTAGAATCACCACAGCCCTTCTATACTTAGAGAAGGGAGGAGATGTCAGGGGCAGCCCTGCTTATACACTGAAGGCCTAAAATCAGCCATAGGCCTAAAGTCAGCAATAGGCCTGTCTGTCATACACGTATGCTAACACCAAGTCTTGGGTCTCTGTGGAAAAACATTGAGACAGATGGCTATAAGCTATTATAAACAGGCAGCTTTTGTGGAAATTTACCAGCCTGAGTAGTCATAGACGTTGTAAATAGGTAGCCTTGGCAGATAATACCAACTTAGATAAGGACAAGTGAATCATAGGCAGAGTCGTAGTGACCTGTCCCGTGAACCTTCACCCAGCCGATACCCTGTTCTGAAAGATATCTGTATTCCCCCTGAACACCCACGCTCCAGTGTCATCCCCTTCCCCATGTCCTGCCTTTTTGTGTTTATAACCCCTGTGTGAATAAGTAAAAATTACGATTTTTAAATAAATAAATAAATAAAGTCAGCACTCTACAGATGAAAAACATATATATATATGATCAAAAAAAGAAAAAGGGGCTATGTTGCATGTTCCAGGAGCTGCTTGGGCACATGGTGTATATAAAGTCTACATGTCATAAGCCAGAGGTGCCCATCTGAACAAACCAAGACTTGAGAGCTATTGCTGCAAAAAAACTCATTGACCAAACACCATGACCAAAAAGCAAGCTGAGGAAAGGGTTTATTTGGCTTACACATCCAGATCATAGTCCTTCATTGGAAGAAGTTAGGACAGGAGCTCAAACAGGGCAGGAACCTGGAGGCAGAAGCTGACGCAGAGGCCCTGGAGGTGAGGTGCTCACTGGCTTGCTTCCCATGGCTTACTCAGCCTACTTTCTTATAGAACCCATAACTACCAGCGTAGGTGTAGCACCACCCACAATAGGCTAGGCTGTCCATCAGTAACTAAAGAAAATGGCTCTGGTTTGTGTGTCAAGTTGACTAAGACTAGCCGGCACAACAGTGAAGCCACTTCTAGAGATAGGCATTTCATATACTTGTATTTGGAGTAGAAGAACAAGGCAGCCTTTTCTGAACAAGGTTCATTTCTGGGTGCCTGCAAGTCCAAGCACTGGGCCTCTCTTTAGTGTAACAGCATCTGACTCTGTGTGTGTGTGTGTGTGTGTGTGTGTGTGTGTGTGTGTGTGTGTGTGTGTGGTGGGGGATGTTAAGGTGCCAGAGGTGTGAATGCAGCAGCACTTCCAAGGGTGGAGGGCATGGGCTTGTTAGAAAATGATGTAATGTATAGATCCTCAGAGATTGCAAATCCAAGTGTTTGCCTGCATGTGTGGTGTGGCCTAGGCTAACTTTATATCTGCTTTTATCTGCCTGGGGATTACAGGAGTGCACTGTCACATCCAGCTCATTACCCTACTCCTTCTCTCTTAAATGCTTGCAGACATGCTCTCTCACACTTCAAACTGTGTACATTCCCATGTGGATTCCATTCTTTCAGTCTGCTGTTTCTGTAGGATATATCCCTCCATTCCTGAGGTTTGGGTTCCTCCCATCTTTTCAGTTTCCTTTTTGAGCAGTCTTCTGTATAGTGGAGGTCAAGCTCTGGAATTATATGCTGTCATACCCATTGTAACTCTCGTCCTTTGAGACAGGGGTTCACTTTGTTGCTCTGGCTAGCCTATGTACTCCGAGGCTCTCTGTACAAACGGCATGTGTCACTACACTCAGCATATCACTTCTGTGTGTTTATATAGCCACACAGACTTCATAAAGCATCCTGTGGAGACTCAAGACAGCTGTCAGTCTTGAGCCTGTTTCAGTCAGCAGTTATTTCCAGTGCACAGGTTTGCTTATGGATTCTCAACAGGGTGCCACCTCGGCTACAAACCTGAGAAGATAGGTCATATCCCACATGGTCGGGTGAAATCCCTTCCTCCCTCCCTTCCTAATATAGGGCCTTACCCTCTATCTCATTTTCCAGGATTTTAACTTCAGACCAGCACCTCTGAAATCTTTTAGAACATGAGGATCAACCTGCCTATCTGCAGTATAGCTTCACTAGTATAGTTTCTCTGCTTTTAGAAGTTTTCTTGCCCCTGCTTCTTTGCTGGAAAGCTAAAAAGGAGGCCTCCCTTTTGAGATGGTTTCCTGTTTCACTCAAACTTGGGTGGTTTTCCCCATCTCTTCTCACTTAGGTCTTGGTTTTTTCTTTTGCTGTTAGTATTTGCTGCTATTGTTTCAGACAGGGTTTTACAATGTAGCTCTCTCTGCCTGTCCTGGGTCAGTCCTGTTGCATGGACTGGCCTCTACCTCTTCTGTGCTGGGATTAAAGGTGTGCACCAATACCAGTTCTTCCTTTCTGTCTAGGAGCTTCACACCAGTTACAACTCAGGGACCCTTTACAACTTTCCAAGTGTAGGAACCATATTATGTATAAGATTACCTCTAAGACTGGCTGTAAACCTGCATAGCCTTACTCAGCTGCTCAGCAGTAAAATGCCTGTCCCTGTACCATCTTGACAGTGTCCATTTTAATTGTCTATCTGTATAGCAGCTTAATACAATAATGGTTATACTGATATGGTATTTCTAAGAACATACATATCCAAGGACTATATATAATGCAGCACAAGTTTTGTGCTTCCCAGACATAGCTTGAGGCCTAGAGGAGTCTAAGAATGAGACAATGTTTTTGTTTCTTTAGAATAAAAGCAGTAACAACCCAAAGTGCTCAGAAAAGGAGAAGGCTGCAGTTAGCACAACCATGGTAAGCTTCCTACCCTGCCATTCAGATCCATGGGTCTTATTGGACATTGAAAAATCAAGAGTGTAAAAGGTGCTCCATAAAGGACCTAAGAATTGGTGAGTGCAGGAAAGGGGGGAGAGTTACTATATCTAAGGAATATGGCTGTAACAATTCCTTTTAGGATACAGAAAGGCCTAGGCACAATATGGTCCTCACCACGTTGTTTCATAAAGGAAATAAAGCTAATCTCCAAAAAACCAGTCAGATAAGTTAACAATGTATGTCATACAGGAAAACACAAACAGTCTCAATTAAAAGTGGGGTGGTGGCGCTTATCTGAAGCCCAGGGATGAAGAGGAGGCCAGACTTGGGCAAACAGTATATAGTATCCTCATCTTAGGGACTAATCTTAGCAATGTAGATTTATTTGACTATCAGAAAAAAGAACTACAGCATGTACCAAAGTGGGTTTCTTCTAATGTAAGTTTGAGAGACACTACAAAAAACCTCAAAAGCCATTGAACCTGAGATGTCTTCTATCCTCCTTTCACTCTTAGGCCAGAGTTCTTCGTGAAACCAAGCCGATCCCTAACCTTGTCTTTGCCATTGAACAGTATGAGAAGTTTCTTATCCAGCTGTCTAAAAAGTCCAAGGTAAAAACATTCCTTATTACCATTCCTATTTACTGTTGGAAGGAGTCTAGCAAGCTCTGTGGCAGGCAGCACAGCTAGAGAAGGTCAAAGGCACACTTCAGGTTCTCACTGCAAGCACCTTGAGCTGTCCCCAAGTACATGCCTGTGCTTACAAGCCTGTCTGTCCCAGGTAAACCTGATGCAGCACATGAAGCTAAGTACTTCTCGGGACTTCAAGATCAAAGGGAATGTCCTAGACATGGTCCTTCGAGAGGATGGGGAAGACGAAAACGAAGAGGTTGGTGCCTACTTCTGCATGTTTTTGGTATATATTTCTAAGGAAAGCAGGAGACAGACCACCCTATCCTGGGATCATGTTTCTATGCATTCTGGCTGGCTTTTATACCCTCCCTCGAGGTAAGCCCATTCTGAACCTTTCATTATCTGAGACCACTGTTTCCTTGCCTTTGGCAGGGTTCCATCTTAAGTTTGTTGAAGCTAGAAATAATATCAGTAGACAAGACCCAGTCAAAATTAGAAATTTATATAAAATATTCTGGAGAGCTGGCTGGTCATGGGTTCTTTAGATCACTGTGCTCCAGGCCCTGTCTCCTGAGAAAGGCCGTATGTAGGTAGCATCATGATGCCTGAGGCTCTTACCATCTTGTCCAAGTAGGAGTTAGATACCACTCTGCTCAGGATGTGGCATTCTACATCACCACCTGGGAGGCAGACAGGAAAGGCATGACTGATCTAGGAGTTTGGTGTTTGTTTTTATTCCCATCACCTTAGAGCAAGGTTGTCAAAAATTCTACTCTCCCCTTCTAGGGCACTGCATCAGCACATACACAGCAGGACAAAGAACCGGCCAAGAAGAGGAGGAGGAAATGCCTGAGTTAACATGACCTTTGGGGCATCTGCTTCATTTGTGCCCAACAGTACCCCTTGTCATACAGCCTGCACTGCGTTGGTGTCCTGGTTCTGAACACACACTGAACTGGGCCTTCCATTCAGAAGGACTCTTCTGGGCAGGTCCTGCTTTGTAAAAGGCAGAAAAATGGCTGCCTTTTGCAAAATGCACATCTGCAAGCCTGAGTTTAGGAACCTGCACCGCTCCAATGAAGCTCCACAGGAGCAAATACAGAGCCTCCAGACAGAGCTAGGGTCCAGGCTGGCTTCGTTTCTCCAAGGAGCCTTTGGTGAGTTCAATTATCTGGTAAATATCCAGTGCTTCACCTGTAAGACAGTAGAAATTGGTTAGGATGCCTCCAGAGGAAGCATGACCAAGCTCAGAAATGAGCATCTGAATGTTAGGGTCAAAAAGACAGTGGTGTAAGGGAGGGAGTAACTGCCAGGAGTGGCAGCTTGCCTTAGCAACACTTTTAATATTAACCAACTCTTTGGCATTTTCATCACAGATACTTTTTTTTCCACATAAGAATCCACTTTGGCTTATACAATAAATCTTTTAAACATCTCTGGTGTAGTTTTGAAAATGGGTCAGTGTACATGGAACATCTGAAATTCTAGCATCTTCCTCATTAACTATGAACCACCCTCTAGTTCCCTTTGTGATTTGAATATCATATTCACTTTACAGCATGAGTTAAAAATGAGTTTCTTGCCCAGAGCCCCGAGGTTCTAAGCTGCCTCCCACTCTATACAAGTAACAAAGACTGTGCTCACCCTGGGGAATCCCGTATCTCCTTTCCATCCCGGTTGGGTTAGAAGGAGTTTTACAGTCCATGGTCACTTCCTTCCTGAGGCACTGGTCAATGTCTACTGCACTGAAAAAGGCGACTGACTGGGGCAGATCATTCAGACCCAGCTTATAGGCAAACATGCACCTGAAAGAGACCAAGTCTTCCCTCACAGCCGTGCCCTGCTGTGAATGCAGGCTCCTCAGTCACCCACTCTTAGCAAAGCCATGAGACTGGAAGCTATACTGCCTCCATGTTCAGCCTAATACCTCTGAGGTCCTAAAATACATTAGGGACTCAAGACACTTTTCTAGGTGGAATACTTTATCGATACTAAAAAGAACAAAGATCATTGGACCCAAATACGAGAAACAAATGTGTACTTTTAAACATAGCTCATCCCCAGCCCCAGAAGAGAAGATGCTGAACTTCAAGCGTTAATTTACTCATTCATCAGGACAGGTCATGGTTCTGATTGGCAGATCAACAAGAAACAGTAACATTTAACTCCTATGAACTAGAGTTTTTAGTATAAGTAAATACAAATCAACAGGTTTGGTGGCACACACCTTTATTCAGTCCAACCACTTAGGGAGGCAAAGTATGAATCTGAGTGAATTCAGGTGGATCTCTGAGTTCAAGGCCAGCCTGGGCTATAGAGTGTTCTAGGACATCAAGGACTACATATAAAGACCCTGTCTCAAAAAAAAAAAAAAAAAAAAAAAAAAAACATGTTTTCTAAGTTGCATTTGCATTTCCTCTTGAAATGTCTTCAGTCACTGACTCCAGGCATACCACCAGAGGAACAACTACATACCAAATCCCTTGACCTCGCCACCGTGATGATTTAGTACTGGGACATGCTGCTTTCAGACCTAAATCCTTTTTAAAAGTTGAGGTCCTTTTTAGGACTTCCATGAACTTTAAAAATAAAAAAAAGCTGAGCCAGTCAGTCCTCAGACCTGCTCAGTGCACCCCAACACGCAACATACCTGGTCAGGAGATTGGTGATCTGCAGTGCCAGGGCAGCACGGTAGCGATCCTCCTCACGCACCAGGTAGCGAACCTCATCATGGATGCTGATGCAGAAGCGCCCATCAATGGCAAATTCCTCAAACAGCCACTTCATGGCCACAAGCATGAGGTGTAAGTAGTCCACAGCAGAGCTCTGGACCACCCAGTTCACACGACTGGTCATAAACTAGAGATACAGGGACATCAGTGAGGGACTGTGCCACTCACCATCTCACTCTAGTCCAGGAACCCTGCTTCCCACCCCCACCCCCTCTCCATACCCCTAGGGTGGCAAGATCCCTCACCTCTCCCTGGACAACCGAGGGCTCCAAGGCTCTGCTGATGCAGCAGCCCAGCACTGGGGTACGTGGTGTGTCAGACATGGCAATGCTCTCCAGCTTATTAAACATTTCCGACTCTGTGCCCCCAGACCATGCTCGTTCAGCGGCTACCTTCCACTTCTTCCACCGTGACCTAGGGGAACAGAGACCATGAGGTCAGGCTTTGTCTGTTAGCATCTCAGTGCCTTAAAAAAAAATAAAGTGTGTCAGCCCTTTGGGACCAGCCCACAAGTCCCTGCATCTTCAACACAAAAGGTTCTCACTTCCTTGAAGCTTCTCTTTGGATCGTTCGAAGATCTTGTAGGGAAACCCAGCCATCCTCTGTCCTGTCCACAGGAAGACTTAACTGTTTCACCAGCCATTCACCCTCATCTGACAGGCGATACCTGTGAGTAGTAGCAGCACCATGTCATCCCATTAGATGGCCTCCTTTGCGGCACACCCACACTCAGGTTCCTCAACAGCCCCTGGCCATGCCTCTCCCCAATGGCTAACTTCATCAGGGAAAGCAGGCTCAAAGGCTGACAACTCATAGGGGATGGCAACTAGGAAGACACCAACACAGAAACTCAGGCTTTTGTGTCCCCAAAGGCCTAGACTATATCATATTAGCCCAGTGCTGTCTGACACTGAATGACCAACAGCAGCCTTTTATTAGTTCAAGGGACAGCAAGGAGTCAAAGTACAGTGACCCTTAAAGGGAAGAAGGAACCTGGAGGAACCAAAAACATGTCAGCCAAGCCCAACTTAACACCTACTGTTCCAGACTCTCAATACCCCCACGTTCCTGAGGGTTCCAGAACCATGTCACCTAGCTGCAGAATATCAGGCGTCTCTACAATTTAGGCCTTCAACTCAAATTCTTGTGATGTCTTTGCTTCTCCAAGGCCTAACCTCCATTCTCATCACTTTCTTACTCACCCACCCCCACACACACTGCCCACAATATGAATCTACAAAGACATCCTCCTCCTACTCAGAAGGCTCAGGTTCCAACAACCTGTTCTAACAGGTGCAGTCAGGATACCTGCACCAGCTACTCAGCTGTTGGTCTCTGTCAAGAGTAGGCGGAGTACCTTCTATCGAACTGACCAAAAACTAGGGTCATTTGGGAAGAGGGAATCTCAACTGAGAAAATGCCTCATCACACTCACCTATAGGCAAATCTGTGTGTGTGTGTGTGTGTGTGTGTGTTTGTGTGTGATTAATGAATGATCATGGGAGGGCCTGGTCTACTGTGGGAGATTCCAGGCAGATAATTCCAGAGTATTCTAGAAAGCAGGCTTAGCAAGCCAGTATACAGTATTCCTCCATGGTCTCTACACTTGAGTTTCTGCCTCCAGATTCCTGCCCCAATTTCTCAGTGATGTGGTGAAACCTAAGGGTTGTTAGGATTAAATAAACTTTCCTCCCAAAACTGCTTTGGTCATGGTGTTACCCTCAGAAATAGAAACCTAACTAAGGTTTCCACAGTCAATCAGCTACCTAAATGGGGACACTACACAGTATACTGAATTAAAAAAAAAAAAAAAAAAAAAAGGCTGCCCACATAGTGCTACCTCTCCTCCCCTGCACATGACCCTGCCAAGAAGCTCAAGAAGGCCCTGAGCACACAAGGAGCACTGCTGGAGCACACAGCCTGCACTCTGGTTTTGCTTATTTCTATTCCTCCAGCCCCTGTCTGTCTGCTTACTTTTGTTCCTACAGCAATGAGCACAGGACCCCTAAAACTCCTGCCGGTGCTACATACGGGAGGAGGCTGGGCCTTTGTTATAAATGACCACTGATGACAATATACTAAGTACAGTTTTACCCTGTGAGGGAAAAATTAACACTATAAAGACAATGTTACAAAGATAAACCATCCCACGACTAAGTTTAGAGTGACAGCACTCAAGAGATGGAAGAGAGCTAGCTGTAAAGCAGGCCTGTGGTCCTGAGATGATGCTAATGTGGGAGGAAAAGGGACCCTCACCTGCGAAGGCCTTTCGTGACAGCATACATCTGCTGGGCCTTCTCAGCTGCCTCCTCCCTTGTGAGCCTGTGGTTGAACTGCATCAGTAGGCGCTCAGCAAAGGACTGCCCAGCCCCATAGATGCGGCCATAGTTGAAGACTTTGGCATGCTCTCGGCTGATGCCCACAGTGGCGGCTGTCTTACTATGCAAATCAGTGCCTCTGCTCTTCCTGCCCTGCAGAGTCATCCAGCCAAAGGCCGTGCAGCCTGGAGAACAGACAACAGTGAGAAGCTCAGACATACTTGGCCCATCCTCCTTGGCCAAGGGTCCTGTCACCTCACCTCTGCCCAAGACACAGGCTCTGCTTACCATGCATCCCAGCAAAGTGAGCATCTCCAAGTACGGCTGCAATCCACAGTTCCTGTGAGTCCACATCAGCACCCACAAGGACATAGCCAGGCGGAGCCTGCACCATGGCTTTCAACTCACTGCCTACCCGGTCAGGCTGCAGGAAGAGTGGGGTCAGGACTATCTAGAAGCCCAAGGCAACTGCTACCCTGGATTTCTAGGCCCAGTGCTGACAAAGCACTTGGTATCTTTCCTGAGGGAAGGCTTTGGAGAATGCCACACAGTCCTGATCCAGCTGGAAAATGAAGAAACCCTATGGCAGGGCCCCACTGACCTGGCCCATCTTAACTGACAGCTATGGCCACTATGACTAGCATTGTCTAGTCAGCAGCAGGTATCTAAAACACATTTGCTAATGAATGACATGAAGCCAGATTTGAGCTCTCAGTAGCCCAGAAGTTTCTTTCTCGTATCCCTTGCTAAAACTCCAAAAGCTCTGAGACAGTTTCCAGAGACCTAAAAGAAGAACAGAAGCCAGGAACATATACCCGAGCATTGCTGGCAGTGAGCCACGTGGGCTCCACAGCTCGACGGGTGATGGTACCAGCAGTCACCACCTGGGGCAGGATGGCCCCATAGTGGCCTTCCTCATCGAAGTTGGGGTGCCTGGAATGGGGAGAAGCAAAAAAGTGTCAGCAGGCTTGCTCTGGCCCTAAGACCCAGACCACTGAGTTCTCTATCCCACAACCATCCAGTATGCCGTACCTGGTCACAGTCCGGGGCAGAGCTGACCTGGGGAGCCATACCACCATCTGGGAGCTGTAGGACAAGAAGGCTACAGAGCTCAGCGTGGCCATGGCAAGCATAATGTACTTCAATGCACTGCCACCAGCATTTTGCACCCAATCGGTTTCAGGGATGCTATCTGACCCTTGAAACCTGGCATCAACACTTCTCGCTGACCTTACTCAGGGTGGGCTCTGGCTCCCAACAGAAGAATCAGGGTGGAATGTGCCAATCCCCTCACAAAGGGCTTGTGAACACAACCATCATGGAAATGACCTTTGACATAAATGCACATGCCACTACAGAAAGATTCAGCTCTCAATGCCTAATACAGGTTTCAGACAACCAGACCCCCCAAGGTCTTTATCCACAACCCATGGCTCCAGCAGATTTAACTGGAGTTGGGGACAGCCATCAAAGTCCTACCACACCACGCTACATAAACAGAGAAATGTAAACCCAAGATCCAGGTCACCAGGACAAACACTAAACCTCTACACTGTAGCTAGGTTGCCCTCTGGAGTAGCACAGGAATGCCAGAGCACAACAGGAGGAAAAGAGGCTTGGGGCTACAGACACCTGACGGCCATACGGACAGGCCTCCTGTAACCCCACTTTGGCCTACCTGATACGTTTATGAGCATTCCTCCAAAAAGAAATCATTTTATTTATTTCCAGGGCACGAGGTCCACTGGCACCTCCTGGGCCAGCCTGCAGGGTGCCATCCTCCATCTTGGGCAGGAAATCTTTGGCAAAGGGACTTCCCACATTGTAGTTGTTACCATCCTGTAGAGGACAAAGAAAGGGTTGAGACAGGTAGCACAGCACCAGGTAGGAAACAGACATGGACACTGGGCCTTCTCCCAACAGAACCTAAAACCTCCCGCAGTTGGGGCAGTTCGCACCCAGATGTCCTGCACACCTATAAGTGCACGCACAGGAATGCTACGATGATCAGACAAAGCTAGAACACCCAATAGAAGCTATCAGACAGACACATTGTTACACACATGATACGTCAGGTAAGGCCACCAGGATGCCTCTCACCACTCAATTTTCAATAGAAAATCAAAGGCAGTAAGACATGAAAATTACCCCAAATCATATGACGCTCTGCTACAACTGTCAATCCCACAAAAAGCAATCTGCTGCTCTGAATAAGCACGAAGCCCTACTGTGGGTCATAATCACAGTGAGAACATGAGGCAGCCACAAACCATACCTTACCTTGTGAGGCAGCTTGAAAAACCAGCAACCGGGGATATCCACATCATTATAAGGTCCGTTGCCATGGTGATAAGTGGGCTGGCTGGTTTTGGGGGCACAAGCAGTAGGCTGTGGGAGTCACAGACCCAGATCAGGCCCTGCTCCTCAGCACCTGCATTCAGCAAGGGCCAGCAGGTAGGGGACATGGGGGTGGGGAAAGGGCCTGAAACTGAGCAGGCAAATTGCAAAGTGACAGGAGAGCACGGACACAGGTTCCCTCCTTGGTTCCTTACAGTTAAGGACCACAGGGGAACAGGGCAGCATCTCTAAGTCTCTCAGGACCTCGTGAACTCTGGTGGGAAAGAGCTTTGTGAGCAAGAGGAAGTCCCAGCTGCCCACTGTCCACCCAGAGAGCCCAAGCAAGTGTCTTGCTCACCAGAACTAGGGGTTGACTCAGCCCCGAATTCTCCATCTTGGCCTCAGCCTCCACATCTAAGCAGCCCAGTTCTTCTACCTGGATGGGCCCAGGAATCAGGGATATGAGAGGTAGGCAGCTGTAGGCCTGAATCCACCAGCCCTTCCCTCCAAAGAACTCAGATTAGATCAATCTAGGGTGAGCACCCAGTGGCAGCTCCCATGCAAAAGGTGTCCCATTTTCCTAGAAAAACAGACCCCTCATGATCGGAGTGCGTCCTCACCGTTTGCCACATGGCACTACTGTCAGTGAGTAAGAACTCCTCAGCCAGGTCTACCTCCTGGGTCTCCAACTGCTGCTTTCCCTGTTCAAGACAGTGCTTCCTGTACAAGGACTCGATGGCTCTGTGCAGAGAAAATAACTGCTGATTACTGGGAGCCTGCTCAGGCCAGGTGGCTGGCTAGGGTTTTCTTCTGGTCCCTTTGGTTAGACCTCACATCAGCCGAGGAAACAGACAGCAATTTCCACGGCTTTTAATTTCTCTGGGTTGGAGGGAACAAATGACTTAGCACACTGGTGACAGGTCGGGTTTTGATAACTGGTCTGACTCAAATCCAAGCCCCTCTCTGCTTGAAGGGCTCTGGAAGCAAAGCAGGGGACATGAGCGCTAAATGGGCTCAGTGGAACAAGGCCATGTCTGTCCTTCCTCTGAGAACTGGACAAGTGATCCCTGATGCTCTGTGGAACCAGGGCCCTAGGTCACCTTCACTACCTTGACCTCTGCATAACGCCTGTCTGTCCATCAAACATGTCAACTTGTCTAGGCTCTTGTCAGTTATAAACGTGTACACCAGGCCTGGTAAGGAGGCCTTGCCTCCTGTGCATGAGGACAGAGTTCAATCTCTAGCACCATAAAGTTTAAAAATTCAAATTAAAAAATAAGTAAGTAAAAGCCAGGTGTAATAACTCTCACACCTACCATCTTAGTAGTTGAAAGGCTGAGGCCAGGGGTTAGAGGGCTGGCTCAGTGGTTAAGAGCCCCGCTGCTCTTCCAGAGGACACAGGTTCAGTTCCTAGCATCTACAAGGTGGTTCACAATCACCCATACCTCCAGTTCCAAGTTACACTCTCTGCTGACCTCCACCATACACCAGGTATGTAAGTGGTGCACATACATGCAGACAGTCAGTCATAAAGTAAAGATGAAACAATAATAGGGGAGAAAAAGAAGAAAAGCAAAGCTGAGGCGTAAGGTGGCCCTGAGACAGACAGCAGCTTAGGCGGCAGAGGGAGTCCTGCGCTAGCCTAGGCTTCGGAATGAGCCCAACTCAAAAACGGGGGAAAAAAAGAAAAAAAGATAAATAAATAAAAGTAAAACTCTTTCCTCATGGAGCTGCTTAGATACCAAGTGAGATTTTCACTGCAAAATGCTCAGTAACACGTGCCTGGCTTGTAACGAGCACTCAAACTCCACTCAAGAAAAGCTGCAGGCCTGCCCTTCCCCAGGCTCCATCCAGACACCTTCCCTCTGTCCTACTGCAAAGACAGCTGTGCTGCTGGGAAAAAGAACTAGAACCCAGGTCCTGGGACCACAGCCCTTCCCAGCAGTCAGACCTGACCTGGATACTCCAGAAAGGAAGGGATCCAGCCCCTTCCTCCTTGGAGCTAGAACCTGGATCTTACCTGTAGGGGCAGGTTACTGCAGCAGAGTCTACAGTGGGGCTCACTGGCAGCTCAGTCAGATTATCCCGCCGCCCAGGCACCAGGTAGCCCCAACCATGAGAGTCTGAGTAGTGTAGAGGAAAGCCATCCCAGGTCAGTGCCATGAGCTTAGGAGTGACCCGCATTTGCAGGCTGAGGAGGCTGGGGCCTGGAGTCCATGCGGGGTCATCTAGCCGAGGGCAGAGCTTCCGGTACCACCTATTCCCGCCAACAGGGGTTTAAAAAAAAAAGTATTACCCTAGGGAGTAGGAAGGGTCTCTCTTCCACGATATCTCAACCCACCTCCAGGCCTCCAAGCATTCTGGTGACTCAGGCCAACAGGTGTTAGTCCTCTCCTGTGGGGGGCTTTGAACCTATATGGTATCTCCTAGAATTATTGATGACTTCTCAGAACGCAAAACCCTGTGTGTCTCACTGGGATCCTCCAATCACAGCTCCTTCCCAAGCCTCACTGCAGCTGCTACGCAGACCCAGCTCTTCCTTCCTATCTACCAGAACTCCCACTGCTGCAGAGACACACAGCTGCCTCTCACCCGCTGCTCACCAGAGCCTGACCATGGTGAAGCTAGCACACCAAGGTATTTGCATCCAGGGTCACATAAGTGACACCATTGGTCACTATGGCTGCCCTTTTTCTCATGTCTCTAAGACACTGATGAGCAGCACCTCCTCAAAGAAAGTGCCCCTTATGTCCACGCCAGAACAGAACCGCCTCAAACCAGATACTCTTAAGTCTTATTACAGGTCAGCTGCACTGGCTGCTCTGCACACCTGCTGCTCCGACAAGGGAGGGGTTCCATTTGTGTCCCTGCTGCTGTCAGAGGTGGCATACACAACGCAGGGCTCAATGCACTGTGCTGAATGTATCCAGAAAGCCATTAGGGTCAGAGTAAACATAAGTGAGCAGAAGTGGAAGGTGGGATGAACAGACAACATCCAAGGTCCAAGACCTCGCTGAGGCCCAAACAAAGAGGGTCTGAGGATCGTGCAAGACAGCCTCTGTATGCTATCAAGAACCAGTCTTACCCAGGGTGTCCTGGAAGGTGTTGGGGTCGCTTAGGCAGGAGGTCTGTGGTGCTCTTCAGCTGCTGTAAACAGGTGTGAGCCACTACATTTTGCTGAAGCTCCTCCTCCTCGCTGGGTGGTCCAGGATCTGTGCAGAGTTCAGGAGTTTAGGATCAGAAGGGACTCACAAGTATGAAAGACTCCAGCAACCCTTTCCAAGGGCCCTCTGGGTCCTAGGCCTGTCCCAGAGATCACCCTGTCCCATCTCCCGCCTAAGCTCCCCACCTTCCTGATCCATGGGATTCCCAAAGGGCCCAGCTCCCTCGATGGGCAACTTGCTGGCTGAGGCTGGCTTCTTCACCTTCTTTGCCTTTTTCTGCTTAAACTCCTGCAAATCCCATTCTAGGTCCCAGAGCCAGGGGTCTTCTTTGTACCTGCAGAGCCAGGCCACCAGGCTAGGGTTAAGGCTGAGCTAAGATCCAGGCCTCCTACCTGCCTCTCCCCTACATTGACCCAGCCTGCCCAACACCTGACTACCTCTCTCCTGAGAGCAACTGACAGGCATCATTAGCCAGGTCCATCAGCGACTTCTTCATCTCCCGCTGGAGCTCCTCATACGTGCTGTGTGCCTCTGTCAGGTAACGTTCCCAGTTCTGGTTGACAGGCAGGTAGGAGACACCCATCTCCAGCATGCCAGCCAGAGTCACTGGGTGGGGACACCTTAGGGACATACACCAAGGGCTGCCATAAATGACCCAACAGGAGACAACCATTGAATATAGGGGCTCCATTCGCTCAGCCTATAAAAGCTAAGTGGCCAGCCTAAGGACAAATCAGCCCCACCTGATTATAATGGGACTGAGTACCAGAACCTACCCACCCGCCCCCGGGGTTTCACCTGGCTCCCCTCACCTCTCCAAGAAGAGTGGCAGCTGCTGCTGGAAAACCTCAAAGGTGGCCCACACATCACGAGCACAGTACTGCATCAGATCCTAGCACAGGGTGACAAGGAACTTGTTGGGGGGACAATGCAGGAAGACAGGGACAACCACCTGCTACCTCCCCAACTTCAGCTGCAAGTCAGTCACAGCCTGTGTACTGACTGTCCCAGCACCATACCTGGAAGTTCTCCCGGATATCCCTCATGCTGCCTTTGACAAACAGCTCCCGAGGCTCCTTCTCTAAGGGAGGTCCCCCCACATAAAGGTTGTGCACGTCTGCAAGATTATTAGCACTGCTGATGTCCATCCAGTCCCACGATGACACCTGAGAAACCAAAGGGAGGTCAGCTTGGTCTCAGGCCTAACAAGTAGATCACTGACAGGCTATTCATCATCCATTCCCGCCGCAGACCCAAGTGCACTCTCACCGCTGGACCATTGGCTTTCCTCTGGGACTTCTGACCTCGCTTTGTAGGATGCTGGGTCTTGTGCTTGCCCTGCTTGGCTCCCATCCACAGACTGCGCTGGAAGCTGCTCAGCCCTGAGATGGCCATGTGCATGCTCATAGTGTCCAGAAAGCGCATACGTGAGCCCTGGAGGAAGGGCAGGGGAGGAAAGGCTGCAACAGAGGAGCTAGCTGGCCACTGCTTCAGTGCTGTTGACCCCAGCCCCACCTTAGTTCCCCACATAGCCTTTGTCCCTAGCACACAGCCTCCTACACAGAACACAGAAGTCCCATGCGTGCCCTAATACCTGTAAGGGAAGGGACTGCCCAATTTCTGAAGTACAGAATTGGCTCAGTCCCAGTGTACAAGTACTTCACAGCTTCCAGCAACTGCCTGGGAACTCCAGGTAGATGAACTAAACAAGACCTTCAGAGCTTTGGGCCAGACCCAAGCTCTGGTCCTGACCCTAGCCTTCCCAAGCTGTGGCCGCTGTCAAGTCAGGAAGGCCGTAGCACCTTAAATGCCAGGCTAAGGGTGCTTCCTAGGGGTGCTCCTTTGCCCTGCCCTTCACCTTCTCCTGCTGTGAAGATTCAAAGAAAAAGGGTTTTTATCACTTAAGAACTGTCACTATTGGCCTGGAAAGATGGCTCAGAGATTAAGAGCACTGGCTGCTCTTCCAGAGGTCGAGAGTTCAATTCCCAGCAACCACATAGTGGCTCAGACCCATCTGTAATGGGATCCGTGCCCTCTTCTGGTGTGTCTGAAGTTAGCTACAGTGTATTCATATACGTTAAAAAAAAATACAGTGTATTCATACACATTAAAGAAAATAAATAATTCTTTTTTTTTTTTGTTTTTGGTTTTTTCGAGACAGGGTTTCTCTGTGTAGCCCTGGCTGTCCTGGAATTCACTCTGTAGACCAGGCTGGCCTCAAACTCAGAAATCCTCCTGCCTCTGCCTCCCAAGTGATGGGATTAAAGGCATGCGCCACCACTGCCCAGCTAAAATAAATAATTCTTTAAAAAACAAAAAACCATCACTATCCCACACCAGGCAGTTCTGATTGTCTGACATGTGTGCTATTCAGACTCTCTTCAAAGTCCACTAAGGGAGCTTCTGCTACCTCTCTTTACAGAGGCTGGGGCTGAGAGATGTAAAAGAGAACATACTGCCCATCAATAGCTGAGGCAGGACATGGCCCAGGCTGTAACTCAAAGCCCTCAAAAACTCTAAAATGCCATTCAAAGATAAGAGCCACATTATCCTGGACCAACTCCCAGTCCTGTGCCAACACAGCTGTGACAGAGCTCCTAGCATTCTTTAGGGAGCAGAGGTGTCATCTTCACAACTGTTTCAAACACCATGCTAGTTTGTTTTAAATCTGCTCTGGAGATCCAGCAGCTGAGCAAAGACCAAGCAAGGCTGGTCAACAGGCGTCCCAGCGATGCTGGAAAGGAAGTGGAAACAGTGACCAAGAAAGCGATGCTTTCCCGAGCAAAGGAGACCGGGCTTCTGGCCCACCTTATTCAACAGCATGCCATTCCCACAAACCTTACCTGAATCAGATACTGCTCCCTGATATGGGCTCGGTCAAAGCAAACATTGTGCCCCACCACTAACTGTTCCTGCCCATCCTGCTGGGTGGAGCTGCTGGCACTAGCGGAGACCCCCAAAGGGATTAGGTCAGCCGGCGATAGCTGGCTGGTCCAAGAGTAACGCTCTTCCACCAGCCGCTGGCTGCACCAGGAATACCTGAGAGAGGTCAAAGTGGGCAGGGTTACCACGAAGGACTTGACTTCTATTCCACACCACCCACGCATGCCAGGTCCCCAAAGGGTGCTACTCACGCCACTCACTCTCACAGAAGTCAGGGGGTCATTGAGGAGAGAAATGACAAAGCTTCTTTACTACTCCACTCCCACAGATTAACAAAGAGCTAAATGCTATAACTGGGTGCCGTGTGCAGGAAGGTGTGCGGGCTTACTGAGTTTTCGGCTGGCTCTGAGGCCTTTATGACCAACCCCTTGTGTCTTTAAGCACAAACAGCTAGTGTGCCAAGTGCTGATAAAGGAGATGGCTGGTGATTCAACCCAAAGTGGAGAATTTAAAGTGGAAAAAAAAAAATTAAAAAGACAAATGTTGCATACACATACAGAGTGGATTGTCTGACGGCTGCAAAGACTCTGAGGACAAAACAAATCATGCACCCTACAGGAGAGGAGCAGCCACCTCCGTGAGATGCCACAGAGCGCGCCAGGATGAGGATGTGTGCACACGTGCCAGAGTGAGTGTAGAAGACACACATGAGTGCTATTTGCAAGGGCCTGACGCTGACTCAGGAAAAGGCTAGTCTGCTCAAGATCCCAAAGAGAGGAGAGCGGCCACTAACGGAAACCTGCTCCAAGCCACACACGCTTCCAAAGGACTGAGGCCACATAGTGGGCAATACGGCTCTGAGGGAGCTCCCTCCAACCCTTAGGGAACACAGGAGTGACCTGCCTCAAGTTTCCAACCGACAACCTAGCTCCTTTAAATCTGGCAAACTCTAATGCACACTCCACGGTGGACTGACTACATGAGGTGCTCAAGCTGGAACCCTTCCTTTTACCCAGCCTGGCAAAGCCCTTTGTAACAACAGAAGCAAGGGCTCAAGAATGCCAAGTATTTGAAGCTATGAAGATGACAGGAACTTCAGTTAACAAAAGTCACACTGGTGTCTAGACACAAGCCTGCAGCTGAGTATGAAGCTGTCTTAATATAAACTTAGGTATGATTTAAAAAAAAGGAGAGCCAAAATTAAGATGAGCTAGAATCCATGCTATCAATACTAAAGTTCTCCTCAGACTCCCAAATGCCAAGGTCCTGAGTGCTATCCCTTCAGGCAAATGATTGATCGAAGCCCTTACCAAAAGCCTTCAGGAAGCTACCTTAAGGGAGACACAGTGTCCAGGCATCTGCCCCACTCCTACAGGTTGTGTGCTGCTCAGGCTATACAACCGTGTGGCAGCTAATGTGGACTGCTACCAAGGCACCGTCCACAGCCACAAGTCACACTAGGAGGAGAAAGGGCTTCGCATAAGGCCAGGCCTCGGCCCTGGCTTCTGCCACCAGGAAAACTCTGCGATGCCCCCAGACCCCCTGGGAGAATGGAATGAGAATGGAGGCAGAATGGGAAGGAAGGAGAGAAGTGAGGAGGATGGAAAGGAGGAACAGGGGCTCGGCCTGTCCAAAAATGGCCAAGGGACCAAAAACCTCATCAACACTGGTTTCCATCCAGCCACCCAAGCCTGCTTTATCTTTTCAAACGATGGCTGCTATTCCCCTGGACTCTGGCCACCGAGCCACACAAGCTCTGTGCTTCTTATCACAGCTTCAACTGAGTCACCGCAAACCATCTAGATTTGCTCTTTCCAGCCATTGGTGCCTACCTTAGCTAGTTAGCCATGCTCTCACCATTTTCAACTGCATATATAACATTTCGCAGCTTTCTTTACAAAGATGTAGCTTCCAATAGGAATAAAGAAACTGCCAACTTTTTTTTTTTTTTTTTTTTTTTTTTTTGCTGGCCATGCCTGAAAGCATTAAGGTTGTAAATAGTATTTTAATCCTGGAATGAAGAATAAAAAAGGGGAGAAACAGGACTGCCATCATTGCTTGAAAAAGAAACTCGGGTAGCACTTAGAAAGTTATTTAAAAAGAAAAGAGACTGGATATACTTCTTTGGAACCAAAATGTCTACTCAGGAGGAAGTAATAATTTTTGGCTGGGGGGTGGGCAAGACTAGGCCACCTCCAGGGGCATTTGGAAAGGTTGAACAGGATCTGGTCTGGCATTTATGGAAGACACTGGGGATTGTGAGGACTTTAAACGGCCTAGAACAATCCCACCAAAGGAACATCTTCATGTCCAAACTAACCATCGGCACTCCCAAAACCAAACACTGGTCAGATGTCTTTTCAGACTAACTTCTCATGGAAGCTGCCTGAGGCCAGGATTGAGGCACAAACTCATGGTCATCTTAAATGGTCTCTCAGTCTGTCTCAAACACAACACGGTATCGTCTACATGGTCCCTGACAAGCACTCAGGTGTTGCCTAGAGCCTGTGTATCTTCCCACCAGAGTGAGCCCCACAGAAGCAGGATTAAGCAGGTTGAGTAACCAGCACACAGTGGGAACTCAGAAAATGTTCACTGAACTAAACCGTTAAGCTGGGCCCCCTATAAATGGTAGTCCCGTTCCTACCCCTCACTTACCAGGCCGAGGGGGATATGGCCACCGCCAAAGTGGGGCAGGTTCCCTCTGCCAAGCAGACCTCCACGTCGAACACCAGGGCCCGCTCCTCGGGGATGGCCACGGGTTCGGCCTCCCCCTCGGGGCCGTACCGGGTCCAGCCCTCCGCCCAGGCCCAGCTCTTGGGCTGGGGGGGCAATTGGGCCTCCAATAACGAGGCGGCCGCCTCCAAGTAAGGCAGGCTCTGCTTCTGGGCCAGGAGGCGGAAGTGCTGGTCCAGGTTGCCCCCGAAGAGCCGGGGCAGGCGCAGCTGCACGTCTGGCAAGGGCGTGGCCGGCTGCCCCCAGAGCCCGTGCTTCTGCAGGTGCTCGATGCTGCGCTGCACCGCGGCCTCGTCGGGCACTTCCCCTCCGCACCCGAAGATTTGCTCGTGCAGGCCTCTCGACAGCATCTGGATGAGCAGAGGGTTGAGCCGCAGCTGCCCACTCTCTGAGGAGGGCATTGGCGACTGCTGCTGCCCGTCGCTGGGGACGGGGGCGAGGACGGAGCTGGAGACCCAGCGTCCTGTTGCTGGTACTGGCCCGGAGGCGACCTTGGCGCCGGCCACCTTCTTCCAGAGCAGGCGGCTCATGGTTGGTGCAGGGAGCCCCCCGCTGTGAGTCGGGACACCTGGCTTTGGGCTCCAGCTTGACTGCTTTTACTGGCCGAAAAACTCAGAGAGAGACACGTCCCCTCTCTGTGTTCCTGTCAGTGAAATAGGTCTGTCTCACCATGCCTGCCTTCCTCACACAAATCCTAAAGGAGATAGATGATAAAGTGTTATTACACGTGTCACGTACTTGTACAAACAGCTTACCCCTCGTCAAACATCTGTTGCGTGCCAAGCATTTTCTCCACTTGATCTTAGCCAGAAGGCCAGAGTGGAGCAGGGACATTTTTCTGTTCCGCCTCCAACAACCTTAAGAAGTGGCACTGCCCCTCCCGAGGAAAGGGCCACACGGGCTCGCCAGTGAACTTGGGAGAAGCCGCTGGAGATGCTCAAACAGGGAAACGCGCAGACCAGAGTTCTGGCTCTCCAACTGCGTGACCTTGGCCAAGCGCCTTACGCCCCGATCTCCTCCTCTGTAAAATGGGGTTAAGGACTCTAGAGCCACGGGCCATTGCTGTTTGAGTGACAGAGGGCGCGCTCGTCGCGTGGCTCTGACCCCAGCAGGCGCTCGGCAGACGGCAGCTGCCAGTACCACCCCGCCGGCGGCCCGAGGGCCTAGCGCCCCAACTTCGACCCCGCCGGGTGAGCTACAGCCTCGGGGTCCGCACCCACATGCGAGCGGGCCCAGGGCGCCCTGCTCGGGGCGTCGGCGGCCACCCCCGCGCTCCCGGACACCCGGTTGTCGTCGCAGCCACCGTTACCGCGGTGCGCCCTGAGAACGGCCGCCGCCCTGCTCCCGACCCCGCTCCCCGACTGGAGAGGGAAGAGCCGCGCCGCCGCGCCCGGCCCTCCCCCTGCCAAACCCGCCGGAAACCTCGGTCTGCTCCGCGCTTCCCGTTCTGCGACAGTCCACAGCCCTGGCGACGACGCGGCGTCCGCTGCGCGCGGCCCACGCAGCCTCCGGGCGGCGAGCGGTTTCGACAGCAGCCGCAACTTCCCGTCTGCGCGAACTGGGTCCCGCGGCTACCCAGAGGCAGGCGGGAGACTCCCCCGAGCGTCCAATAGGAGCGCCGCCAATGGAGCCGCCCGCCCGCGGGGGTGGCAGAGGGACTTCCGGGTGAGGCCCTCTGATACTCCCCGCTCCGTGGAGAAGATGGACCAGTCTGAAGCGAGCCCGAAGGCGGCTAGACGCTTTAAGCTAAGTAAAGGTAACTCCTCTCTGGCGGCCGCGTGGCCTAATGGATAAGGCGTCTGACTTCGGATCAGAAGATTGCAGGTTCGAGTCCTGCCGCGGTCGACGAGTTCTGGTTCTTTTCGCTTTTTACGGCTCATGAAATGAAGCGAAATGACTGTAGTGGGAACTTCTACTCTAAACTTAATTCTTGGAACTCGAGGATCTGAGCAAACAACTGTCAGGGTGAAATTGCTAAAAATGTGACCGCGCTCGAGATCCCTGTCCCAGGGGAGAGTAGAACAAACGGAGCACGTGCCGTCGGAAGTCTAGACTCCTGCGGACAGCAGAGGCTCCAAGTGATGTTGGTGAAGATGTTGAGCCCGATTGTTCGCGCCCACTGGTCACAGCTGAAGCACGTCCCCTTTCAGAGCTCTGTCAATTTCCACGTCCACCGCCTGTTGCTCGGGTGTTTCTGCTCCCAGCTCTCCGTAGTGGGTCAGTTGCAAGGATCAGGCGAATATGGCCTGGGTGAATAACTGGGACCCAGGGATTCAAGTCGAGAGAGTCCCATACGAGGAAATGAAAGATCAGGGTTGTTACAGACAGACTAGGGGGTCACACACAGCTGATTAGGGAAACAATTCGGGCCTCGGTGAAAGGCAGCCCCCACTTCCAACCAGTGAATCGACCAGAACTGTGTACAGGAGAGGGTCTTCGACTTTTTTCAGGAGTCGGGTTGGTGCGACTCTACCCGCTTTTCATGTCACCAGCAAAAAAGAGGGCTAAGCCAACAGTCTTATACAGGACCCTCTCCTTTCTCCTTTTTTTCTTAGTTTCTTCCCTTCTTTTTTTCTGTTTTTTTTTTATTTATCTATTTATTTATTTTTAACGATGAGGTCTCACGTTGGAACTTGAAACTTACTTGGTAGCCCCGGCTGCCCTCCCGCCTCAATGCTGGAACTACAGATATCCACAAACTAGCTTTCTGGCTGAGATATTCTTATACATTTTTCTAGATGTACTTAATACTGCATCAAAGTGACCTTTGCTTGTTTGTTATTGGTTTTAGATACACACACAAACCAGAGTCAACCAGATATGAGACTTCTTATTTTACGATTCTTCTTGGTTTTACATAACTTTGCTCAGTTGATTTTTCTATAACGTGACAAAGGAGAAGCTCTTAACGCAGGGAGCCCCTGAGAAGAAAAAAACAATTTCACTTTTATTTCCTAGTCTCCTACTGAAATTCAGTGTTCTCTTCGTCTGTGAGCTTAAGCAAGCTGCCACGTGGCGCTAGCCATACCGTTGCCTTGTTCTCGCTTGTATTACACTCTCTGTAAAATTTTCAAAACTTTTTTGGCGTTTCAAAGAGTGGTAGCTGCAAGGACGGGGCTAGAAACTGTGATTTAATGGATTAACAAGACCCACATAGGCAGGAAGCAGTGCTACACATCTTCAGTCCCAGAACTCCGTGGGTTTGAGCCCTCTGCGGTTTGAGCCCTCTGCCTGGGTTGAGAGAATACCTCAGTGCGGGAAGAGCTTGGCTTGCAAGCATGAGCACATGAGAAGAGCTCCAACGTCCACATAAAAAGCCGGGGGTGGTGTGGGCTGCTGAACCCAGAGACCCGCAGATCACCTGATCTAATCAGCAAAACCTGGGTCCCCAAGAAAGACCTGGTTTCAGAAGACAAGATAAACAAGTCCTGAGAAACAACACCCAAGGCTGACCTCTGGTCTCCACATGCACGTGCCTGCTTGAACTGACATCTGACCCACAAAGAAACAAACACCCTATCAGTGGATCCATCTCTACCTCCCCCAGCAAGCCTCAAATAATCCTTGTCTCCGGTCTCTGGCTCCTGCTGAGTGTGTTTGTTTTGGGGGTGGGGGTGGGGGTTGGGGTTGCTTGAGGAATTTTCTATTTTTTTTTTTTTGGAGGGGGATTGTGTTGTTGTTATTTTTTGAGACAAGGTCTCGCTATGCAGCCCTGGCTGACCTGGAGCTCATTTTGTAGACCAGATCCGTCCTCACAGAGATCTCCTGCTAGGGTCTTTGAGCCTCTGTAAAACCCTTAACAGTGCCAGCCTCCTGGAGTTATTAAAAAGATTACATGGTTACATGGTATAAGTGTTGTAAGGTGTTCGTTCTGCCTCGTTCCTTTGGAAGGAGTTAGCCCCTACCACTCTCTCTTGAATTTCTGGTCCTCCTGCCTCGACCTCCAAAGTGCTTGGATCACTGCCTGTACTACTTTACAGCTGCTTTATGAAGATGAAACCCAGGACTTGCTGTGTGCTAGACAAACACTCTGCCAACTGAGCCTCATCCACAACCCTATGGACTAATGAGAGACCAGCACGGTTTTCTTCTTCAGCCAGGGTTGCTTGAATGGCTACTGGAACCACTAAGGTCACCAGGAAGTTAGCAAATGTGAGGAATGCAGGAAGAGCAGACTGCCTCCTTGGTCAGTGGAGTGACCCAAAGCCTGCCTGGTGACCTACCCAGAACCAAATTGTGCTGGGGAGCAGAGCTGATGACTTCAGGGTCCGCCAGTGAGGTACCCTTCTCTCAGGATTCAAGTATCAGACAGGTTCTCTCACTGAACCTAGAACTCACCAATCAGTTAGGCTGGCTGGCCAGCATCCCCAGAGTTCAGATCATAGTCGAGCACCCCCATGTCTGGTGTGCTACGTGACTGCTGTGTCTTCCACCCCCCAGCTCTAGGGCTTTTAGCAAGCAGCCGTTCCTCCCTCTCACTCTTATCTCCTCATCAGTGAAAGGGTAACAGTTCCGTAGGCACGTCGGCGGGCACGGAGAGATAACAGCAGACAGACAATAGCCTTAGAACAGGCGCCGCGATGCCGTTGGTCAGCGCAGCTCATCACCACTAAGCAGAGGCCAAGCCCTGGAATGGAACTCAGTATGAGGCCTGAATTTAGTCCACGGGAGGATGCACAACAGAAGGAAGCAGGAAGGAAGATTCCTCAGATGTTTCAAGCCAGAGAGATCAAGAATGTACTCCCAGCACTTGGGAGGCAAAGGCAGGAGGATCGGAAATTCAAACTCATCCAGGGCTACGTGATGGATTCAGAGTCAGGCTGACCCTGCCTCAAAAAAAAAAAAGAAAGAAAGAAAGAAAGAAAGAAAGAAAGAAAGAAAGAAAGAAAGAAAGAAAGAAAGAAAGAAAGAAAGAAAAGAAAAGAAAAAAAGAGTATGTCTGATAAGTAAAAAGGAGGTTTTACTCTATAAGAGATATTTATCAAGTTATTTTTAAAAATACTGGTTAAAGTACATTATATGCATGTACTAATACAGTTCTTCTATATAATTAATATGCATTAATTTTTAAAAGAGAAGAATGTTCGCACCGTAGACACTTCCAGCATCCCGATTATCAGAAAGCCAAGGTAAATGATTAGGGGAGCTCACTCTGCAACTGTGGCGACCTGTGTCCAGCCCAGTCTCCTCTGAGTGCAAAGTACCTCAGTGACATTTAACTGATAACAACAACAACAACAACAAAAAAAAGGTAAAGAAAAAGGAAACAAGGGAGCTTTCTATCACCAGTAACACAAAGCCCAGCTCAACCAGGGTGACAGAAGACCCCATCTCAAATCTGTTCCTCAGCTGGGTGTGGTGGTGCATGCCTTTAGGCTCAACCCTGGTCTACAGAATGACTTCTAGGACAGCCAGAGCTACACAGTGAAACCCTGTCTCGAAACAACAAAAACACAAACAAACAAAAGACAAACGACAAAGAAATGAAACTCCCCCTCTCTCCCACACCCCTCCCTCTCACCCACCCCCAAAAAGAAAAAACTAAATAAATAATAAAATAAATCCGGGGGCCAGCAATATGGCTCAGCAGATAAAGCTGATTGCCAATCCTGAAAATCTACGTTTGATTTGTAGGACTCGTGTGGTAGAGAGAGAGAGCTACAATCTGCGTTTGATTCCTAGGACTCATGTGGGAGAGAGAGAGAGAGAGAGAGAGAGAGAGAGAGAGAGAGAGAGAGAGAGCCTATGAACTCTTGATGTTCTCCTCTGACCTCCATGGCATTGTGGCACACACATGGACACACACAGAGATTTTCTTTTTTTTTTAATTTAAAGAGAGAATAAACAGCCAGGAATAGTGGCACATGGCCTTCTAATCTTAGCACTTGAGAGTCAGAGGCAAATGAATTTCTGTGAGTTCTAGGCCAATGAAGGAAGAAGAGGAGGAGGAGGGGGAGGAAGAGGAGGAGGAAGAAACTCCAGCTTCTATCTTTAGGCATGCAGGGGGATTTTGAAGGGACTCTGGCCAGTTTGAGCACGGCTCTGGCAGGCCTTGCCCTTTTCCCCCATTCCTTCTGCCTTGCTAAAAACCATCCAAAAGCTAGCCCCCAAGGTCTATTTCCTTATTTGGTCACTTCTTCCTCCTGAGGCCGACTACCAAGATCCAGTTATCAAAGTATTGAAACCCAGCAATCAAAAGTCGCCTTTGGCTCACCTAACAAACATGCCCAATTGAAATCAACACCTTATCCTTACCCGGGGCTTCCCCTTTTACCTTTAAAAACCACCGTTTCCCCAAGGGGCAAACCTGTGCCATCTGGGGCAAACAGCCCTCCTTCTCCCAGTTTCCTTCCCCTCTCCCTCATCCTCTATCTCCTGTCTTTTATCTCTTATCCTCTGCCCTTTGTCCCTCTGGAGCAAATAAATCTCCTTTGTGTGAGAAGTTAGTCTTGGGGGTCCTGAGCTGATACTTTTCCCTTTTTTAGTTTCCATGGCGACCAGCCACACTGATAACAGAAGGAAAACTGTTCTCCTGGAGTGGCCTGACCAGCTCAGTTTAGTTCACGAGTTCTATCCCCAATCCTGAGGGAGAACTGAGTCAACCCCTTAGTCATGACCAGAAACCAGGAAGAGACAATAGGTGATAAGACCCAGAAAACATCACCTCTGTGTCCCTGTGCCTTGTGAGGAAACACAAATGGCCATGGACCAGTCTCTTCTCAGGAAGCTTCCTTGTCTTCAACAGTGACATACACTTCCATCAACAGCTTTTTACCTGCCCTTACCTGCACAGGTGTGATGTAACCAGTTACCCATATGTAATAGAAAATCAATTTTGAAAATAGGTCTCTTGGGCTGGAGCACTGGCTTAGTTAAAGCACTGTCTGCTCTTCCAGAGGTCCTGAGCTCAACTCCCAGCCACCACGTGGTGGCTCACAACCATCTATACTGGGATCTGACGCCCTCTTCTGGCATGCAGAAAGAGCACTCGTATAGATTAAATAAATAATAAATAAATTAATCTTTTTAAAAAGAAAGGAAGAAATGTCCCAACATCACATAGTATGTATGGCTGTGGGCATCTTTTTCCACAAAAGAGGAAGATTAAATGTGCAAATAGAAGTTTCCACCTTACCTTCTAGGACCTGAGATAGGTCAGGGCTCCTGGAGCCTTCTGCAGACTGTCCCTGCGTGAGACAGTGACCAAAAGTACAAGGGGGCAGGGGTGGTACATATGTGTATGTAGCTATATGTACATGCATGTGGAAGTCGGTGTTTGGCTTATGCTAGGTGACCTTGTTAACTTGATTGGACCTATGACCAGCTGAGAAATGGGATGTCTGTGAGGTTACTACTGGAAGGTTTACACGAGGGGAGACCCTCCTCAGAGTGGGAATCACCTTCCAACTGAAGCCCAGAGAGTAGGAGATCCTATGGGGAAGCAGTATTGCTTTTAGCCTGTCTGCCTTCATTTCTTGCCGTCAGTCCATCTACACTGTTGTTGCTGCTGCCGCTGCCACCATCATTGACTGATGTTGGAGACCAGCTCCTTCGGCCTTCCAATATGGACTGAACCTGGTTATGAATGCTGAGGTCTCATGAATTGAGCAGCTACTAAATTCTCAGCCGACAACCGCTGTTGGAATACTCAGCCCATAGCATGTAAACCAATCTAAATTCCCTTTGTAATACATTTATTCTACTGATTCTGCTCCTCTGAAGAGCCAACAGATATACTAGGCAAGGCGTTATCCAACTGAGCTGCATGGCTAGCCCCATCGTACATACAAGCTTAAAAAATGCAACTGCACACGCCCATATAATACACAATGTGTGTGTTAAGATATGTAACACATGGGGCTGTCGAGAAAGCTCAGTAGTTAACACTGGCTGCACTTCCAGAGGACCTGGGTTTGATTTTCAGCCTCCACATAGTGGCTTACAACCTTCTGGAATTCCAGTCCCAAAGGATCAACTGCCCCCTTCTGGCCTCCTCGGGAAGCAGGAGGGCACGTGATACACAGACATGGATAGTTGCAGGCAAGACATTCATGCACAAAATAAGTAATTTTCTAATTAAATATATAGCTCATTTTTAATATGTAACTCTTAGCATGTTAAAAACAAAAAACAAATAACAATCCATACAAAGGGTCTGGTTAAACTTAGTGGTCCTGACACCGAAACAAAGAGAAAGAACAGTATGAACAGGCCTGGGGAAGGGGGAGGAGGGAGGGGGGGTAAGGGTGGGTGTGGGGAGGGGGAGCAGGGGATGAGGAAGCGGGGGTGGGGGAGTGAGGGGGTAGGAGGGTGAGAAGGCACAGAGAGAAGAAGGTATTATATACGTGTCTGAAACTATATTTTTAAAAATACTGAAAGGGAGTGGGGCAGTGGTGGCGCACGCCTTTAATTCCAGCACTTGGGAGGCAGAGGCAGGCGGATTTCTGAGTTCGAGGCCAGCCTGGTCTACAGAGTGAGTTCCAGGACAGCCAAGGCTATACAGAGAAACCCTGTCTCGAAAAACCTAAAAAAAAAAAAAAAAATACTGAAAGGGGCTTGCTTGTAGACCTGACTCAACAGTTAAGAGTACTTGCTGTTCTTGCAGAAGAGCCAGGTTTGGTTTCTAGCACCCATGTGACATCTTGCAACCGCCCTCTGTTGGGCTTTTTGGGTACTGCATGCACATGATGCACATATACATACAGGCAAAACCATACAGATAAAATAAAAATAAATCTTTCTTTTAAAGATAAAGACTACCAAACTGATATAAACTCTGATATAATTTTGTATACTTACAGAGACTGGTTATACACAGCAAATACTTATTTTTAAGAGTGTCATTTCTATCTTTTACTGAGAAGAGATCCCCCATGAAGATGGACAATGAAAAAAAAGGATCCATCCTGGGAGCCAAGTCATCAAAAGGAAAGCACTCTTGGCTGCTGCAGGAGGTATGTACCCTTGGGCTGAGAGCCATGGCCAGGGCCCTCCAGCCTGTTGGATGTTGTTTGTTTGGTTGGTTGGTTTTGCTTGTTGTATTAGCTTTTGAGACAAGATTTTATTATGTAGACCAGCCTGGCTTTGAACTCACAGATATCCACCTGCCTCTGCCTTCCAAGGGCTGGGATTAAAGATGTGCACCACCACACTGAGCAACCCTCCAGCCAATTAAGTGCTCCTTTTACAGGAGCTAGCCCAGTGAACAATACCTTATGTGGGATGAACCTGGACCTGAACAGTGAGGAAGCTGCGACCTCCAGCTGTCACCTCCAGCTCCTCCAGCTGTGACCTCCAGTGGCTGCCTGAATCCCAGAGTACTTGTTCTACTAGCCTGAGGCAGTAAATGGGTTTCTTGCCATTTATATGCCACAGATTTTCTGATCAAACCATCAGCTGGGCCAAGTGTACACAGCGTGGAGAGAAATGTTTCTCTTGCAGAGACATGGCTTTGAGGAGTAGCTAGGGCTAAACTTTCAGAGTCAAGAATATTTGTGGAAATGGTCTTGGTCTTCTGTTAGGAGGAACCAGGCCCTGCCTTCACTCCATATCAGGAACAGGAGTGCCTAAGACATTCATCCATTCAGCAGGAACAAAGAGAGAGAGAGAGAGAGAGAGAGAGAGAGAGAGAGAGAGAGAGAGAGAGTTTACTGCTAGGAGAATGCCCCCTACATTCTGTGTCTAGAAGCAAATGACCTTGCCACTCTTGCATATAATTGTCAGAATTTAAAAAGGAGGCTGGAGAGATGGCTCAGAGGTTAAGAGCACTGATTGCTCTTCCAGAGGTCCCGAGTTCAATTCCCAGCAACCACATGGTGGCTCACAACCATCTGTAATGGGATCTGATGCCCTCGTCTGGTGTGTCTGAAGACAGCTAAAGTGTATTCATATATAATAAATAAATAAATCTTTAAAAAAAGAAAAGATCTGGTGTCAGTCCTTAGGATCTACACGAACCTCTGTGGTCTTCTGGTCTTCTGGGAGCCCCATTATCATGGGTTGTCTGGTGTTCCTGTTATCACCTCTTTATGGAAGAAGGCTACGGTTAGCTGTGACCATGCATAGATTACTGTGGGAGACCAAAGCAAGGCTGCAGCTCAAGTTGGCTTCTCATGCTTGTACCGCCAGCACTTGTCCTGCCAGGAGGTCACAAAAGGCAGCCACTCGGGTGGGTCTGACTCCCAAGGAAATGTTCCCCTGGCCACAGTTGACTGACTCCAAGGTAGCCAGGGACCAGCCAGACGTGAAAGATACCAACTTCAGCCAACGAAGAGAGGCTCAACCAAGAAACTGGTGGTAACTGTGTTTTGGTTTGGTTTGAGTTTTTGTCAACTTGACACAAGCTAGAGTCATTGGGGAGTGGGGAGGGGGGAGGAACTCTCAATTGTGAAAATGTTTCCATAAGATTGGTCTATAGGCAAGTCTTAATTAGTGATTGATGTAGGAAGGCCAGCCCACTGTGAGTGGTACCAATCCTGGGCAGGTAGTCTCAGATGATATAAGAAAACTGAGCAAGCCTTGGAGAGCAAGCCAGTAAACAGCACTTCTCCACGGCCTCTGTATCAGCTCCTGCTTCCAGGTTGCTGCCTTGAGTTTCTGCCTGACTTTCCATCACAGCAACAGAAGTCCTAAACAGTGACAAGGCATCCCGCTGATCTGTACAGGTTCCTCTTTCGGGGAGCATGAGAAAGGACCACAGCCATTGTCTTCTGAAAGCCTGAGCTTGGGGCCACCAGGCTGTTGTTGCACTCTTGTGTTGGGAGGAGGCTGGAGGCCACACCTGCCTGGGGAGCTCAGTCAGCTCTCCCTCTGGGACCTGGGAGACATCAAGTCGGAAATTCTAGTAAGGGTTTGAGAGCCCTTCTTCGCTTGAGAACTGGTTCTGGGACATTCTGAAAACATTTTAAAAAGTTCCTGGGAGCTCCCCACTTTCCACCACCCAATCCTTTTAATGATTTGCAAACATGTAAAATGTCCTCCCTGCACTAAGCAGAGAGAGAGAGAGAGAGAGAGAGAGAGAGAGAGAGAGAGAGAGAG
>NW_021620849.1:1827162-1868070 GCF_004785775.1 Grammomys surdaster
CTAGAGTTCCAGAGGTCAGTATTAGCTCATTCTTTTAGTTAGCTACCTTGTTTTCTGAGACAGGGCCTCTCACAAAACCTGAAACTGGCTGCTTTGGTTAGATTGTTTGGCTCACAAATTCCAGGAATCCATCCAAATAGCCAGTGCTAGGGTTAAAGGCTGATGTCCCCCACACCCAGCCTTTGTGTGAGCACTGGGGTGCAACGTCAGCTTTCCATGCTTGCATAACAAGTGCAGCCCTCCAGCCTCCTAAGCAATTTTTTTCTTTTCTTTCTGTCTTTTTGGAGTTGTTTGTTTGTTTGTTTTTGTTTTGGTTTTTGTTTCTTGTTTGTTTGAAACAGGGTTACTCTGTATGGCCCTAGCTGTCCTGGCACTCACTCTGTAGCCTTGAACTTACAGAGATCCACCTGCCTAGACTTCCTGAATGTTGAGATTAAAGATGCCTGCTGCCACAACCAGGTTTTTTTCTTGCTTCTTTGTTTTTTTTTTCTTTTTTTTCTTCCTTCTTCCTTTCCTTCCTTCCTTCCTCCCTCCCTCCCTCCATCCATCCCTCCCTCCCTCCCCAACCTTTCTTTCTTTCTTTCTTTCTTTCTTTCTTTCTTTCTTTCTTTCTTTCTTTCTTTCTGTTTTTGAGACAGGGTCTTGCTGTGTAGCCCTGACTGGCCTGGAACACCCTATGTAGACCAGGTTTACCTTAAACTCACAGAGATCTACTTTGGCCACTTGCTCAGCCTCTTTTGAATTAAAGGATCTGGAACAATCACCAATTCCAGCCTCCCTCTGGACTCCCACAGTGTCTAGGCATGGAGCACACAGGCAGCAGTAGTTTGCCTTGTCTGCTGTGGTTTGAACATTTAGCTAAGTGACACAGGCTGACCTGGAATTCCTCATCTTCTGCCTCAGCCTCGTTAGTACTGAGGCTGTAGGTGGAGTGTGAGCCACTACACCCAATTTTGGTTAGCTTTTGAAGGGGTGAGCTCAGGGAAGGAGAGGCTAATTAACATTCCTGGTCAGCTCAGGAAAAGCCCCAGAAGAGAGAGACTAATCAACATTTGTCAGACAACAGGGGAAAAGACCGACCTGCAGGTGGGGGAGGCCCGGAGCACATGGACACATCCCACAGGACAGACCTTGGCCACCTCATTCCCTATGGACCAATCAGTTTAAAAGTCACACTGTTTTGCCAATCATATTGTGCCTAGCTGCTGTTTCTCTATGCTACCCCTGGAGACTGTATAAATGTCTGCAGAACGAGCTTTGTGGGGTTGCCTCTCCTTTCAGATGTAGGATGACCCCAGCACGCTGGAACAATAATATTCCCCTTGCTTTTGCAACGATCCCTGGCTTGGTTGTTCACTCAGGGGATCCCCAGTATACTAAGGCTCATCAGAGTCTTTTTTTTTTTTGACTTTTTTCTTTTTTTTTTATTGGATATTTTATTTACATTTCATATGTTGTCCCCTTACCCCATCCCCCACCCACCCGGGAACCCCCCATCCCCTTACCCCTCCTCCTTCTTCTCCGTGGATGTAACCCCCACCTACCCCCCCACTCCCACTTCCCCACCCTCAAAATTCCCACCCCCTAGGGCGTCCAGCCTTCATGAGGTCAAGGATCTCATCTTCCACCTGTGTCCGGCAGGGCCCTCCACTCTTACGTATTCAGCTGAAGCCCTGGATCTCTCCCTAAGTGCTCCCAGGACCCTGGGAGCTGTGGTTGGTTGGTATTGTTGCTCTCCTCATGGTGCCACAAACCCTTTCAGCTCCTTCAGTCTAGCTCATCAGAGTCTTACACTTTCTCCTGCACTACTGTATGAGCTCTGGGGTGGGCGTGAGTCTGCATTCTTTCTGTCTCCATCATGGTGGTTTATATTGGCTAACAGACAATTCCGCTAGGCTCTGCCCAACAGCTACCTAGCAACAGCTTACGTCATCACCTGCCGCCAGGTGTGAGCCAGGCATATAAGAAGACTGCTGTGCACTGCTCCATCTCTCTTCTCTTGTCTCTGTTCCCACACGTTCCTGGCCAGCCTCTCTTCCTCTCTTTCTGTCCTTCTCTCTCCCACTTCTCTGCCCTCATAGCTCTGGTCCTCGGTCTCTGCTCCCACCGTTTCCTCCATAACAACGCTTTATTCTAGGCCTGCCACATGGCATGATTCCTCAGGGGGACACCTTGGCATGGGCCTGCCAGGTACCTCCTTATTACAGCAATTACACCTCATTGTATCGCGTTATAAAACCTAACAGTTTACACGAGAAATGCCAATAGTCTTGCTCATTACAAAGTTTGGTCCCCCTACCCCCTCATTGGTGGCAATGTTTGGGAAAGGCCTAAGAGGTGAGGCCCTGTTGGAGCAAGTGTGTGGTAACCCAAGCTGCTGGGTACGACGACGCCTCTGAGGGACTTTTAGTTAATGAATCATGTGAGGTAGGAAAACCCACTTAAATCCAGATCACTCGAGGTCAGAAGATCCACCCTAAACTGACTGTGAGACAAGTCTTCTGGTGGCCACCTATATAAAGGACCAGGAAGAGGGAAGCTTAGGTCTTTGCCTGCTTGTCCTCACTCTCACTGGAAGACCATTCCTTCCATGACATTAAAGCCTAATTTCTCTGGGATTCTGGAATACATGGAAGACCAGCTGAGATATCCAGCCTCACGGAATGAACTACTACTGGATTCTTGGACTTTCTGTTGATAGTCAGCCGCTGTTGGAGTAGCGGGACTACAGCCTATAAACCACTCTAATAAATCTCCATTAGGTACAGATAGATTCAGTCTACTGGTTCTGTTCCTCTAAAGCAGCCTGACTGACTCAGAGTGTGTCAGAAGCTTTGAGAGTTTAAAGACTCAAGCCACTTCTAGTTTACTCCATTTCATGCCATTCAGGATACCATCCCTTGCGTGCCTGTAATCCCAGCACATGGGAGACAGGCAAATCTGAGTTCGAAGCCAGCCTGGTCTACAGAGTGAGTTCAGGACAGTCAGGGTTATACAGAGATACCCTGTCTCGAAAAAATAACTGTAACCCTCAGCTTACTGCTTCTGCCTCCGTGCCTTCTTTCTACCACCATGGACTCTAACCCTCTAAGCCCAAATAAAGTCTGTCTTCTATAAGTTACCTTGTTCTTGCTGTTTTATCACAGCCACAGAAAAGTAGCTAAACACCTCACACTACCTAAGGTATAACCTACACAAAAGAAGTGCCCAGACACTGTTTATGGAACGACCTCACGACCTCTCCAGTACAAATACAGTCCTTTTTGACCTATGTACTCTCTGTGCTGTTCAGATTTGTGAGCTGGAACCAGAAAGATTCTGACCGTTTAGCAAAGAGGTGTAATAGATAGCCTTTGTGTGCATACAGCTGGATACAAGAGCTGGGAGGTAGGTATCACGTAGACCCAAGATCACACCATCACTATGAGTTCAGGGGACAGAAGGCTCTTCCTGTCACCATGGTTGTCACCATGGTATAGAGCCCGTGACTCAACAGTGCCTTGAGGTGGGTCTACCACAAAATCTTTTGAGCCAGAACTCACTGACCAGTGCTAGGGCCACATGAGTGTTTATCTTTAAGTAGAATGTAAGTCACAGGCACAGCTGCTAGGGCATCTGGGAAATGTAGCTCTTAGCCTTCTGTGCTGGCCAATTTTATGCCAGTTTTACACAGGCTGGCGTCATCTGAGCGGAAGGACTTCAATTAAGACATTGTCTCCACAAGATCAGGCTGTAGGCACGCAAGCCTCAGGAGAATTTTATTTATTGGTGATTGATAGGGAAAGGTTCAGCCTACTATGAGTGGGGTGACCCCTGGGCTGGTGGTCCTGCCTGGGTTCTCTAAGAAAACACACTGAGCAAGTCAGTAAGCAGTACCCCTCCAGGGCCTCTGTATCATCTGCCTCCAGCTTCCTACCTTGTCTAAGTTCCTGTCCTGACTTCTTTCAGCAATGTGAAAAGATAAACCAAATAAATGCTTTCTTCCCCAAGTTGCTTTGGTCATGGTGTTTCATCATAGCAACAGAAACCCTGACTAAAATGTCTTCTATCCTCTGTAGTTCCTGGGGGAGTAGAGTAGTGGTACCTACCTGTAATTCCAAACAGGAAGATGGAAGCAGAGACCAGTTCCAGTAGAGAATATGTAGCAGACACAGCTGTACAATTGCACTTGCTGTGATATGCAACATCTTCCTGGCCCAGGACATGAGAGCATGCACATTGGCTTCCAGCATAGAAGGCAAGAACACTTTCTTCCCCACCTTGGAGTCTCCTATGCCCGCATAGTGTCCATCAGGGATCAAATGCCCATTGATTTCTCTGGCCAAGGGCTCATGTTTTCTGTGGATCCCAGAGTCAGGGATCTAGAGAGTCATTGTCTGGCTACCCACGTCCAATCCCTAACCCTATATTCCAAGGAGTTCAGTAGCCATGGGGAGGAGAAGCTAAGTGTTAGGGCTAAGGCTTGCACTACATCTATTCCAAAGACAAAAGGCCTGGCTTCCAGCAGAGTCTGAATCAGTCAGGTAGATGAACCCTGGGACCCACTGATACCAACCAAGCCTCATGGCTCCAGACAAAAGATATGTTAAGTATGGATTGTGGTAGAGGTAAAGGACACTGGATCCTAAGAATACACTGGAAGAGAAAGTAGGGATCACTGATGACTCAATGTCCCCAAACATTAGCAAAAGCCAGTAGCTGAGAGGCTGGGACCTGGGGATACAATCACCTGTGCCCACGCTGGGAGGGTCAAATAGCAAAAGAAGCTGCTCTGATCCTCAGCCAGCAAGTGGATAGACACTGGCTGCTCTCCTTCATCCCCACTCAGGGCCTTCTAAGTGGCCAGTAGCCCACACCCAGCCAAGAGCCATCTGAAGCCAGGCTGAGTCCAGCGAGATCCTTATGTTCCTGATGATAGGGGAGACCATGGCCAGGCTGGGCCTGTGTGAGCCTGAGCTTCAGCAGGTAAGCCCAAAGCAGGCAGAGCATCGAGAGAGTCATGCCCACACTTCTAGCTCCTGTGATAAGTGACATGAGGGTCCCCAGGAAGCTGGCATCCCCAGGACTTAGACTAGATCAGGGCAGCACATGCTGGCTCTTGGCCATCTCCATGGCCTCACCCTGAAACTCCTGAGTGATGTCTCTAGGACACCAGAATCCCACAACAATGTTGCCTCCTGAAGGGAGAACACAGTTGGGGGAACCCCTTCTATCAAGACAGGCATGGTGGTTGGGATGGCTGTTCTTGGTTGTCAACTTGACTACATCTGGAATTAACTAAAGCCCAAGTGACTGGGCACACCTGTGAGAGATTTTTTTTTCCTGAATTAAATAATTGGAAGCGGAAACACCACACCACACTTTTCATCTAAAGTATTTATTTATTTATTTATTTATGTGAGTACACTGTTGCTCTCTTCAGACACACCAGACGAGGGCATCAGATCTCATTATAGTTGGTTTTGCTGGGAATTGAACTCAGGACCTCTGGAAGAGCAGTCAGTGCTCTTAACCTCTGAGCCATCTCTCTAGCCCCTAATCTGGATTTTTTTTTTTATTTTGTCTTTTTTTTTTTCAGAGCTGAGGACCGAACCCAGGGCCTTGCGCTTGCTAGGCAAGCGCACTACCACAGAGCAAAAACCCCAACCCCTTTTTTTTTTTTTTTTTTTTTTTTTTTTTTTTTAAGGAAGAAAAATTCACCTTTAGTCTGGCAGCCAGTATAGAGGACATGGAAGAAGGAGGCTTTTGGTCTTGCTCTCACTGGCTAGTCTGTTCCTTCACTGGTATTTGAGCCTTCTGTATCTTTAGGATTCTGACATATGTCAAAGACCATCTGAGACATCCAGCCTCATGAACTGAACAACTACTGGATTCTTTAACTTTCTGTTGGGAGTCAGACATGATTGGACTAGTTGGACCACACAGCCTGTAAGCCATGTATATTCAGTCTACTAGTTCAGTTCTTCTAGAGAACCCTGGCTAACACAGATTTTGGTACCAGAAGTGGGTTGTTCTAGAGCAACGGAAGTATAAGTGCTTTTATTCAATTGGGAATCTGTGTGCCCAAATGTTAAAGGTCCTTGTCTCCAGTTGGTTTTTGATTGATCAATAAAGATGCCAGTAGCCGGGCTGGAGAGATGGCTCAGAGGTTAAGAGCACTGACTTCCAGAGGTCCTGAGTTCAAATCCCAGCAACCACATGGTGGCTCACAACCATCTGTAATGAGAGCTGATGCCCTCTTCTGGTGTGTCTGAAGACGGCTACAGTGTATTCATATATAATAAATAAATCTTTAAAAAAGTACATTAAAAAAAAAGATGCCAGTAGCCAATGACTGAGACAAGGCAGGACCCTTAGAGTTGAGCCCCTTAGAGTTGAGCCAGCTAGGACGCAGTGGGAAGGAGACAGAGGATCAGCCAGGATGCCGTGGGAGACGGAGAGCTGAGGAGAGAGAGCCAACGAGCCATGTGAGAATTCGGGTGGGTGGCCACTTCCCATTTCCCCGATTGGGCCGTGGGCCTGGGGTAGCAAGGGAAGGCTTAAGAGTGCCCAGCCTTTGACATAGTCAAGGCTAGTGTGTGTGTGTGTGTATGTGTGTTTCATCCGAGGATCCAAGGGTGGGTGCGCATGTGTGATCCGCTGAGAGCCAAAGAGTAGCAAACTCACCGCTACAAGGATGAATTTTTTAAGTCTCTGAATAGGCTTTCCATGTAGCCAACACCTGTAATTACTGGAGCACTCCAGTTACTGAAAGTCTCCAGAAGCTGGGAAAGTCCTAAAAGCCCACGGTGTGAACTGTTTTAGAAACAAAGGAGACAAATGCCTTTGATTAACCTGATTGGCCAACTGTGAGAGGCAACAAACAGATTTGGCGACTCTCTATATAAAACTTTTTCCAATTTTTGGAAAAATAAGGAAAACGATGCTGCTGGTTGGTTGCTCCTAGCATCCCCGGATAAATAAAACAGCAATGTGCTCTGAGATAAAGTTAACCAACCTCTAGCATCTCAGACTACAACGGACAACAATGAACTCAGATAAAATTGACCAGCTCCAGATGTGCATAAAACATCTAGAGGGTTCTGAGTGTGCCATGAAAGAGAATCTTCTCTCCAGCAGTCACAGGGCTCAAGCTGTGGAAAATCAAACCGAAGCCCTCATTGTAAGATTGTCTAGCTGGACATGGTGGCGCATGCCTTTAATCTCAGCAGTTGAAAGACAGAGGCAGGGGACCTCTGAGTTCGAGGCCAGCCTGGTCTACAGAGTAAGTTTCAGGACAGCCAGGGCTACACAGAGAAACCCTGTCTTGAAAAACAAAACCAAAAAATGGTCGGGTAAATTACAAAGAAATTTTAAGTCCCAGCCTCCCTTGGTGTAAAGGCATTAATTGGCTAAAGAATGGGATTCTGTAACTTGGGATGGAGATAGTGGGAGGATTCTCTTGGGGCTGAGAACTTTGAACCCTCAGATTCTCAAGGATTCTGCCAAAGGGAATAGTCTCTCCACCCACAGCAGAAGATTCCTGGCCACCCAAAGCACTGAAGTATTGCCTTTTCCACCTTTGCTTGAGGAAATCAATTCTTCATTGTCTGCTAAACCAGCTGCGACATTCCCTGAAGGAGTTGCCAGACAAGACAATACTGATGTTCCTCAGGGTCCACCAATGGTTTCTCCTAGACCTAGAACCAGACTCGAGGCTAAGCAGGCCCCTAGAGGGGAGGTAGGAAATGTGGTCCGTGGGGAACTGTGCTCCATTACTAAGGAGCTTGACGAGTTTGCTAATTCACTCAGGCAGAGGTCTGGGGAACGTGTGTGGAGTGGATGTAAGGGTGTGGGATGATGGTGGAAGGAACATAAAACTACGTCAGGCTGAGCTTTTGACATGGGCCCACTGTACTAGAGGTTCTAGACTTAATATGTATGCTCTCACAATTAAAAAGGAGCCATGAGTTTGTTTGCTGGCTGAAGCGTATCAAAAGATGGCCTACTGAAAAAGAGTTGGAGATGCCTGATAACCTTTGGCTTAGTTGATGATGAAGGCATTTTAAGGTTCAGGGAAACTGCAATGTTTTGGTTTGCTTCGTAGTTTTCATGTATACTATTATGAAAAAGTTTTAATGGGAAACTCAATAATTCTCTTCTGTTAGAGAAGATTAGGGTTGGCTATGCTCTTAGAGAGTTTGTGGATAGAGATGAAGTGCTTGGGAAACAAAAAGGGCCCCTGGGAGGAGAACAAAGGTCAGGCTTGGTGAATGAGAACCGGAACGTACCGGATAAAATCTGGAATGAAACTAGGCTGGGAGGCAAACCACCCTGCTTTTAAGAGTGAGAAACCGCACAGGTAGCACGTGTTAAGGTGCAGTCTAGTGCACCACCAGAGAATTTGCTCGGGCTTACACAAGTACCTTCAGCCTTCCCAGTCTTTGTGCAGCATACGCCTGCTAACAATGGTGGACAGGCTCGTAATGAATTGACCTGGAGACCAATACAAACATTAGATTTGAAGCATTTTAAAGAGGCTATGGTGTCGTATGGCTTACATTCTTCCTTTGTCACTGAAATGCTAAATAACATAGGGAGATCCCACAAGATTAGAAGGGCTTGGTGTCAGCTGTTCACGAAGACACAAAACTAGCAAGTTTTAGTTTAGCGAGGGGTATAAATGTTACTAAAAACAAGCTGCTTGGTGAAGGGTGTTATGCTGACTTACAAGAAGAATTCAGTTTGATGATGCAATGTCGGGCATTGCAGCTTCAAGAGCTTGGCTTGCTTACAGAGGGAGCTGTGCAGTGCTGTGGTTATCTTCGCTGATCTTCACTTCCGTGAAAGAGGCACAGCTGAGAACTTCTGGTGTTCCTCCTGGTCCCTTCTGCTGATCCGCCAAGGCTGAGGCCTGGCTGTCTCTGCTAGGTAGTGCCACCGCTGCTGATCTATGTTTGCTATCCTAACTCTACCGAACTGGACTGCCCGTGTGTCCCTGAAGTGTTTGCGGGTGAATCAAGCTGTCATTGCCTGCTAACCTGTGAACTGAACTGCCGATTTCCAGACAACACAGATGGGAGCTGCTCCAAAGAATCTTTCTAAACAGGTCCACTTTCCCCATATCCTTTCTTTTCCACTATCCCTTGTGGGTGGTGGGCCTCAAGGGAAGTTAAAGCATTTAAGAACACTAGTCCTATGAGACACAACATGGTGAGGGGCCATCAGCACATTCAGGGAGCTTTGCTGTCACCCCTTTCCTTACCCGAAATCATAATAGACAGACCGTAGTAGACAAAGTAGTTTTTATGGTGATATGACTCATATGGACATTTGATTCTGGCTAACCAATCATCGTGTTTCCAGGCATGAAACAGACAAGAAACCTCCAAAAACTTCTCAAACGAAAAAAAAGGCAAAATGAAAGATCGTGGCAAAATGAAATCTTGGCCTAGGAACCAGTTTCTAGACTTGAGACATTTTGCACAGCCAGAACCCCTTAAATGAAGGAGCAGCCAGGTCCCCCTGAGAAAGGACCTTAATAAAATATGTAAAAGTTTTACTGTCAGCCTTTCTCCAGTCCTTCCCCAGAGGGACCTATGGCCTTTTACAAGGGTAGCTGTATACTATCAGTGACATTATAGCGAAATATGTGTGTTTTAAGTTTTGTTCAGGTGAAAGTTACAGAATTGCTAGCTGTGAACTGACATCAGTGAATGCCTAGGAGAGTATAGGAACAAAGATGTCTTTAAACAGAAACCCAAACCAAAGTCATATATTGATTGGTTGATTAAATTATAGGATGAGGCTGGGGAGATAGTGAGGGGTTTGTTTCTCTCAGAACCCACATTTTTAAAAGGGAGGTGCTAGATGGATGGCTCAGTGGTTAGGAGCACTGTGGCTCTTGCAGAGGACCTGGGTTCAATTCCTAGCACCCACATGGTAGCTCAAAACCATCTGTACCTCTTGTTCCAGAGGATATGACGCCCTCTTCTGACCTTCAAGGTCAACAAGCACGCACATGGCACAGATACATGCAACTCAAACAAAATATGCACACACAAAAAATAAATCTAAAAAATATTTGTAAAAAGCCAAGTTGTGGTAGTGTGTGTGTTTGAAATGCCAGCACTGGAGGGGACAGACAAATGGATCCTCTAGCTGATCAGTGGTGGCACACACCTTTAATCCCAGCACTCTGGAGGCAGAGGCAGGCCCATCTTTACATAGACATCTGGGGCTGCACAGAGAAACCCTGGCCAGCCAGACTAGCCTACGTGTTAGAGGAAAGGACCCTGTCTTGAGAGAGAGGGAGAGAGAGAGGAAAGGAAAAGAAAGAAAGAAGAAAATGGACCACCACCTGAGTTACCTGAGGTGGCATTCGAACATCTAGCTTCCCCGTATCATCCACCCGCCCCCTCTTGACTGAAGGTTCTCAGGAACCTAATCCTACGTATAGCCTAGGACCTATGGTCCCCTCATGTTCATGGTGACTTTATAACTACAGCAGGTAATGGAAGCTGATTATTTGTAAGGGTGGCTCGTGATAGTCCATAGGATGATCATTGTAAGCAGTAGAATAGTATGTGTAGGTAGATGGGTCCCATATTTGGGAAGGTTAAAAAGAAAAGGTGGGGGGTGGGCTGAGAGGTGGGGAAGAGTCCTCCGTGTGCTCTTCCACATTCTGGAGAGTAGAGACAGGAGAGGCTGGCACTCACCAAGGTCCATCTCTAATATTAATAAAGCAGAGAATGGACACCTACCATTAGCCCATCATCCTCAAGATCCTATGTGCTAGCATTTTGGTGGGGATGCATTTGAGAACACAATGCTGCTGTTTGTAACTCCCCGAAGTGTTCCCACACTCTGTATCCCCATCTGCACTGGGCAGCCACTGCTCTGTGACTGCCTGGACACTCCAAAGCTTTCTCTCTGTGCCTTGCTGTCCACTGTCTCTCTGGCCCAGTAGCGTGGGGGTCTGTGTGCTCTTCTGAGGTGATGACTCACTCCTGTGCAGAGCCAACAGCTAACCTCTGTGGTACCAGAAGAGTAACATCACCGAGCCTTGATTTAGCTGAGACAGAACACCCACAGCACCACTCTCACAGGCTGCTGGGAGCACGGTTCAGATTTGTCCCTAAGTCCTTCATGGTGTGCAACTGCCAGAGAGAGAGAGAGAGAGAGAGAGAGAGAGAGAGAGAGAAATAGAGAGAGAGAGAGAGAGAGAGAGAGCGGGCTACCTTCTTTAGCCAGGCTGAAGCAGGGTCAGAACAGCTTGGACTTTCCAGATCTATGAAGGATTTCATGGCCACAGGGATTGGTGGCAGATTCTCTATGGTCTGTAAATTGAAATATAAATTCTAGTTAGCCTGTACAGAAGACACACAATCCAGGTATCTTATTTTCAAGCTGTGAGCCTGATTGGGAAGGTTTGGAGCTATTCTCACTTATACCCCAGCCAAGTGTCCCTTGTTACTTGCTGTTTCTCCTGGCCATGTGCTCACAGTCCATCTCCTCTCAAGGCTGCTTCTTCCTCCCTCCATCTCCTTTCTTCCTTTTTTCCCTCTCTGCCTGCAGCCCCCAGCCCAGTAAATAAAAACCCTTCTACCTTTATCTACTGCCCAATCACAGGCTTTAGCCTTTGATTGACTAGTTAGCTTGGGGTGCAAAGTTTTCACAACAAAAGCTGGTGTAGAGAGAGTTCAGTCTTCTTGGGGCAAACAGGTCTTGAGCTACAGTATTTGAATTAGCATTTGAATACATAGCAACACCAGACCATGCCCAGGTGGATCCAGACTGGACTTCAGAGAGGGTCCTAAGAAAGAGGTGTTGGAGAGGGGGGAGCAGGGGGGGGAGGAGCTGGAGAGATGGTTCAGAGGTTAAGAGCACTGACTGCTCTTCCAGAGTTCCTGAGTTCAATTCCCAGCAACCACATGGTGGCTCACAACCATCTATAATGGGATCTGACGCCCTCTTCTGGTGTGTCTGAAGACAGTGTACTCATATACATAAAATAAAGAAATCTTGAGAGAGAGAGAGAGAGAGAGAGAGAGAGAGAGAGAGAGAGAGAGTAAGAGAGAGAGAGTAAGAGAGAGGGAGAGAGAGAGGGAGGACCGGCACAAAGTGCCAATGACCCTGTGACTCAAGCCCACACTGGCCCCAGCAGAACAGAGTTCTCCAGCCAGTGTAGGGAATGGACTTGGATGTACCTCAGTTCTTCCATGTTAAATTTGCCCCCCAAGTCTTAGGTTGAAGTCTAGTGCCCCAATACCTCACTCAGACTGTGACTATTTGGAGATAGGCATTTGTTTCTTTGGAACCGAATCTCATTCTGCAGCCCAGGCTGGCTTGGAGGTTACCATGCTTCTGTCTCCTAAGCCCCGGGTCGGCAGTGCTGTGCCGCCATTCCTGCCTTGGAGATAGCTTCCTTTAAAGCACTAAGGGACTGGAGGGATAATTCTGTGGTTAAGAGCACTTGCTGCTCTCCAGGAGGACCCGTGTCCAATTCCCAGTGGAAAACCCAACCAACCTTGTCGTTTTCTCCCCCCAAAAGAAACTTCATTTTGTGTGAGATCAGGTGTTAAACACCAATTCTAGGAAGAAAATCACTCCTGAGCAAACATCCTGACACTGCCACCATGCCCTTTAGCAACAGCCAGGCTACAATAGCAGGACCAAGGTACAGAGAGATAACCTAAGACATCCTGCAGAGAGTAGATAACCCGGCCATCCTGTTTGTCAGGTGGTTCTGCCCTTGTGTTCAGTTCCTGCAGGTTTTGCCAGAAATGCAGTTTTTAAAATATTAACTTTCTGACCTGTATGGAAATTCCCCAAGTTTGCTGTAACCATAATAAAAAACCTGAACCCCTAAACTCAGGGCTGTCATTCTGACCCACTATGACAGTGAGAGTCTAAGAGCTGGAGAACTCATAATAAAAACCTTATATATTTACATCAGACTTGGCTCCTTGGTGATCTTTGGGTACCTGAAACTTGGGCATAACACCAGCACCCCCATGACAGTTTACAACTTTGTAACTCCAGTTCTAGGGGATCCTACACCCTCTTCTGGTCTCTGCCTGCAGGCACACACATAATTCACAGACATATATGTAGGCAAAATACCCATACATATAAAAAATACAAACTTTTTTAAAGAGTCAACAAGATGGTTTGGCAGTTAAGACCACTTGCTGTTTTTGTAAAGTATTCAGGTTCAGTTTCCAGCAGCTCACATAGCAGCTGACAACTTCCTGTAATGTCAGTTTCAGGGTGGTAAGTTATTTCTCTGCTGGTGAAATGAGCCAGTTTAGGCCAGATTAAAGTATACATAGGCAGGCTTATTGCCATGAGGAGGGAGAAAGAGGTGATGGGGAAGAGAGACAAAGAGTACATATGCAGAGAGAGGGAGAAAAGAGGGAGGGAGGGAGGGAGGGAAGGAGGGACAGAGAGGGGAGAGAGAGAGAGAGAGAGAGAGAGAGAGAACACAAAATGTCTGGATTATATAGGGAAGAGTCTCTAGGGGAGGGTACCTCAGCTCCTAGGCTGAAAAGTTCAGAGTTGCTGGGGAGCGGGGGAGGTATGCCAGGTAGGGACTGAGGGATGCTAGGAGAACCTGGAAGCCAGGTCTGCTTTGGTATGTAAAATATGCACCTCAGTGCCTTGTCCTGGGGTCTGAAACCAAATCAAAACAAAGCAGATCAGACACCTGTTTTCTGTGGGTACCGGGCATGTACTTGGTACATATAAACTCATACAGGCACACACACACACAGACACAGACACATTCCCATAAATAAAAATAACATATCAATCTATAGTGTGGCCTGACCACCTCTGCTGAGAACCCAGCAGGCCTGCTGAGGGCAGGAGATGTTTCTATGCCATTGTCCCAGACCATACACATATGCAGGCAAAAGACACATAAAATAAATCTTTAAAGAGCTCATTAAACTGAATTAGATCATTACCCAATCTGGAGGTTAGGACGTAGCCAAACACCAAGGGACGACCACGTAAGACACAGAGGGAAGGTGCTTTGCCTATAAGGTAAGAGAAGAAGTCTCAGAAGATGCCAACCCTGCCGTTTTTGCCTTGAGCATCTTTCCCAGAAAGTGGGATGCTGATGAGGGAGGCAGGTAGGCTATGGTCCCACTCACTGGTTCCACATGACTTTTCCAGCATCCCTTGTATGTCAGGAATATGATATGAACGACAGAAAGTCCTTGGTGGTATGTTCTAATCACCCAAGGTAGCAAAAGAATGCTTGATAATCAGTTTTCTCTCTCAGGATATGAGCTTGGTGACTAATATGAAGCCCATTGGAGTTCATGGGGGGACCCAGGCCACCTGTCTGCCTGACAGTGCTGTACCAGTTACACTACTCTCTGGTCAAATAGGAGAGTACTATAGCTCAGCTAAATTGATGCATAAAATTAGCCCTTACAAGGCAGTTCTGGCTTTCTGGAAGGACCTTGGATACTTCTGACTGCTTTTCCCCAGGCTAGCCCAGCAGCATTCCCTAGCTCTTTTTTTCACACAGTCAACTCCCTTCCCCTGGACTTTTCGTTATTTTGTCTTTTTTTTTTTTTTTCCAGAGCTGAGGACTAAACCAAGGGCCTTATGCTTGCTAGGCAAGCACTCTACCACTGAGCTAAATTCCAACCCCCTCCCCTGGACTTTTCTACTCACATGGCCCAAAAAACCAAGATTCTTGCTGGCCTATTGTTCTCAATGCCCTTTGTAAATTGTGAAGCCGGTGGAGGTTGGCTTCCCCAAAGGATTCAAGAGCTACAATGAGTGAGTGAGGAGTTGAATCTCTCCACTGAAGACCAAGAAGGGGTTGAAGGAAGCAGGAGATAGAGAGCCTGGAGTTTGGCAAAGAAGGATTTCCAACAAAGCTCCAGGCTCAGGCTAACACAGAGTGTGAAGAGAGTGACTCTCAGAGAAGAGAAAGCTGCCCAGCGGGGGAGTAGAACCTTCTCAAGCACAGGCATCTTCAAGGCTTCAGGCTTGGTACTTCTGACTTTCTCCAGCAGCTAGTGATACCCCAGTCTGCTGCTTCTAGAAAGAAGTCTGGGACTGAGATCTTGGTGGAGAATCGACAGGGTCCTCAGTGATACCCAACATGAAAATGCACCTTGGTGTGGTCTGATCACTCCCGTCTGAGAGTCCAACGTGAGGCTATGGCCTCTGGAGGACAGGAGATGTTTCTATGCCGCTGTCCCAGCAGGAGCCCCCAGCATACTGCCTGACCTGTGTCAGACACTCAAGAAACATTGGAGAAGCAATCAAAGAAAGGAACAAAGGCAGTGTCAATCAGGCACAGATGTGCTGGAAGCAGAAACCATGCACATGTGTTGAGTAGAAAAGCATCTGCTATAATCCAATTGGAGAAGCTGGCAGTTACCAACTGAAGGAAGGCCTGCAGGATAGACTCCCAACTACTGCAGACTGGCCTACTGGGGCACGGAGCCTCTGCTTCCCTCTCTATCTTGGGGGAAGGGCAGGAAATTAAGAGGCATCCCATAGGTCTGCTGGGGTCAAGAACGCAGCCTTGAGTTGAGTGTGTAGTCACCCATAATTTGGGAGACAGCTCAATGGGATCAGGAGTTCTGGGTCATTCTCAGATACATTGAGGCCAGCCTGGTCCACCTGAGACCTTGTTTAAAATACTTTTTAAGCCAAGTGATGGTGGTGAACTCCACTAACCGAAGCACTCAGAAGGCAGAAGCAGGCAGATCTCTGTGAGTTCAAGACCAGCCTGGCCTACAGGGTGAGTTCCAAGACAGCCAAGGCTGCACAGAGAGATCCAGTGGGGGAAAAAAAAAGAAAAGAAAAGAAAAAAGAAAAAAAAAGACATTCTCAGGTAGTCTAGGCTTTCTTCAGTCTTGCTGTTATTCAAGAATGACTTTGAGGGCTGGAGAGATGGCTTAACAGTTAAGAGCACTGACTGTTCTTCCAGAGGTCCTGAGTTCAATTCCCATCGACCACATGGTGCCTCACAAACCATCTGTAATGGGATCTGTTGACCTCTGCTGGTGTGTCTGAAGACAGCTAAAGTATAGTCATATACAGAAAATAAATAAATAAATAAATCTTTAAAGGGGGGGCAGGCAGTGATGGCACACACCTTTAATCCCAGCATTTGGGAGGCAGAGGCAGGTGGATTTCTGAGTTCGAGGCCAGCCTGGTCTACAGAGTGAGTTCTAGGACAGCCCAGGCTACACAGAGAAACCCTGTCTCAAAAAAACAAAATAAATAAATAAATAAATAAATAAATAAATAAAAAAGAATGACCTTGAACTTTAACTTCTGATCCTCCTGCCTTCGCCTCCAGAATGCTAGGATTACAGGCCTGCCCAAGTCATTAACTTTTTTTTAAAAAAATGTGAGGCTGGCAAAACAGTTTAGAGGTTAAGACAAAGTATTGCTCCTACAGAGGACCCAAGTTCAATTCCCAGAACCCATGTTGAGTGGTTCACAGCTGCCCATGTCTTCATTAGGGTTACTATTGCTGCAATGGCTAAAGAAACACAGGGAGGAAAGGGTTAATTCAGCTTCTACTTCCACATCACAGTTCACCATCAAAGGAAGTCAGGACAAAAATCTCCAGTGAGGCAGGACTCCTGAAGCAGGAGCTGATGCAGAGGACATGGAGGGGTGCTGCTCACTGACTTGCACCCATGACTTGCTCAGCCTACTTCTTATAGAACCCAGGACCACCCACCCAGGGATGGTACCACCCACAATAAGGTGGCCCTTCCACATCAATTGCTGATAAAGAAAACTCTACAGCATTGCATCCAGTCCGATCTTCTAGAGGCATTTTCTCAATTGAGGCTCCCTTCTCTCAGATGGCTCTAGCTTGTACCAAGTTGACATAAACTTAGCCAGCACAGCTTATAATTCCAGGTCCAGGGATCCAACACCTCTGGTTTCTAAGGAAAGCTATACTCAAGCTCGCCCTCCCTCCCTCCCTCTCTCCCTCCTCCCTCCCTCTCTCCCTCCCTCCCTCCCTCGCTCTCCTTTCAATCTCTCTCTCTCTCTCTCTCTCTCTCTCTCTCTCTCTCTCTCACACACACACACACACACACACACACACACACACACGCACACACTTAAAAATAAAATAAGTCTTAAAAAAAGAATTTGTCATGGTAGCAAAGAAAAATATGCAGAAATATACTGGTCTTCCCACAGCTTCTTATGTATAGAAGGCATGGCTTTTCAGTTCCTTCTGTGTCACGGGACTAAGGAGATGGCTCGGTTGGTAAGATGCTAGCCATAAAAGCATGAGGGCCTGAGTTTGATTCACAGCACCCATGTTGAAAGCCAAACATGATGGTTCACTTGTAATCCCAATGCTATGGATACAGAGACCGCTTAACCTCTGAGGCTTGCAGGCCAGCCGGCCTAACCTAGTCAGTGAGCACCAGATTGCAATGAGCTATCCTGTTTCAAAAATTAGGAGGAGAGGCCTCTTGATGAGTGACATCTGAGACTGACCTCCGAAGTCATGTGCACCTGCACAAGACACAAACTATTCTTAAGAAAGTAGCACAAGAGCTAGACATGTGAGTATATACTTGTAAGCCCAGAATTTGGAAAGTAGAGGAAGGAGGGTGATGAATTGAGGACAGTCTGGACTATATAAGTCAGTTTCTACAGGGCTTGATACACTTACCAAGATGGTGTCAGAAAAAGCTGGGCTTTGTGGCTCCTGCCTACGATCTGCATCTGAGAGGCTGAGGTAGGAGGAACACGCACCGATTTGAGGCCAGCCTGAGGTATGTACGTAGTGAGTTCAAGGACAATCTAAGGTGCCTATTCATGTCTACATCAGCCCAGGCTGTGGAGCAGGACCTTGCCTTCAAAATACAAACCAAATAGCATTCCAGAGGCTGACGCAGGAGGATAGCAAATTTGAGGCCAAGTCTTTATAATAATCCAGGATAGCCTGGGGTACAAAGAAAGACCACGAACAAGTTAGACTATGGAGCTAGTAACATAGTACTTGTTTATCATGCTTACGTCTCAGCCTCAATCCCTGAAACACACGAGTGCACACACACACACACACACACATATGCACACGAGCACATGGTTTCCAACCAGGCATTCTAGTACACATCAGAGCCAAGGTGACAGTGAACTCAGCTCAAGTTCCCAGTCCTTGGGCTACATAGTAAGACCCTAATTCAAAGAAAGAAACGAAATAAACAGTTACTCTGAGTTCTCACACTGGGTCAGCCGCTGACTAGCCAGGACTTCATGCCTGGGATTGGATTTGCCAGGACAAAACCCATCAAAATAGCTGATCGGTGGGGATAAGTAATGGTGTACTTACCTCCGTGTCTGGCACAACGTACCCCCTCAGTTGTTAACTCTAGTAGATCTGCTGAGAACAAATCCATCCTGCACCATTTTCAATGTTAATCAACCAGCCCGTGGCTCTGAGCAGGCATCCAAATATGTTGTAAATTGTCACAGTTGCCACAAGGTGGCGCACCTGCCCTTGCCTCCGAGGGAACTTGCAGGATGGCGGTTTTGACAGGTGTCAGGTCTTTTCTTTTAAAGGCCGGTTTCATTCCGGAGTCCTGGTTTGCTTGGAACTCACTATATAGCCTCAAACTTGCTGTGATGCCCTGCCTCACCCTCCGGAGAGATGAGATTCCGGGCTTGCGACACTATGGCAGCTTCAGTGCCAGATCTTCAGGAGACCTGGCTCCGAAACATGTGCCCTTGACTGCACTGCAGTAAGCCTCGGGTGCCGCCTGTCGGAAAGGCACATGGAGCATCTTTGAGTCAGAGAACTGACAGTGACTGGACATGATCTTGTTAACACTGACCAAAGATGGGGACAAGGTTCAGCTGCAAGGGAATCAGTGGCTAGCAGAGTCTCAGACACTCTTTCTTCTTTGAGCCTCTGGCCTTTCCTCTGATGGCCACCTCACCCGTCTGTTCCAATCTCCTCTAATTTTTTTTTTTTTTTTTTGGTTTCCTCAAAGCAGCTAACTCTCTTCCAGGCCTCTGAGCACCTCTGCAAGCCTCCAGCCTGGGCTTTATTCCAGTGCTCAGAAGGAATGTGCTAGATCCAGGCCAGGCTAGAGATCAGTCCTCCTGAGCATGTGACCACCCACGATTCACTAGGTTGGTTGTCAGGGAGAGGGCAGGACACAAGGCTGTAAACACGGTCACAGAAGCCCATCTGGTCAAAATGGACATCTCTGGGTCACAGAAATGACATTGACTTAGGCTCTTCTTTCCTTTATTTATTTATTTTTATTTTTCAAGACAGGGCTTCTCTGTGTAGTCCTGGCTGTCCTGGAACTCACTCTGTAGACCAGGCTGGCCTCGAACTCAGAAATCCGCCTACCTCTGCCTCCCAAGGGCTGAGATTAAAGGCGTGTGCCACCACCGCCCGGCAAGGCTCTTCTTTCAGGAGCACACATTTACTTTTTAAATGTACTTACTTTTCTTTAGTGTAAAGCCATGTGAGCTACAACATCGCATAAATTATGTACCCAGTGGCCTTTGCGGGAAGGTTGCTTTGGAATTTGGTATGAACCATGCCATCGTTTCTGTGGGCCTGAGTCACCTTTTCCCAGACTACTCTGGTTTTGTTCTGTCTGCCTCCAGGAGACACTGCGTTGTTTTTGCTTTATACATGTCAGCACATCTCCTGCCTAAGTAGAACTCTTTTAAGTAAGGAGGTGGTGGCACATGCCTTTAATCCCAGAACACAGGACTCAGAGACAGGTGGGACTCTGTGAGTTCGAGGCCAGCCTGGTCTACACAATGAGTCCCAGGACAACCAGGGCTATGCAGAAAAACCCTGTCTTGAAAAACAAAACAAACCAAGCAAACAAAACGATAAAAAAGAATTGATTTTTTCATCTCAGGCATAAACATCTTCATGTTTAAGCAGAACCATTTGTTCTTTTTGGTTCTAGCGACTCGATTATAGCCTTTGGAAAGCTAATTACCTCTTCTGAGCTAAGCCTCTAGCAGTGTGGGCTCAGAACTCTGCACATATTTGTTGAGTAAAGGAATGTCAAGGACCCACCCACACTGTGGCCACTGGGAACATCCTATCTGAATCTTCAGAGATGTTCAAGACTGCAGCTATGAGTCGTAGGCTTTTAAGAAAGAACCTCCAAATCCAACCATTGCCTGCATCTCTAAGCATTAGGTACCCCCAACTCCACCCCACCCAAAGAGAAATGGCTTTTTGTTTTTCATTTTCTGAAATCTGTAGAAGACCCTGGCTGAAAGAAAGCCACTGAGATGGAAAGGCAAAGCTAGGGAGAGACTGACACTTCGGTAAGGACAGGGGTACAGAAAGGGGTAAGGATCTGAAGTCCCAGGCTCCATCCAACTGTCCTGATGTTCCCAGCAACGCAAATAATGTCCTTGATTCGCGGCAGAGTTTGAAAGGTAAAGAGGAGCCAGGAGGAGAAACAGATGTCCAGGTCACCCCGTACTGCAGTGTTCCTGGCTACAGATCCAGAAGCGGGCGTGTCACCGCCCACTCCACTTAAGCGGAGCCTTTCCCGCCGCCAGGCCAGGCTCGGTGCGCACTTGCATCGGAGTAGAAGGTCCGGCAGAGGGCGCCGTAGGACAACGCGCGGAGCCGCGTCAGCACGCCAGAGCCGCTAGGTCAGGACAGCGGACCCGAGGACCCCCGGTACGCCCGCGAGAACGAAAGGAAGAAATTGTGAATAGGAGTGTGGGAGACCCTTAAGGAACATCCGTGTCTGCAAGAGCTTTCATTTAGTCTAGGCAGATCTCAGAGCTCTGCAGGCCTCTCCAAAAGCAGTTCTGGAGCCAAGAGCAGTGGGAAGGATCCTTTGAGCTGCAGAGCTTGCAGCCGCAAGGTTCTGATCCGGTACGGATTCGAGACCCGCAACCTCTCTCTCCTGCCTCCCAGGCCTGCCAGGAGAGGCGCCTATTGTCCTGCGCACTCCATTTGCATCCTGAGCTCTACCTGCATCCTTCCTTGGGTCACAGTACCCCATCCTTTCCCTCTCACGAGCTGCTCTGTAACTATACTTTGGACGTCTGCTTCTAAGAAGTTAGACTAATCCTGGCGATGGCCCAAACAGGCAGACCAGAGGCTTGATCAGCTTCTAAAAGTCCTGTGCATCAGGGTTGGCCCTGGATTTGACGACCTGATTACACTCCCCCGCCCCCTCCCCGGAGCAAAAGGGTCATGCTTCAGTGACCTTGCTCTGGGAAAAGCAATGGTCAGCCTTTCCTTAGTTTTCCTGAGCCACTGACCTTCCGAACTTTCTTGTTTTATGGCTTCAAGGCTTAGAGAAAGTGTCAGGCTCCCGGCCTGTCTAAGGAGTTTCTGGGACACAAGGCTTCTGAACCCTTTCCGGAATATCCACCTCAGAGCTGAGCTATCCGCAAGATGCACAGCTCTCTGCATCCCTGGTCCCTGTGGGAGGAGAATAGGATTCTCCCTTGGCCATACTCACGAATCTGGGAAAGCATAGCAAGATCATGTTTAGCCATTTCTCAATGAGTCTGGGAAGCTGTCATGTTTGGGTCCAGGGCCCAGCAGTGCTTCCAGGGGTGACTCCTACTAAAGCTGGACCCCTTTCTCTACTCTTTCTGTCCAGGAGCGGCTTTGCGGCTGGAGGGTGCAGGAGTGAGGGAAGCCAAAAAGGGGAATAACATCTGTGAGAGTGCAAGTGGAAGACTGGAGATGTGACAAAGATATGTCCCTTTCCCATCTCATTCCTGATCCAGCTCTCTCAAAAACCAACCACTGAGACCAAGCACCCAGCGGCAAACCAAAGGGCTTTCAGACTGAGGTGAGTGGGTCAGATTCATTGGAGGCAGAGTTGCTCCGACAGCGCTCTCTCTCTCTCTCTCTCTCTCTCTCTCTCTCTCTCTCTCTCTCTCGATCCTAGTAACCTCAAAACGAACCTGCCCTTTTCAGTGACTTTACTTCATCCAAAAAAAGCGGCCGAGGGCGGGAGCATAGGGGACGAGCATTGACGCCTGGGCTGGAGCGGCAGAGGCCTAATGGATTCAAGGCCTGCGCAGGCAGAGGCGCACCCGCCGGCCTGCCCGCGCTCTCAGTAGCGGACAATGGAGTCCCAGGGTGACCTGAACAAAGAATTTGGAAGTAGTTAAACTGCAGAACACGTCCTGGGCCTGGGTGCCTCCTTTCAAAAGGAGCGCTGGAAGAAGAAAAGAAAGCACTGGGGGGTGAAGGGGGCGAGAAAATGCCCAGGGGAAAAGTTGGTAGGTCGCCCTAGTTGCCGCCAGCTACCAGACGCCAGGAATTCAATAGGAAGTGGGGGAGGGGAGGAGTAGACGAGCCTGCCAGACTGTAAGGAGTGGCTGAGAAAGTTAGGGGAGTGCTGGGGTTCCAAAACACGGGATAGCCTTTACCTCAGGCCAGGACAGCCTCCCCCCCCCCACGCGCGCGCAGGCATACACGTACACACACACACACACACACACACACGATCAAGTCTTCAAGGTTTGTGTGATCAGAGAGGTCAATGGGAGATCATCTTCGACTTTAGAGACTACCGCAGAAGCCTGTGCATGGAGTGTGAGGAGAAATGACTGGGCCCTTCAAGGCTTCTCCATCAAGACCTACCATCCCCACCTCTGTCTCTTAAGTCACTGTACTAGATCATCAACTCCCAGGGTCTCTGAGGCTGCTCTGTCGGGTGTCTGGACATGTCTCCCTCTCAGGTCCTTTCCTGGAAGCTTGTTTCTGGTTTCCTGTCCCCATCCAGTTCTGAAAGTCTGACTCATCACGTTCCTCCTGCCTCCTGCTCTTCTGCTTTTCTTTCCCCTCTTTCTCCTCTTGCTGTGTTCTGCACAATCAGCAATCTAGATTCTTCTAGTAAGAATCCCCCCCCCCACACACACACACTTTTTCCCTTTTAACATCAGGCCTCCAAGTGTAGAGGTTAAGGCCAGCTGATATGTTATTTTATGTTTTTCTGGACTAAGTTTTCCACCGTCAACACCAGCACAACCTGGGAAGAGAAGACGTCTAGAAAACCAGCTATACTGTTCTCAAACTAATTTTAAGAGGAAGAATCTAGGAAGATCGTGGAGACCAAAACAGTAAATAATAATAACAGGGGAAAAAATCGGAGCGAGACCAGGAAGAAGAAGAAAGGAGCGGTGGCAGGCGCAGCTTCCAGGAGGTGGTGTCCTAGGAATCCGGGAGAGCATTCCCTATTCAAACGGCTCGGCTCCCTCCTTTGGGAGGCGATCAGTTTGCAAGGGGTTAACTACGTTGCTCATGAACTTGGCCTGTCTGTCTGGCTCAGGATGAATGATGAGACACGCTGACAAGTTCGGCCGGAGGGACCTCCCCTGCTGTGGTGGCGAGGGAAACACACACTGGCAGAAGGGACCCTGAGCGAACCACCGGGGCGCAAGAGGAAGAGGTGGTTCCGCAGGTCAGGCACTCGGGTCTGCCTGCCCTCTCTGTTCCCGCCTCCTCTTAACCTTTCGCCCCCTCCCTTGTAGCTTCCTAATATCATCTTGAGGCACTAGAATTTTCAAGGGCTCTGACTCTGAGTCCCAGAACCCTGTAGCCGCCCTGCGGACAATGCCGAGCGCGGTGCAGCCGGCCTCTGGAGGCTGCCCCGGGGAGGCCGGATTCAGCATTTGGACAGCGGCTCGGGGGCGGTCCGCGGCCCAAGGAGTTTGTCTCACCCTGAGTGAGGTGAGGTAAGGGAGGCTCTGGGTCTCGGAGGAGCGTGATCCAGGCTGGAACACAACCCAAGCTGTCAACGAGACACGTTCCTGCGAGCTAAAGGGTTCCTTCCGAGGCTGCCTTAGGACCCCCAAACCAGCCAATCCCTCGTGGATTCCCTCAGCCAACACTTGTGTGCGTGAAAAGATCAAATGCCCCCTTTGCACCCAGAGCGCAGACGTGCCTCAAGCCCTAAGGCTCTCCATTCTTCCCCCAGCATCCTGGATCCCCGGGCTTGGAGCTGCCTGTGAGGCTTCCAGCCCTCTGCTTGTCACCACTTCCCAGGTGGTTGGTGGCTCTGGGTGAGCCCGGTGGTGCGGGCCGTTTCGGGGGGGGGGCTGTTTGAACGCAAGGTGGGCGCGGGCAGGCAGGGCCGGGTCGCAGGGCAGGGCGCCCCTCGCCTCCTGCCTCCGCCTCTCGGTTCCGCACTGGTCCGAGTGAGGCCAGGGGGGGCGGGGGGAGCCGCGCTGACGTCACTGCGGGCCGTGCCCGCCCGAGAAGGCGGCGCTGAGCCGCTCAGAGCCGGGAGAAGCGGCACGCCGCCAGGAACCCCCGCGCCACCGCCGCCGCCTGCCTCCAGCAGCTCTCGGCCACGCGACCGTGCGGGCAGCGGCGCCTGGAGGGCGGCCGGAGCTGGGCCTGAGCCTGGGGACTCGCCTGATCCCGGGCGGCCGAACCACCGTCACCACAACCGCCCTACCCCCGCCGTCGCCTCGTGGGCCCCCGGCCCCCTCCCGGGTCCGTAAGTGCCACTGCCTTCTGCGTCTCCGTCAGGCTAGAAGAGAGGGGCTAGGGCGTCAGGGCGGTAGTCTCCACTAAGACAGTGTCAGGGAGTCGACTGGACTGGTTAAGGGGCCTGGGCTGTCTCTGTGGGTCCCTCTTGAACCTCTCAAAGGCTCAGAGCTTTTCCTGACTACAGGAGGGTTGGGGGTTACGCTCTAATTGTGGGTCAGAGCTCAGGCATCTCCCGCAAATCGTCAAGACCAAGGTCAAGGGTCTTGGGATAGCGAGACGCGCCTGCGGTGTTCAGAAAAGGACAGGGTGAGAGGTCCGATGGAACTTGTAGGGAGGTAGAGAGGTTTGAGAGAAAGGATGTTTTTGAAAGAGGTTCCAGGGAGTCCTCCTCCCTAACTCCTACCCGTGACTCCTCTCCTCTGCCTTATTCCTCACCTCCCCCCCCCCAACATACAAATAACCTACAAAGTGGCTTCCTGGAAAAAAAATTCTTTTTGAGAAAAATGCAACACACAGCACCCACTTTAAACAAGGGTTATGACGTCTTTTTTCCCCTTCTGAAATGGAAAGTTGGGAAAGCCTTTCTGTTCAGCACTCCGCTCTACGCTTTGGGGCAGGCCTTTTGGAACTGTCCGTGGGAGGCTCTGACGCTTCCTCCAGTCTAGCCTCCTTTGAGCTGAGAAGAACAAGGGAACCATGGATGGAGCTTGAGGCTATTTAGGGTCTTCTCTGGGTGAAGCTTGGGTGTCAGAGGAAGGAGGCAGCCGGCTTTAGCAAGGGGAGGCTCCAAGCTAAATCTCTGGAGCAGAAAACCATCCAAAAATACAATCTCTTGAGCCATTGTGGCAGAGAGGCCCGGTGATCTTGATGCTGAACCTCAAGGGGAGAGAGACCCTCTTTGAATTTTCTTCATATTCGGGGGAGGTGATAGGTTCTTAAAGGGGGGCTGGAGTTTAAGGGTCTGGCTTTCAGTCAAGGGAGGTCAGAGGTAGGATAAGTGGTCACAGAGATAGAGTGCACCCCAGGAGCCTCCAAGAGCAATACTGGCTGGTCACAAGGGAAGGCTTGGCCATTCGAAGGAGGTATTTTGAGGTCCCTGTTTAGAAGAGCCCACACCCTTCTGTCTGCCTTCACCTCAGCTGTTGAGGAAATGAGCAGGTTAAAAGACAGAAAGGGAACTACAGCCCAGTTGGCCATGTGTATTTGAGGATAGGTGTGGAGGCCTCTGTACCCTCTGAGTACAAGGAACTGGCTCCGTCTGAGGTAACCCAAAGCTGGGTCTCCCAGTGAACAGCCCTTCAAGCCTCCAGACAATAGGAAGATCAGCTTAATCAAAGCTTGAGCCCGAGGAAGGGATGGGAGTGAAAAGCTGCCATGGGGAAGAGGCACCTGGAATTGGCCTGGGTTGTGGCTGGAGATTCTGTGTCCTAATTACAGCCCAGAGGGGATCAAAAGGAGTGCTCATTCCAGACTGAATAGCTGGCCAAGTGGCTGCATCTGCTGTGCTCCGTCAGCCTCAGGCTCCCAGCCTCAGGATCTGAACAAGTCTGGTCACAGGACAAGGGTGTCTGCACCCTACTGTGAGTGAGAGTGTGAATTGTCCCTAGTCCTTCTCGAACCCCTTAACCCATAAGCTGAATAACTATTGATAGGGAATAGAAACACGAGGCAGAGGGGAGGGGAGTCCATGGAGTGGATGCTTGCCAGCAGATGCAACAGCCGTCTCTGTAGATATGCGTGCACAAGTAACATACCAGCCTTAGGGGCGACCTCAGAAGCTGACTGTGGGAGAAAATGCAATGTAGGTTTCAATGGGTTCTAGGGCACATGTGTAGTTTCTGTAGATTCAGATATGGGAACTCAGTCAAGGACTTTTGTCCCTCTGTGGTGATTTGAATATGAAAAATTGAGTCTCCAACCTTTGGCAGAGATGTCTAAATGCTGGCCATCCCCCTGGGTGTTTGCTTTTCTAAGTTGCTGTAGGCACCCGTAGAGCTCAGGTTTCAAACCACAGCTAGGAGACTGAGGAAGTTCTGAGCTAGTGGAACTGCTGAAAGAAAAACTGCCCGTGTGGGTAGCTCTCAGCACCATGGCCAGGGCCTGTCAGCCGCCACCGGTTTTCTAGCTGGGCCACCTTCTAGCTCCAGTGCCAGCTCTTTCTTGGGACTTAGGGATAGTAGGCTAAAGATGAGGGATTGATAGAGGAGGAAGTGCATCGAACTTAGACCCGGCCCCAGTACAGTGTGAAGATGAGAAGACAAATCAGAGCCTAGGTGAACGGGGTCCTCCTTGGGTAGGCTCAGCCCCAAACAATGTGTCCCTTCTGGGTATGACCTGGAGGCTTCCAATCCTGTACATGGGTGTGGCTGCTAGCCCAAAGAGACTACCTACTGCCCTGTCCCACCAGAAGAGCCTTCAAAGGGCAAGCAGCGGATGGCTCAAGGCCCACACTTACTGTGGGCTCCTTCCTGTGAGTGAGCTGATAACGCCTTCATGCACCTGGACACTGGAGGTCAGGTCTTACAGGACAGGCATGGTGTGGGAACCTCGCCTGGCTGGACTCACCTGCTTTGGCAAGGGACTTGGTTTCCTAAAAGACAACAGAAATGTGGCTTTGATGGCATTGACCTGCCACACCTGCACAGAATGCAAAATCAAGCCTTTTAATCTTTCTCCCAGAGCCCTAACCAGCACTAGGCTTTCAGGCCAGGGCTCCAGCGTGCTGTAACCATGAACCTCGCCGAGGAGCCATTTTGTGCAGCGTCCTGCTTAAATCACACTCGAGAATGCTCCTTCTCTTTCTCTTTCCCCTCTCTCCTGCTCCCCGCTCCCCCTCTTTCTTCTCCCTCCCCCTCTCTCAGGTGAATCGTGCTCACACAGTTCCCTCTGCCTGTGTTCCACCCATCCCAGTTCAGGGTGGCCCGGAAGGACTAGAGCGCAGGAGGCCGCCCACACTGACACACAGCTAAATGGAAGAGGGTGTAGATTCCAGAGGCTGTAGGAGGAGAAGAAAGGGGCACCTCCTAATTATGAAAAATCCTTTGGAATTAACCAGGCAGGCCCAAATTTGAGGTTTCTTCCTGGGCCTTTCTGTCGGTAGGTCTGCCTCTCTGTTTCTCTGATGCTTATTTTCGGTCTAGCCTGTGTCTTTTTGCTGAGACAAGGATTTGTCTGTGAGGTGGCGTTTGGAGAGAGGTGTGTAAATGCTAGCTGGCTTGCTCACTGGCTGACAGGGGTGGCAGTGGGGTGCAGCCCACCTTGGATTTGGGGTCAGGATGAAAATAGGACAAATCCAAAACAAGCACGGGGGTAAAGAGATGTATGCTAAACACTGGCATTTAACAAAAAATCCAGATGTGTCATTTTAAGGGAACATGCTTTAGATACCTTTAGAAAAGCCCTTCCAAATCACCCACTTTGGGCCTATTCTTTGAACCCAGCCTTATGGGATTTACTGATGGAGGTGGGGAGGTCCCAGCCCTCACCAAAGCAGATCTGAATGAGTACCCCGACCTAAGACTGGGCTGGTTCAGGGATGCCTTAGCCCAGAGAGCCTTTGGGACTCCCGCATAGTCACTGCTAGATCCTGGAACCTCCTACCCCACTCTATTGTTAAATCGATCCTTAGCTCTTAGATTTAAGATCTTTCTAGGAACCTCTGGGGAAAAGATACCGAATTTCTCATATTTAATCCTTGGCCTCCCAGGAATGGGTGACGGGAGGTGAGTCAGAGGGCTCAGAGTGGAAGGGCGGGCACAGGAGAAAGGAAGAAGGGATTTGTTTCAGGTGAGCATCTCTGAGCCACTCACATTTGGGAGACTGAGACGGGACTGTCACTTCGGTGGCCAGGGATTCTTCCCTGGCTCTGGGAAACCCCAAAATGTCAATTCTTTTGCCTTGTGAAGTCACTTGGAGTGAGTGGGCCAGGGTGTGCTGTGAGCAGAAAGATGGCAGGAGCTGGTTATTTTTATGGGAGATGAATAGTAGTCCAATTCTGGCCTTGGATATCTTCAAGGCGCTGGGGCACAATTGATGGCATATCCTTGGCTGTACCTAGGAATGGTCAGAGGGAAAGGGCTAGCAGTCCGTGCCGACATCTAGGACCTGGTTTGAGTGTAGTATGCCACGGGAATCCTTACAAGTCAGGCGGTATGTATGGGATACACTGATCTAGAGACCCACTCCTTCCCTTAATCCCCAGTTTCTACCGCGTAGTCCGCACAGTGCTGGGCAAGGAAAAGAAAAAAGGAAGAGAGATCTTAAAGGATGAAGTGACCGGTTCGCAGCCTTTCCTGCGCTCACTTGGTTGCCCTGGTGAGACCTCGACCTTAAACCTCTTCCCTCAAACTCTAACTCTGGTGGTCTGCCGTGGCTGCCAGACACTCAAGACCTTGTGGGGAGATCAGACAGGTTTGAGAGAAAGGCCAGACTGTGTACATCCAGAGAAGCAGGCCTAACGCTTCTGAGGGCAGAAGAGGCGCTCCCCTGTCCTCGCGGCGCAGAAGCCGTGAACGCCGAGGCCATTGTAAGGCTGGGTGGTGCCGAGCGCGGGAAGGGGGCTGGGATTTGAATAGGAGCCCGTGATAGGCCGATCCCCCGACTGACGTCACTTCCCCGCGGGGCGATTAGCCTGCGAGAGGAGGGCTGACGGTCCAGTGCGCTGGGGGCCGCCGGGGCGCCCGAGGCTGCCCAAGCGCAGAGCGCCGGTTCCCCGAGTGCGCCCCGGGACGGCGTCGAAGCGGCCGCGCACGCACTGGACTGGGAACTGGGGATGGGGAAACCGCGAGGGCGAGGGAGGAAGGGAGCTGGGTGATCCAGGTAGCGGGAGTCCGTGTGTCTGTGTGTCTGTCGGTCCCCTCTGGCTCTCCGCGTGCGCCCGTGGCTGCGGGAGCGGAGTCCGCTCAGGCCCCCGCGCCGGGTCGGCGGCGGCACGTGGGGCCCACAGCGCGGCAGCGGTGCCGGCGAATGGGAGGCCCGTTTCTCTCTTTGGTTATCTAGCTGTATGAGTGCCACAGAGCCGTCATAAAGCTAGATAACCGAAAGTAGAAATGACTCTCACAACTTCTGCGTGCGATGGCCCGGCCGGCCGCCCTGGCTACAGGAGCCAGAGGAGCCCAGAGAAGCCCACGCCACCCAGGGACTCCAGCTCGACGGAGCGGCCACGCCAGGACCAGGTATCCGACCTCGACTTTCCTGGGGACACTACTTGCCGTGTCCTGGAGGCATCCCCTTCACCTCCTCCTCGGTCCCTGGACCCCCATCACCATTTCCCAGCGCTGAGGCTGGAACCCCGAAGTGGAGTGGGCTGGGGGCAGGGAACGGGCTGGGGTTGCAGAGGGGTCGCTGGCGGGGAAGGCGCCAGCCTTTGCCTTCACCCCATAAATCAGACTAGAACAATCCACGCCCGGAGCTGCAGACTGGGATTTTGGGATGCAAATGGGACGAGAAAGAGAACGGAGAGAGGAAGGGAGGGAGAGAGCGAGGGAGAGAGAGGGGAAGAGGGAGGGAGGCAGGGAGGGAGGAAGGGAGAGAGAGAGAGAGAGAGAGAGAGAGAGAGAGAGAGAGAGAGAGAGAGAGAGAGACCGGTAGGCGGTGTGTGGGGGGGAGTAAAAGGGTGGGCAGGGGGCTGCCCTGCCGCTAACAATGCAGCCTTTATCGAATTATTCGACGAGTCAGCCCCTGAGCACCATTAGCATACGGCTGGGGGGTTGCTGAAGCTTCGCCCCTCGGTGAGGTCAAGTTCTTGATAATTTGATCACTTTTCACCGGCTCTGGCAGCTGCCTTTGTGTGCAGTTGGGGGGTCTGTGTGCAGCGTGAAGCGGAGCAGAACTGGCGGGGAGTGTGCTCAATGGCAAGGGGCCTAGGCGGGGGCTTCCCGCCCCGACCGACCAGCCCTGCCCTGCATACAAACCGAGAGCAGGCTGCTGGGCGGGAGAGACGTAGCCCAGATCCTCTAAACCTCTATAGTTCTGGTCGGACGACTGGGGCCGACGCCTCCCCAACTTCCCCAACTGGTTAAGGGGCAGCCAGGCTCTCTGGAGCTCCTCTCCTTCCCGCCCCAATAAGTGGCAACATAAGATGTATTACAATGTCTAGCAAATAAAAAAGCAATTGGGGAAAATCTGAATTCCGTTCCCATGGCAACCCAATGCTGCACACCGGCCACTCAAGCTCCAGGTCCCTCTTAGCTGGGCGCAGCGAGTGAGGCGTGCCACTGTTCTGTGTCTGTGGTTCTTAGCTCCACAAGGCACAGAAGGTCTCCCTTTGAGGTTTATCTGCCTTCAGGTTCCTCTCCTTCCTGATATTTCCTTTACTCTCTTTCCTTATCTTGAAGTTTGGGGGCCCCTGCAACTTGGGAAACCATTAGGGCTCCCCCGTGGTGAATGTAGACCCATCTGTGGACCCTATCAAGTGTAGGGAGGAAAGGAACCAAAGTCAGTTCACATTCCTTAAAGCTTGGGATTCTTTAGGGTTCTTTAAAGCACATATCAGTGTGTACATGCCTTAGCAGATTGCCTGAGAAGGAGTAGAGCTACCATCCTGACTTGACCTGTTTTCTTTTCCTTGAACATATTAAGGAAGCAAATGTGAGGGGTGAGGGCCTACTCCTCAGGGAGTAGCACACACAGCTCAGAAGTGCAGAGGTGGGCACTAACTACCTAGGTCACCCTACCTCCATCTTGGCCCAGTTCAATCCCAAGAGCCTCTTGCCTTAGTTATTTATAAGATTGGTCTCTCAGCCTCTATCCAGAACCTGCCCAGCCCCCTTGTGATAATAGAAATCTTTTTCCATCTTTGTGCCTTCCAGCGTTTTTCCCGCTTTGCTTAGCAAAATTATCTTAACAACAAAAAGGTTACTTGTGTAAAAGTAAAACACTTCGGTGGTACAAAAGGGAGAACCTGCTGGGTGGGTGGGGGGGGGCAAGGTGTGGCTTCCATATGGTAGATGGAGAGTTTTCACTGCATTGCCTTTGGAATGTTAGCCATCAACAGAATTAAACACAGTGGCAGGAAAGCAGCTGCCTCGGTGCCTCCTTCTCAGGGATGGATCATTGGGTGGAAGGAAGAGTTTCATGATCCTGTTATCATTTCTCCCCATTTTGAAAGACCAGACTTCTTTCTTAGGCCTGTGAAAGGTCACTCGTATGTTTAGGGACCCAGGAGCTTCCCTACCCCCAATTGCATCTCCCGGGCTTGCTCCACCTTCCTGGTTCACCTGGGAGCCTGTGTGCTGGTGGTGACCTCATTTCAGAGGAAACCAGAGCAGCTCTCAGCCTGCTTGCCCAGCATGCCCCGCCTCCACACCTCACCGATGGGCAGGGGCTTCCCCAGAGCCTGCCCCAGGACTGGGATCCTTCTCTTCCTTCATCCCTACTCCTTTGCTATTTTTGCAAGAACCAGTCCCTCCTCAGCCAAGGTGACCATAGAGCCTCACAACTGTGTCTGCGTGTCTGCGGTGCAGTTCAGATGTGTGTTGCTTTTGGTTCTCTTGCTGTCTGGGCAGGCTGGGGTCCTGTTAGGAGTCCCATGGAGGAAGAGGCACAGCCTGAGAAGGTGCAGGACTTTTACCGCTTCCTACGAAGGGAAGAAAAAATCTGCTGATACAAAGCTTGCACTTTAGGGAAAGGATGAGGGCAGCACGGGAGGAAGTGGTGGTGGTGGTGGGATGGGTATACTGATTCTAATTCACAGAGTTTATCTCACACCCGTCACAAAAGGTTTTCAGGAGTGCCAGCCCATCCATTTTATCCTAACAGAGAGATGTTCAAATCCCACCCAGGACCCTTGGAACCCAAGACACAGGCTCAAAATTGTGTTCCTTATCAACTTCCCTAGCTAGCCTAGGGCTTCCTTGGGAAGCTAGGAGGGCCTGGGGCTTCCTCAGACTTTGCTCCCCGCCCTATCTCGCCCCATTGGCTTCCCAAGTGTTCTCTGGCCTGACTGCCCAAGTTTGGGTTATACTGCTCCAACTTGCACTAACTAGTCTCTTTCTATAAGAAAAGGCTTGTGGGTCCTGAAAACTCGGCTAAAAGTACAGTTGGAAGCCTGAATTGGCTGAGATCTCAAAGATGCCAACACCTTTCATTTTACAACTAGAAACACGGAGCATTTTGCAGAAGGTCGTAAGGTAGGCCACTTGGCAGGGCAGGATTGAGAACAGCCATCGTTGAGAAGGAGACTTCGAAGGCTTCTTCCTCCGTTGTCCAAAGAATTTCGACACTGAACTATACATATCGGCCATATGGGCCTCAACCCGACCAATGAAAAGCTGGCATCACAGAAACGCACGGTACATCCAGGCCAGAAGCTGGCTCTAGACTGGTTCGGGAGTTCTCGACCGCTGTCGGACCTCCCGGGAAATGGGAACAGAGCACGAAGCAGCCGGGCCAGGAGGCCTCCTAGGACCCAGTGCGACGCTGAAAAGCATGAAGGGTCAGAATTAGGCGCTCATTTAGCCAGCGTTACTAATCCGAAGTTACAGCGCTAATTCCCTGATCCCGCCGCTCCCACACGCAGCGCCGGGATTAGAGGCGCGGCCGCCCCGCCCTCGCCCCCAACGCGCATCCCCGCGCCCCGGGGTCCGCGGATCCCGCTAAGCTTCCGCCGGCGCGCCTGGCCGGCCGGAGCGCGCAAACTGGCCTGCGGAGCCGAGCGGGGAGCGCTCAGCCGTGAGCCCCGGGACAGTCTTGCCCGGACTGATGCGCCCTCAAGGGCCCCGGAAGGCGACGCGGTCGGGAGAACCGCTGGGTTTTCTCCCACCCGGGTGTCTACACCCAGAACAGCGGCCCTTTGGAGGCTGCGGCGCCATTTTAATCGACTTCTCTTCCTCCTGGGCTTCTCACACGCGTGGGGTGGGATGTCCTTGTCCCCTGTTCCACCCAGACTCGAGCCCAGCCTACCTTCCTCCACCCTGGATTAAGCGGCCAATCAGCTTTAGCCTAGGGTGGGATGAGTGTTACCATGGCAACGGTTAGAGCCCCCTAGCCGTGGTACCCATTGCGGAGGGTGTCTTCACTCCACCTGAAGAGTGTGAAAGGAGATTGGGGACAAGCTAGAGGTAAGGGGCTGAAGGAAGATTCTGGCACTTTATCCCCACACTCACACTCACTCCATTCTGGACCCTATAGATGTGAATGATGTGGACCCCATCTTCATAGCTATCTGGGCTTGTTCGGCTTTTTAATTAGCTGAAGATGAGCACTCCACAATCTTTTTCATCTTGGTCCAAAGGCCCTTCTCTTTTCCTAAGAAAGTTGTCTTCAGGAGTCCCCCCCCCCCCCAAAAAAAAAAAACTTTAACCAAACTGCCCTAAGGTTAAGTCCCATGATCTCAGGCAAGACCATTTTCTCATCCAGAAGATGGGTTGTTGTTCAGGTGCATCCAAGGACAACTTTCAAGGACAACATCAAGCATAATACAAGCTCTGTCTTGGTTAACACCTTTGAGGACAGGACTTGTGGGGCTAAGACCCAAAAGCTGGGATGTCCTTTCTAGCTAGAGTAGCCAAGTGTGGATGTCTTACAGATTCCTAGAGCTAGCTTTTGATTTCTTCTCCAGACAGCTGGACGTGTAGAGACGGGAAGGTCGTTAACAGAGGAGCCGGGGCGGGGGCTGTGACTGGAACAAAACCTTGGTCAGTGGCTCTGAGAATGGGCGGCCGCAGCTACTATAGCGCTGGCTCCTTCCTTCCATCCCGGTCCGGCTTAAGCGCCACTTTAAGTGGTCCCGGCATTCACTGGCCAGCCCCTCACCGCAATTGAGCCGCGGGGGTTTGAAAAGAGGGCCAGGGCCTCAATGACAGGACCTTGGGCCAGGCTAATTGGTTTTGGTTCAAGGGGATAGTGGATTTGTGAAAAGCTCCAAACTGCCTTTCCCACGCCAGAGCCAGGAGGAAAAAAGGTTGGAAGAGTTTGGGGCCAGGGCAGAAATCTGGGAGCCAGGTGCCTAGGGCTGATCCTCTTGTATGGTCTAAAACACCACTCTGATTGAAGAGTAGAGGATTTGAGGGACCTCACGAGCACCTGTGTTTTAGGGACAGGCAGGTTGGAGACCCTGCATGCCTGCACTGTGCCAAGAGTCGAGGCTCCCACCTCTGATTCTTTGGCTAACCCTCCTTGTGGAAAGGGCCCACTTTCCCTGCTGGGATCATTCAGAAAATACAACCAAACCAAACAGAGAAAACAGAGATGGCTCGGGGGAGTTAATAGTTCTTATCCTAAGAGTCTTTGTCCTGAGACAGTACTATAGTTGGTCTCAAGAAAACCTGCCTGTCCCTTGATATTATGTCTTTAAATTACTTCAGGCACTAGCAATAAGAAATAAGGATCAGGAAGTCCTCGGTACTTGAAAAATAAGTAAAAGAGTGTCCAAAGTTTTCTTTACAGTCTCAAAAATCAACCATTAATTGTACTGTGCCTTAAATATTACAACTTGTAAGTGCTTTAATATGCTCATCTCAGAATGTCTCTGATACCTGTATGCTTGCACCAAATGATGTATAATATACCCATTCTCACGGGCGCATATGTACATGCTTTGTTGATATGGAGTGGGGAGGTGAAGAGTCAGCCCTGTTGTTTTTTGTTTTTATATTGTGATGGCACTCCAGGCCAGAGCCATGCTAGGCAAGTGCTCTACCACTGAGCTACATCCCTAGTTCAACCCTACTTAAAGGGACATTGCATCCATAAAGACCTGCACATCAACTCCATTGTGTGTTGAATGGGACGTTCCAATGTGATCACCAGCTGAAGAAATTCTTCCCCAATCTTCCCAAATTTGCCCTATGTTTGCCTACTTGAAGCATATGATAAGTAGAAGAAAGGTATTTTGAAGAGATAGAGACCTCTGTGTATCACATTTTTTATTTTTACTTCTATTTTTAATTGGCTGGGGCCTAATTTTTCCAGGCCTCTGTTAATTTGCACATTGGATATTCGTGTGTAGATATGCATGTGGCATGTGTGCACGCCTGGGCCTTCTTATCACCGAGCGTGTGTTCTCGGTGTTTAAATACACACAATCCACATCTACACATGATGATGGGCTTACTATTTGCCTCTTGGGGGTTAATTTTCCCTTGGCTAATCCTCAGACCCATTAAGTTCTCCTCTCCCCACCCCCACAAAAAAAAATGCAAACCCCACTACAGACCAATGGTCTCACCCTGCTTCTCCAGCAGGCTGCTCTCCAGGCAGGGTGCTGGAGTGAAGGTCCCTATTAGGCAGACTTCATTAATGTTACCAAATATACTCCGGCACATTTACTCATCTACTATGAAGTATTATCATAAATAATTAAAATTAAACTGCACTTGTCAAAATAAATGAACAAAGTGGAGTTAGTGATGTCTTTGCTTTGATTTGCTTGCTAGGGGCTTGCTTACTCACTAATTTGAAGAAAAGAAGAAAGAGAAGGAGGAAAGAAAGAGTGATTGCCAGGAGAAGGGCAGAGCTGTGGAGAGGAGAGGGAAACCCCTCAGTCATCTGCCATTGGGCTTCCAGTCATTAGGGCACTCTGGGAGGCTGGAATGCAGCCTCAGACGTCAGCTCATAATGAATATTGAGGTGTGGATGTGGAAGGGGGGATTTCTTTGTTTACTGAGGAATGGCCGTGGGAGTGGGGGAGAGGATTGCCTTTGGGGATTAAGGAGTGGGCTTTGTTTTTATGAAGGGCCTCACTTCTTTTCTGAAGTTTTCTGCAGCTAATTGATTCAATTCAGACATTCCTCTTCCCCACTTGGCCAGCGAGGCCTCGTGCTTGTAAGATGTGCACAGCCCCGTTTCCCCATCTGCTCTGGCCCCTTTCTCCACTGTGACCCTTGAAAAAGTGTGTGAACCTGCACATCAACCAGATTGCAAGCTCTGGAGAGATCAGTCAGGGGCCGACACCTTTGGGTGGATATGTATGATGTGCACATGACAGACACACACACACAGGGACACACAAACACGTGCACATGAGTATTCCTAGATTCGTGATTTTCATCTGTAGATTATAGGTATACAGTTCTATGAATTCTGACAAATGAATTTACACCTAAGATAGCAGTTCCCCCTTTCCAGAAACTTCTCTCTTGCTTCTTCCCAGTCTGCCTGCTCCTACCCGCCCCCTTTGAGGTCCCTGTCAGTTTTACCTACCTAGGGTTTCATATAAATGGAATGGATGTATGCCAGCACTTTTAAAGAAAAAAAATTATTTCAAGTCTGGAGGGAGCATACTCCTTGGAGGCCTGGCTGAGCATGTGTCCAAGAATATCAGACTTGGGTTAAGCACTCTTCCCCTTAGATGGACTCAGAAGTAAAACCTGTAATTAGATAGGGATGGGGGTTGGTTTGGGCTGGTCCTTCCACAGGAGAGCCCTATTCTCACCCTAGGTCTGTTAATGAGCGGGGGACAGGTGAGCCTCACACATTCCAACTTGCCTGCCTTCAGCGGCATCCAGGAGCTGCTGGTGAGCTATTAATGGAAGGCGCAGGCTTTGTGCTAATTAGAACTCTTCAGCTTCCATCTGTGCAGGTGTCGGAGCCCCTCACTGGTCAGCCTCACCACCCCCACCCCAGCTTGTAACCTAGTTTCTGTTTCCCCCATGAATTAGGGGGTTCTGTGAGCAGAATTGCTTCTCAGTGGCTTAGGTCAAATCCCTAGTGTTTTAGAAATGTACAGGGTGGCATTCTCAGACCTCCCTCTTAGGGTAGAGCTGCACCACAGGCTGGCTGGATAGGGTAGGCAGTGGTTACAGTGTCTGTCAGAGATTGTTTTGTAAAGAGCTTCTTCTGGAGAGTGTGGCTTGTCCCTTGCCTCTTGTTATTATTTGGATTCTGGATGTCTCTGGAATCTAGTCTGGTTGTTCCCACTCCCCTCACTCACCTCACTTCACCCTATGGCTGCCCAATCTTTGATGTTCCAGACAGCCTGGGCTAAGAGCCTTACCCTTCATCTGGAAAAAAAAAAAAAAAGAAAGAAAGAAAAAAAACTTTAAAAATGTAGTATTTCACCTCAAGCCCAATGGATATAATTTTTGACTCTTATAAAGGTTTCATTGAAAAAAAAACCTTTATTAATGTCATGTCATTTAAAGAAAACACAGCTCTCAGAATGGAGCTTGGAGAACTTCTTGCCTAAATATGAAGGGGAAAGTAAGGGGCGTCTCCATGAATGCTCCTTTCAGCTTCTGTACTCCCTCAGGTCTCCTTGGGCTTGTGTGCAAAACTATCAAGGCCTTATGCCAATGCATCTCATATTGTTCAGGTTGGGTTATCCTGATAATATTGTGAACTGTGAGTGGATTGTGGCCATTGTGGGGCTTCTCTGGTTCCCTCAAGTTTTGCACCTACACTGAAGCAGGGTGGAGTCTGAGAGGGCTGCAGAAATCCCCTGCTTAGGGTGAAGGCAGAACTGGCTTGCTTATGTGGCTTTTCCTGACCCTGAGGGTGATTATTCCTCACTTGAAGTTCTAGAGTTCAAGATGTGGGATCACCAGGTTGAAAAACCTCACATTGTAAATTTTAGAAAGGCTGAGCTGCTGGGAGCTGCGAGTGCTCTACTCTGAGGCAGGATTCTTTCACAGGTTTTATCCTTTCCCACACTGCATGTATCCTTGAGGTGTGACCTCCACCTCTCTAGGTGAAATGGGGACAATAGAACCTGAACCTATAGGGATCATGTGAAATTTACATAAAACATACAAATAAAGTGCCTGGCACACAGTAGGTGGTGGTCAAAAGGTATCTCAAATGGCAGGGGCACACACACATACACACACCAGGTCTGAAATTCAAAAGTCTCCCTGCTGAAGGCAGAGAAGAAAGGGTCCAGCAGATGCGCACAGTGTCACCAAAGGGTCCATAGGCTGCCTACCTCCCCAGCTAGTAGTATCATCTCTGCTGAGTCCCAAGGACCACAAAAAGCACCCGTCGTATGGAAGATCAAGGAGAGACAGGTATAAATATTGAGCTTGGATGACTAACTAGAGGGATATCTGTCTTGAGACACTTGAAGTCAGCAGACTGGCATTGGCTACTCTTGCAAGCAAGGCTGGAGCCAAGGACTACCTCAAGGAGGGGGCAGTGTTAGTGCATGGAGAAAACCTACCGGGTTTTCTAAATCTTCATTAGTTGTGGCATTGGGAAAAGCTATGTTTGTGCCTCGGTTAGGTCGAGATCAGGCTTTCTGTCAACGCATCCAGGTGTCCTATCTAGTACAAACATGGATACTAGATAGAATCCTTCCATAGCAGGTACCCCCATCCAATGTCTCTCCTACGTCCTGGGCGGGCACTGTGGACGCGCAGAGCTCCAGCATTTCCCCCAGGTTGTGGTGATGACCTGTAGGACGCCTGAGTCCTTACCTCCAGGCCAGTGCTACAGGACCCGGAGGTTTCGAATAAACCACACACTTCTAAGGGTCGGTGGTGGCGGGTGCCCGACTTACTGCCTCTATGTTACAGTTGCTCACCAGCAGGTGCTCCAGATCCCCGCATTTCCTACCTGGGCTCTGCGTCCCCTTCGCTAGCACCTACTGGTCCTCAGCACGAAGGAGGCGCGTCACCGCACGGGAAAGGTGAGTGGCTGTAGCAAGGGAGTCTCAACACACACACACACACACACACACACACACACACACACACACACACACGGAGACTAGGGACAGTGGAAGATTCCAGGACCGTGTTGGTAAGGAGACTTGTGTTTCTACCTGAATCCCTTGAAAGGCGACCCCCTCCCTCTCTGGGTCAGAATCTAAAGTCACCAAGTCACCCTCATTCCTAAGTGTGCTATGGCTTTAATAATACACCTGCTGGCTTGTGCTTTGTAAGGCAATTCCGCTGGGCTGGGTGTGGAGCCCCCCTCTCCCCCGCAGGCAGAGCGCACTGAGGTGCCGGAATGAGTCTGGCCTCCAAAGTGACTTCTTGGACACCCCTGGCCTGAACCTGGCTCGCGAGAGGCGACCCGGAGCCTCGGCTGGTAAAGGGGCGGCTTGCCCGGGGGTCAGGCTAGCCCCACAGTGGGGCTTAGGGCCTGGTCCTGCGCGCTCGCTCTCAGAGCCCGTGCGGTGAGAGCTTAAGCAGAGACTCCCCGCAACGCACCTCGAGTCCCCGGCCTCTCCGGGCCTACGGAAGCACTGGGCGTCCGCGGCGAAGCCGGCCGTGGAAGGCCCTCAGAGCGCCGCCTACGCACGCAAACCCGACGCCTGGGGTCGAGAGGAGACCCGGAGGACCAACAGCGTCCCCTGGGCCTGCGCTAAGGCTTCGGCGAGGCGCGCTGCGGGGCCGGGAGGCCATTTTGAGAGCGAACGAGCGGCGGCAAGATGGCTGCGTGGGCACGAGGTAGGTCGCAGCGCCGCATGGTCCAACGAGCTCCTCCCCGCGTCAGCCCGGACGCGGCCGCGCAACCCCACGGACGCGGCGCGCGCAGAGAGCCTAGGGGTCCCGGAAGTCTCCTGCGGTGGGCCATCGCCAAGTATTCCGGGGTCCCCTTACCATCTTCTGTCGCCCCAGGACCGTGTCCCCGCGTCCCCGAGGCCACCGTGCCTTTCCTGGTTGATGAAGAGAAAGCAGCAGGAGAAAGTAGGCTGCTGCTGGCTGCTGGGCCCCTGGCAGGTATGCTGGCCAAAGGGTCTTCTCTGCCAAGCTGAGGTTCAGGCCCAACTGACCAACACTGACAGTAGTTTGTTGGTTGTTTTTTGTTTTGTTTGTAATCTGGACTCCAGAGCTCTTGGAGAGTTATTTCTTAGCAGTGTTAACCTGTGTGACCAAAGCCTTGAAACTAATGCAGGAGGTAGTGCAGTCTCTTTCTCCATTATCCTAGCCCATGGTATGACCCTAAAGCAAATATAGTCCAGGGCTCCAACGTGAGACCTGTGAAAGTGTGGTATAGGCTGAGGGTGACCTAGAGACCCCCATTCTCACCGCTCAGTCTGGGTGACTCAGTTTGAGGATGAAGGTGGCAGGATGGGAGCCCAGGGACAGCATCTTTGGACAGGCCTCAGCCCAACAGTCACAACTGTGTTTCTTTCTCTGGGCCCCTGTTTCATCAGTCATTGATCTGTCTGCCTTCTTAGCCATGGATGCCCTAAAGCAGACCCTACACATGTGTTTATGGACAGAGTCACCCACCAAGAAACCTCAGTTATCAATTTATGTTCATAGGATTCTGACTTGTGCCAGGCCTAAGAAGGTCTTGGGCCTCCTTATATAGGTGGGGTGAGGAGTCCCTTAAGTGACTTTCACCAAAGTGTATATTCAGAGCTGTTAAGCCTGAGGCCTTGTTTCTTAATTTAAATCTCTGTAAGTACATACACAGAAACACAAATATCTTGTCTGTTCTCCTTTCCAATAACCATCAGGCCTCTCCCAAACTCACATCCCCTTCTCCCCCACCCCCCACCCACCCCAGACAGGGTTTCTCTGTGTAGCCCTGGCTGTCCTGGAACTCACTCTGTAGACCAG
>NW_021620849.1:1868080-1890927 GCF_004785775.1 Grammomys surdaster
TTTCTCTGTGTAGCCCTGGCTGTCCTGGAACTCACTCTGTAGACCAGGCTGGCCTCGAACTCAGAAATCCGCCTGCCTCTGCCTCCCAAGTGCTGGGATTAAAGGCGTGCGCCACCACCGCCCTGCTCACATCTCCTTCTTACTCAGATTATTTGACAGCTCTCTTGGCCAACGTCTACCACACAGCCCTGACCAAGAATAGAGTTTATGATGGGCTATTGCCATTGCTCCGAGCTTCCTGGCAGTCAAGACAAAGAAAACATGATGACTTTATAAGCTTGCTCAAAAAGGAAGCTTATCAGGATTTGTGAGAGACAAAACATTTTTCTGATCTATGTTTTGTATAAAATTTAGAACTTGATGGGCTGGAGATGTAGCTTAATGGTAGAGCACTTGCCTAGTGGTACACTTTACCTAGCACCAAAAATAAAATAAAAATAAAAAATAAAAAGCTGGCTGATTATTTAAGTTGCATGCACATATATCATAGATGGGGCCATGGACCCCCTCAAAACTTGGTCGTCCTTGAGGCTACTAAGTTAGTAAAATGCGGACATAGACCAGAGATCCTGATAACCAGTCCAGTCCCCAGAATCCAGAAGCCAGACTTCACTGAACCTCTCAACAGGGAAAGAATTTACCTGTGGCCTATGATCATTCTTTCGACTGGGGTGCTCTCTTATTCTTTGCCCTGGCTTGAGGTGCTAAACTGGACTTCCTGTTGTAGGAATGTATAAATATGTTGTAAACAAAAAGTAAAGCTGAACTCAGTGCTGAGATGAGAGTAGGGGTGGATGCGCTGAGGCATGACTGGGGGTGTCTACTTTGTTTTTTTGAATGTAGAGTTCCTATACCTGGTAATATAACCTCTCTGAGCACTCTCAGCAGATAGTGTGAGCTGGGTTCCCCCTATAGCATGGGCCTGATTCCTAGCAGCACTGCCACACATACTAGCCCTCACTGGAAAGGGTCATTTGTCTTTCAGGGGGAGCTGTCAGTGAGGGCTACAAATCCCTTTAGGTGAAGCAAGGAAGGTTTTCCCTGTTGTGCCAGGGGATCTTTTGTCTTCTTTAGTGGAGTGGCGGCTTCTTTTCCTCCACAGGTTTGGTTCTTGTGGCTTTAGGTACACACAATGGCCTAGCTGTGACTCAGCTTAGTAAATGTCAGTGGCCCCCCAAAGGTGGGATTTGAATCCTTGGCTTGATGACTATAGGAAATAGTTTAATAGCCCAGAAATCTGTACCACAGTGTCACTCCGGAATGTGGGGATGGGTGTGCTTCTTAGTAGGAAGCCCCCATTTTCAGAAAGGCTCCGACAGATCTGGTCCCAGTCCTAATGTCTTCCAGCAGGGTCTCCAAGGGCAAAGCAGCAGAACTGGGTCCATTTCGCAGCTAAAGCCCCAGCTGCAGAAGAAAAACAGGGTTCAGCTCCCCAGATTAGTTACTGTCTGCAAGGATTAAAGGCCCCAAATAATGGCTGGCTTCTTCCCTCCTCTGTGCCAAGGGAAGACATGTAAATACAGCCGCACGCCAGCTTAGGCAGTAGATGTGTATAAATCGAATTTAGCAAATCAGATCATGGTTTAAATGCACTATTTAAAGCAGTCCTGCAGGGAAGCCTTTTACAAAGGGAGTAATCATTTTGTGATGCTAATCATCAGCCTCCAATTTATCTCCTTTGTAAGTTCAGATGTTGGTGCACTGGGTGTTCTGAAATTGGGGCGCTCTTGTGTAGGGCTCCAGTGATGGCTGTCTGCCTTCCTTTCCTGACCTCTCATTTTAAATGGGTGCATGTCCTGTTTCTCACTGGGGGCCTCAGGATGCGTGTCACTTAGCCTGATAGTTCTCATCCATCCCACTCATCTTTTCATAATCTCATAGAGACCACCATTCAGCTGCTCCTGGCTCCTTTTCTGAGGTTTTCGCTCTTCCTGGGGGGAGATGCAAGCCCTGCTGTTCCCAGGCGTTAGAACTAACTCCCTCTCTGATCTGAACCTTCTTTTGTTTCCCCTGAGCTTCTGGTACTTCTGTTGTTGATCCTAAAGACGATTTCAGAGATGACTACATGACACTTAATCAACCTCTGAATTTAGAAGGCAAATTAAATGCAGGCACCCCTTTATTGAATAGGTAGTGTCCATTCACAGAAGAAAAAAAAAATAAGCCCTGGGGCCTGGATGTTAAAGTGACTTTTTCCCACAAGTTAAAATCAGAACTCAAAGAAGAACCTGTCTCCTAATTGCTATAAAAGTGTTTTATACACTGAGCTGTAGCTCCTTTCTCTTCAGAGAAAATAAAATCAGACCATCTGGGTGGAGAGAGAATGAAGGCAAGAGATGGATCGGAGTGGAATAAAGGAAGTGGGCAGGAAGCTGGGGAGCTGTGAAGAGCCTGACCTTGCTTGGCTCACAAGCCCTGATATAGTGTCTTTGTCAATGCTGCCACTATTGACGCGTTCCTTGGTAATTATGACTGTGTGTTGGCATGGCGACTCAGAGTAAGAAGACTAGAGGCAGTGGGTAAATGCACGGCTTGTTCTCGCCTTCTAAAGCTGAGAGGAGCTTTTGTGGGTAGTTCTTCCAGAGAGATGTGGTGGAAAATTCACCAGACCCTGTGCTGGAGTGTGGTATTGACACACCATGGGAGCCAGGTGGCCCTGAGCAGGATGGCACAAACAGAGGGCCTCAACAAGACTTGGGTCTGACATAGAGGTCTCCCAGAGCTCCCCTCCAGTGCCTTTCTGTTGTCTTTGTTCCCCAGGCTTGCAACATCTAGTGTGTCCATTTCTAGTCCTTTCTGGGTTGTCTGTTTCAAATAGGTTTCTGTTGCAGTCTCCCTGAACTTGATTGATCATACAGTCATCTACCTAATAGTCCATGGTGATGCATCTGGAAGCTGAAAGGGAAGGCTAGTAGGCCCAGCTGTGGGGTGGGGTCTGGGGCTTTGCTTTCCTCCTTGGTGCCTTCTCCATAGTTTATTTAACCACATCCACAGCTATAACTGAGGACTTGCTGCCAGAGTCAAAAAGCTGTATTGTCCTGTCTAATGTGATATCCAATAGACAAGAATGGTTGATCTCATAAGTGTGGGCAGTATGGCACATTTAAATGATATCTGACTAGATAAAATATATAACTAAAATGATCTGTTCTGTCTTTGGAATGAGGCTTCTAAAACATTTGAGATTACCTAGGAACTGAAATGGCTGGTCTAAACCAGAGGATGGAGCCCTCTTACAGACTTACACTTGTAACTGATTCTTCTGATCTGACCCAGGAGGTGTCTAATCTCAGAGGTCTGTGTTGAGAGTACAGTGGAAAAGCCAGGTGGAGAGTCTCAGGCCTAGAAGAGCCTGTTATGTGGGGAATTACCCCTCAGTCTTTGGAGGTGGAAGCTACGGCCTGAATCCATAGGCAACATTGTGTTTTTCAGCACTTAGGGTGAGGTTAACCCTGGAAGAATCTTTCTATAAAGGGTCAGCAGTCCCCTAGTGGGTTTGTGTAGGCAGAGCTGGAGCTGACAAGGTCATTGTTCCAAAAGTGGCACCCACACCAGGCAGTGGTGACTTCATGCTCTTCCAGATACACAGAAACCACTAAACAAGGGAAGACAGCTGTGTGTCTCAGGTTTGTATCAAACTCCCTTTTGGCTAGGTTCCTTTGGAAGATGGCTGGGGCTGCCTATCTCTTGGCTGCCCCTCCTCCCCATAGCCTATGTGCAAGCTGGAGCTTCTGGGATACTCTTTGGCTCAAAGCCAGCATTTTCTTGGAGAGGCTCCTGCTTTGGCTCCTTGCCAGGCTTCTGGTCTCCAGAGAGATTTTTTTCCCCCTAGGGGAGGTGCTGGGCTTGTCCTGCTGTCAGAGGGTAGAGGCCTGTTCAGCCTTCTCACCTTGGAAGACCTCAGGCTGTGGACTAACCTTGCCACCAGCCCTGGCCCCTTTCAGAATATTCAGTTTCTTGCTAGGGGAAATTTGGTCTGGGTCAAGGACCTCCCAGCTTCCATACTCTAGGGCTGTCTGAAAAGTAGCTCCTCCCTGGAGCCTGAGAGATAGGGAGTAGGAATCATGAGCCATGGTAACAACACCACAAGCATTTACCAGGCACGAGCACTGTGCCAGGCTCTGAGCTGATCTTTGCATGTTGGGTCTCTGAGGTCTGACTCAGAGGAGTAAATATAATACAGGGTCTATTCTTCTTTTTCTTGTCATGGGGGATTGCTTGTGGGTCTCAGGAGATGTAGCTCTTAGGAAGCTACCTCGGTTATCACAAGGTCCTTGTCTCCCAAGGAATCTGCTGGGTTTTCGAAGCAGCATAGGACTGTTTGGGCTGTGAGAAGACTGTCTCTGAAGCATCTCCTGCTTCAGGCAGGCAACACTGCTGAATAATCTAGATAGGAGAGCTCTGTGCTAGGCCCCAGGAAGCCCAGGGAGGAATTAGAGAGGTGATAAACATCTCATCTCATCTGGTCCTGACTTGATTGTGTCTGCTAGCTAACACCTTGCTTGTGCTTCAGTTTATAAAAATCAGGGTGGTTCTAGGACAACCAGAGATACATAGAGAAACCCTGTCTAAAATAAAATTAAAATAAGATAAAATCAGGGTAACCCAACTCCACAAGCTTCCACAATTGCAGGAGACTGACTGCTCAGGGTGATTGTGGGTCTTGCTGTCTGCTCCTAGAAATGGAACACTTTTAAGGAGGAAGGATAGGCTCTGTGTTCTCTGTCCAATCTCGTTTTCTTTCTAAGGTATGTGTGTGTTATATACAGACACCTGCAGAATCCAGAAGAGGTTTTAGAATCCTTGGAATTACGGGTGTTGTAAGCTGCCCACCAAGAGATTTGGCTCTTCAGAAGGGCAGGAAGCACTGTTAACTGCTGCACCATCTCACGAGCCCTCAATATTATTTTTGTAAGCAAAGAATGCCAGACCTCCCTTCCGTCTGCTGGTTTGGCAGCCTAAAAACCTGCTAGTTAGGACAGTGGCCATCATCTCCAAGAGTGTCACTACTTCCTTACCAAGTGCTATAGAAAGGTAAAGAGAGGGAGAGGCCTCTAGTTTACCTCTTATGAGCCTGGAACTTTCTGGTACTCCATTGTATTTAAATATATACCAGCATTTATGTATGTTTATTTGTATGGTGTGTGTGTGTGGGGGGGAATCAGAGGACAGCATGCAGGAGCTGGTTCTCTTTACTGTGTGGGCCTGATGATCAAACTCAAGTTGTCAGGCCTGGCAGCCTTCCTGAGCCATCTAGCCAACCTCTCCCTTATGCTGTCAGAGCACAGCAGTGAGGCAGAGGCCATGGGCTCCCAGGATCCAGGCTGGGTCTTTCTGATCTAGTTCAGAAACAGTGAGCATGCAGCTTCTCCTCTTTGTGAACTACTGTTCTCACCTGTGAATTTGGGATTAGCACTCAGGAAATACCAGGGCCCAAGTTCAATCTCTGGGTCTGAAAAAGGAGAGAAAGGAGTGGAGAGAGGAGGAGGGAAAAAGAGATGTCGTGTCACACATTTGATATAAATAGAATTTCTAGAAGCTGGTAAGCAAGGGAGCAAGCTTAGCTCTCCCCCGTGCACTAAGTTGTTGTGTCTTCTGATTGTCTACAAGCACCATGAGGTACTTGAGTCTGAGGCACGTGCTATGAAGTGACAGGCACAGAGAGAGCAGCCTGCTCTGCTCCAGCTGGCCTAGGTGGCACAGAGCCTGACACGGTGACCTGCTCTCTGACTTCTGGATCATAGAGATTAGCTTGAACAGTGTTAGCAGGCACGCATGTAGGGGTTTATGAGCATACATACAGGTGTATGTGATTTAACTTATATCCAGGAAGTGAAGAAAAGAGGGATTTTTCTGGAGAAAGAAATACCAGAGAATTCTTTCTGTGCCCAAATGTTTGTTTTAGGCCACCAAGAGGGCAGGATCCATGCCAGAGGGTAATAGCCTCTGGCCAGAGGTTTGGAGAAGCTGGAATTATCGTGCTGGACAGGGCTTGAAATTTAGGTATGGAGTGTTAGGTCAGATGGTGGAAGCCGAGAATAACAAGCAGGAAGAGGGCTAAAGGAACTGGTCTGGTCACCATGGGTACAAGACGTGTAGAATGGAGGCTGTCAGGCCCTGTGCCGCCTAGGCCAGCTGGAGCAGAGCAGGCGTGCCCATTCTGTGCCTGTCACCTCATAGCACTTGCCTTGGACTCGAGTAGCTCATGGAGCCATTTCCGACTTTGTGAGGGAATTGCGGAGCTCAGAAATTGGACATCTTCCCATGCTACATTGCTTTTTTTTTTTTAACCACAATCATTTATTCATTCAACATTTATTGACTGCACATTATGTGTCAAGCAAGGCCTTGGGGACACACAGGAGGAAACCACAGCCCTCCACTGAGTCCTTTAGCTTTTGTAGCCTGGAACTTGACGTGTTCATCCACAACAGGAAGGTCAGGTTGAAGGAGGTAATGCTGAGTTAGCGGGCATAGGATGTGACAGTGACCATCAGTCTGTGGTTTCTTGCCTGCCCTATGCCCCTCATTCTTCAAGGACCTGCAGAACAGAGTCAGAGGCCACTTCATGCTTTGCCCATGGCGACCATCAGCTGTCACTTAGCTCGGTTAGACTTCAGTCCTCTAGATACCACTGGCCCTACAGTCTCCTTTTCTCCATTTAAAACAATCTGAATGTTAAGAATCAGAATATCAGTAACTTGTTGAGATTTATGTGAGAAGCTGGTAGAGAGTATCTTAAGTGCAATTGGATATTAAACAGTTCCTGGAGGAATTCGTGGTTTCTTCTCCTTAGACACCAGACGCTTGTCTGGAGCACCTGGTTTTCCTTAAGCAGGATTCCAAGTATAACTTTGTCACTTAGGTCTACATGTAAACTGACAGTGGTGAGCACCTGACCACCACCTTCCCACATAGCTGGATTGTGGCCTGGCCCTGCAGGTGAATCTTTGTCCCCAGCCCTCTATCCCTGACTATGGTCCTTTTCTGTCCATTTCCTTCCAAGAACAGGAAAGACTGGTTATCAAAGCACATAGGAGAGTTCATGCCACTTCTGGCTGCATGGAAGTTCCTTCTAAATCTTTGAATGACTGAGCCTCCAGAAGACTAGGGCATGTGTCCTACCTTCAACCTCATGTACTGCCCAGTTGTTGCAGGTAGGCAAGGTGAGTGTTCCTGACGTAGGTTTTCTTCTGTGGACAGGCGAGTAACAGCTGGTGAGACAGCAGTGCTGGATTCTTCCTGAAACGCTGTCTTTTCTTTAGGAAACTGAGAGGTCAATGAAGATGTTTTCCCAGGAAGACAGCATGTATTCTTAGTTCTTATGCTGAGCCACAGAGCAAGGGAATGCTCAGGGGCCAACAGCAAGTGGGGCTTCCCTGCAGCGGCGGCCTTAGCTCCCGTGGGGCTTCCTTTGCTTAGGTTTCTGGAGACAGTTTACTGAGTAAATGTCACGTCCACAGAGACTTGCCAAGGGTTTATATATGGGATCCAGCACACACTCCAGTCACGAGCCTCCCGAGAGATGCTTCCTTTAGGGCAAAGTGGTTCACAGACTCCTCTGCTGAGGGAGTAGGTGTGCAGTTGTCTCACTTCCTGTTCTGCTCCTCCTCTCATGGGCCTTGTCTCTCTTCCAGGACATGCTCCAGGGTGGGTCAAAAGAAGAGAAAAGAGAAAAGACAGTTTGCTGATGACTAAAAGGTGGGTTCCCTCCCAGCCTCAGCTGTAGGTCCAACACAGACATCCATGGCTCTCTCCAGCAGCTGTTGTTTGTCTATGTGGCTGGAGCTGGACGGAAGGTCCACATAAAATTCACTTTTGTTTACTGTTATCATTGCTGGTTCCCTTCACTGGGACAAAGCACCTGTTGAGGAAGACATTGAACAGGGAAGGTAGGTGTGGGGACATACAAGTCCCTGCCCTGGCTGCTCAGGAGGCTGAGGCAGGAGCAATGCTTGATCCTAGGGACTCAAAGTTAGTGTGAACAACCAATAAGGTCCTATCTCAAAATATAGTACAGTAAAATTAAACAAATAAACAAATGGAATTTTACCTCCTTGTGGGTCAGTTGCTTGCTAAGTTGACCTGGCAATACTTTTCATCACGGGGTGGTATATAGTTATCATTTATGTCTCTCTTCTCCTATGATACTCTTCTCAGAATTATCTTAACAGCAAGAACCTGGAACCTGAGATAGAACTGAAAGGGAAACTCTCTCTGCACAGCTCCGCTTTGCCCCAGCTTCAGCAGTGGTCGTCTTGAGATACAGGACAATGAAGATGACTTCGGAAGCCCAGATACAGTCAGCGGTTCATGCCTTTAACCCTAGTAGTACTTGGGAGATGGAAATAGGACAGTAAGGAGTTCAAGGCCAGCCAGGGCTACATGAGGCCCTGCCTCAGAAAACAAACAAAGGGAGAGACAGGACAGAAAGAAGAGAGCTGGGGTGCTGCCCTGCAGCCGCACCGTCACCTTTGGCCACCCCAGTGGCGGGAGCTCCTGACTGAATGCTCTTGTGGTCCAGCTCTCATTACAGCATTGTCAGTGTGTGTCTGCTGTTGCCTCTGGGTGTGTGTGTTTCTTTTTGTATCTTCGTGTCAGTGTCAGGCTGTGTGTGTCTATTTATGTCGGCCTGTCTAGGCGTGCTCAGTGTGACAGGGAGCTGGGGGCGGTGTTGGTAAAAAGCAGACATTTCAAAGCCTCAGCTCTCCCCCTCAGGAACATCAGGATGCTGGTCTATATGTACTTGCACACATACAGAGACAGGATTTTTTCTCTTGTTCACCGTGTGAGGATGCAGTCAAGGGTCTGGCCAGGTATGGCCTGAGCAGTTGCCTGGCTGGGTGAGCCCCATCTGCCATGAGCTCCCAGAGTTGCCTTCCTTCTGCCCTGTCCATGGGGAGTCTGCCTCTTCACAGTTTACGTCTACTTCCTAATTTAGTAGATGGGAAGGAGGGGAAGATGAAATGCTGCCTGAAGACAATGGCTGAGACAGCCTTCCCACCCTGCACAGCCACCAGTGCCTCTCCCTAGCCTCATCTCTGTAGCAAGTCTACACATCACTGCTAAGCCTGAGGTGAGGAAGGAACCCCCCCAAGTACGCTATTAAAAAAGTATGCCCGCCGCTTGCATGTGGAGAGACAGTTGTAGATTGTTGAAGGAAGAGCCACCAGGTTGGAGGCTTGAATCAGAATTTGTATCTATCTGCTGGGCCCATAGGCACAAGGTCCTGTATCCACTCTGGGGCTCCCACCTCTTAGTCCCAAGACTTCTCACCAGCTCCCAGCCAAGCAAGGGAGGGGCAAGGGGCCCAAGGCAGCTGCAGGGGCTATGTTAGTAAACACTTTACTGGCTTCCTATTTTCTTCACACACCCCCACCCTTCTCCACTCCCTGATGCCCCTTACACACTCCCCCCCCAGCATCCCCCTCTCTGTGGTCTGCACAATGAGCTTATTGTCCCGGGTGTGATTTGAATAAGGGATCTGCGGGCCTGTTCCCAGCATTGTCCGAGGGGCTGGGAAAAACCCCAGTGCAGGCAGGAGGACCAGACCAGACAGAGACAGATGCCTAAATTAGCAACAAAGCTTTGTGCAGGTCCCCCGGACAAGGGGGACAAGGGCTGGCCTTGTCTGTGTGGACTCGGGGTGTGGAGCTGGCCGGCTGCTCGCATGTCCTCCCATGTTAATTAGTTTTGCATGCATGTCTGAGAAGGTGCCAGGGAGCTGTGTTTGCCTTCCTCTTCCCCCAGGAGGGGCCCGCTTTGTGACTGGCCAGTGGGCTGGAGGCTGTGCTGTTGAGCTTGGCAAGGCTGTGCCAGGCCTACCTGGGGAGCTAGGCTGTGGCTCTGAATGGGGAATCCCAGCTTTCCTGTCCTGCTGCTCTTTGGCCTGTGGGGAGCCTGGCCTTGCTCTCTGCCCCCTCCACTCCTTCCCCTACCCCTGAAAGTTGGTCAGCTCTGACTCCAGGGGACTCATTGGCTTCTACCCAGACCTAGGCTACTGCCTATCCATCTGGCAGTCTGTCTCTTGTGACACAGGGCCCCTTGGGACCAAGCAGCAGAAGCGACCAGTCTGGGCTCTCCTCTGTCCCAGAGCCAGATGGCCAGTCGGCTTATCGCATTATGGCCTCCTCTGTCCCCAGACCCCTGCCGTCCATAGTGGGTCAGGGTCTTGTTTAGGATAGGATGGGGAAGTTCCATTTAGGTCCTTGTAGTAGGATGGTAGACAAGGTACAGTCATGGCCTTACTGTGTGGCCTTGGACAGCACAAGTCCCTTTGACTCTTAATCCCAGTAGCACAGTGATGAGGCTGAACTTCGGGAGCTTCTGGTTTTGTCCTAGCTGTGGAAACCTCTGCTGATGGTGATCATTTCAGCTTGTGTTCATTTAGCACAGTGACAGGAATGAGACTAGTGAGTTCTGAGTGGGGGGGTGCAGTTATGGAAGGAAGGATTTGATCACTGCACACACTCAAGCGTGAGTCTGTGGTTTTAAAGCAACTGATGGAAGATCAGGAGTCAGCAGAGCCTGTCTCCCCGTGTCCTTACACAGAGCCCACTCTCAAGCCTGAGGCTTCTTCTGGCCTGTGTGCTACAGTGCTGGACAGTCACCTCATCCCAGCACAGGAGAAGAGCAACTGCTGACAACTGGATGTGTCCCATTCACTCCCTGCAGACCCTGGGATAGGGCACAAGACTGCTGCATACCCTCCAGGCTAAGCTCAGCCAGGCCTCCTAGCAACTTCCCAGGTCATCCCTTCACAGTGTAAACCCTCTGGAGCTCCATAGGAACCCCAGAAATCAAGGGACAGGATGCAGCCTCACTCCCTTTTCCATGAGCAACTGTCTCCGTGTGTGACTTTGAGCTCTTTGTTGGTCGCTTTCCACCACTCATGCCCTGTTGTCTTGCCCTCTCGTGACATAGCCTATGGGTTACTAACCTTCCAAGCTTAAGGCTCGTCCGTCTGGCTCCCCAATCCTTTCTGATTTTATTACCAAGCCTATGCCATTCATAGAGAGAAAAAAAGTTGATCACTCTGTGTAAGTGTGTGTGTGTGTGTTTCAAATTTTAGATAGGGTCTATATATAGCCCTGGATGTCCTAGAATTTCCCACATATTCCAGGCTGGCCTTGAATTTACAGAGATCTGCCTGCCTCTGTCTCCTGTATCCTGGGACTCGAGGTATGTATCACCACACTTAACTACTGTGTCTCTTTAATAAGTTGGGTGTCTTTAGGAAAATGTTCTAATGCCCAGTTCCCTCTCTTGTTTCTCCTTTGCCAGCCCTCTCTCCTCAAACATGGTGGGAGGTACTCTGATCTAGAGCAGGAAGCTGGCCAGAGATCCACCAGGAGCTTGGCCTCAGATGACCTTGAGGAGAAAGGTGAGCCCTGAGCCTCTTGATTGCATGGCTTTAGCCAGTTTCTCACTTTCCGCCATTCTCTATGTAGATGCCCTTCATGTGCCTGGGAGTCTGGTGGACTGGTCCAGACCTTAGTGAAGAAGGATGTCGAAGTCAGGCACAGTGAGGGCTGTGCAGTAGGGGTGGGGAAGAGTCAAGATGGCAGGGACTTGGGGGAGCTGCCTGCTGCCCTCCCTGCCTCACCCCTCTCTTAGCTGCCTCAGCTGCTGCCTCAGCTGTATCTCTGAGCTCCTTAATCTGGTGATCAGTCTGGTGTTGGGAGGGCGGGCTGGCAGAGGCTTTAGGAGGTGACAAGGGATCTTAGGAGTCACACTCTGCTAATGGAGCATCACCAAGTGTCATGGCAAAGCTGGGGAATCACATTCCAAGCGCAGCTTCCCCTCTGGAGGCAGTAGCCTTAGCTGGGCTGGACCCAGGATGGGTGGTACCCAGTATCCGCTGGGACATCAGCACAGACTGCAGCAATGCAGCACCTTGTTCTTTGTTCCTGAGAGGGAAGGAACTTCCCAAGGTTGGTGCTTTCTAGTCCTTTCTACGTGATGAGGCTTTTATTTTTTGGTAGCTGCCCTTAGCTGTGTGCCAGGTCCTAGATCTTCCAGCTGCCAAATCCCAAATAGAATAGTCTCTTTATGTCACAGGTAGTCATCTTCCTGGTAAGCCAGGAGAATGCTATGAGAGCTGGCCAGGGGAAGAGGGCTGTTCTACAGCAGAGGAGTTATGCTAGACGGTATGCTTTCCATATTAGTTTGAGTGGCTCAGAGAAAACCCAGAGTTTAGAAACTGAAGTCAGGATGCTGAATAGAGGTCCAGGTAGTTCTGGGGGCTTGTGGCCACCAGGAGGCAGGAAAACCTGGCTGGAGAGAAGATACAGAGAAAGAGATGCTGTGGGCAAACACTCAGCCCTGAATTAATGGGCAGTTAGATCCTGAATGTTCTGGAGCCTCTAAAGTATCATCTGTGGTATTGGAAAAACCCCACAGCATAGAGTTGCTGTGACTGGTGCCAGACACACAAGCTTTTCTCCTTAACTGTGTGATAGCTAGGAAGACCATTTAATATGGCTTTGATCTGGGGGGATGGACACGGTGGTGATGTCTAGAGTATTAACTACCAGAATGGTCTCTGTACCAGCATGGTAACTGGCTTGAACCAGCAGCCCAGGGAAGAGGACACAGCTGGACCCAAATAAATCTATTTGTCTTTCTTTCTCTCTGTTCCATCACATAGGTGTCTATTCCTCAAGCACACAAACCTGCCTCAAGGGCAATTCCTGACAGTATGGCAGGACACACAATTCCAGGGTGTCTTTTGCTCTCTCACTATGTCAGCTCTGCCTCCCATAGGGGGATACCCCATCAGATCCAAGCTCCACACTGGCTGAAAACTGTCTCTGTCTCTGTCTCTGTCTCTCTCTCTCTCTCTCTCTTTCTCTCTCTCTCTCTCTTTTTCTCCCTCTCCTTTTTTTGCTCTCTCTATCTCTCTCTTTTTCTCCCTCTCCCTTTTTTGCTCTCTCTCTGTCTCTCTGGGATAGGATGGAATAAACTTCTGACTCTCTCACCTTCCCTTGTACCCCTTTTCAGAAGCATTGTGGGCCAAGGAGTAGAGGCCTGTCCTCATTCTGACCCTCATGCCTGGCTTCCTTCTCTAGGGGAGGTCAGTGGCTCCTGTTGTTTGAAAGTGTGATGCTGGAGGTGGAACAAAGCCATGTTAGGTCTCTGAAGAAAGTTTCTGGCCTTAAGCCAGCCCCTGGATTTTGGAGACTCTCCCCTCTCCTGGACATGGGCATATTGACAGTTGTGGCTTCTACTGAGTTTTCTTTTTTTCTTCCTGAAATCTTTCCCTTTCAGGGTCCAAGGTGGCTTGGTTAAGAAACAAGGTCATGAGAAGACCAGCCCCACTCATGTGGAAGTCAGAGACTGCACTCCAGACCAAGATCTGGCTTAGTGGTCTTAAGCAAGCCTCTTTCCTCTCTAGATCTGGGAAAGGAACACTGGATATGATGTCATCTGCAGTACTCAGCCCCTACATTTTATAATTTGGGAATTCTTAATGTTTTCTGCTTTATTACCTGTGAGTCACCCTACCTCATGTTTCCCAACTTTCAGGAAACTCAGCCAACTTTTTCTTCTTCAAGCTGCCCTGGGACACAGTAGACAGACACCTCTACCTAAGGTCTACAAACAAATGAATGAACAAACAGCCCCCGAAGGCTCCTTTACTGCTCACCTGCAGCTTTGGGTGGAAAGCAGCCTGTCCTGGAGCAAAGGCCTGGGCCACACTGCACGTGCTTTGACTAGGAATGCTTTCAGCATGCCTTCTTCTCAGGTCCAAATGCTCTGAACAGTGCCCTACTGGCCTCAGGAAGGGTTTGTCATAGATTTGGGACCTTCCCTGACCCAAAGCCCTTAGACTCAAAATCTCCCTACCCTAAGTAATCCATGAGGGCACCACTTCTTGATGTCTTTCAGATCCCTTTACCTGCCTTCCCCAGCCAAGTGACTCTGTTACAGACACAGCTGGAACAACTGCAGCTGAGAAATGTAGAGGGCATGGAGCCAGTACCTTTGTGTTACCAGGGTGAGTCTGGCCTAGTGCAGAGTCTCTCAGCCAGTATGTCCATGTTTCTAAAATGAGAAGAGACTGGGGGTATACTTAGTGGTAGAGAGCTTTCTAAGGGTTCGCAAGGCTTTGAGGTCTATTCTTAGACTCAAAATAGAGCCAGAACAACAACAATAATAATAACCATACCTGGGCTGGAGAGATGGCTCAGCAGTTAAGAACACTGGCTGCTCTTCCAAAGGACCCAGCTTCAAATCCCAGCAACCAAATGGCAATTCACAATTGTCTATAATTCTAATTCCAGGGGATCTGACATCTTCACACAGACATACATGGAGGCAGAACAATGTAAATACAAATAAAAACAATAATAATAGCTATACTTTTCACATATATATACACAAAGACACATAAATAATATAGAAGAACACTTTGGAATGATAAGTTCAGTCTCTCTTATCCCAGCTGCCCCCAGAAGTTCCAAAGCCCATGGTCATAAATAAATCCTTTTTCTCAGTTTCAGGACTTCCCTGCTGGGGAGGTCTGGAGATCCTCTCTCTTCCTGTTTCTCTCTTCCCAAGAGCAACAGTTCCTGGATTCAGCCCTGATAATACCTGAATGGGATTGGTAGGACACCCCCCACCCCGAGTGCAAGCTGCTTACAAACTATTTCTCTTATCTTTAGATTGTCCTGTGAAGGGAAGTGATGAGACAGGCTCTGATCAGCTTTTCTGGGAACAGACAGAGAAGTGATAACTCTTGCCAAAGTCACAGGATGAATCCAGAGCCAAGAACCTGAACCAGAAAAATCCAGCAGAAAAGGAAAACTCAATAGCTACCATCCTGAGGCTGCTGTACAAGGGTCAATCCTGCCACCAGAGACTTGGCAAGAGACCAGGGGAAGTGCTCCACACCCTCCTCGAGGCCCTTGTCACTCACCGGCTTACCTGAGGGCGGTTTCCTTCCTGCTTGTGCCACACACACCTTTTCAGGCCTGTTTGCGGTCTGATGTGCTGTAGAACACTCTGTTCCGGCACTTGGGAAATGGAAACTTCATCACCAGCGTTCCCACCCCAAAGAACTAGGCAGCACACTGGGAACTTCATCACCAGCGTTCCCACCCCAAAGAACTAGGCAGCACACTGGGAAGTTGCCAAAGGAAGGGACTTCAGCCTCCCAGGAGTTAACAACATGTCTCCCCAGCTGTCCTCCCCTTGGTGCTCCTTTTCCTCCCTCCTCCTGCTCACAGCAGGCAGGGCCTGGAACCAGGAGCCATGCTGCTGTGCTGTTGCCAGGGGAGCTGGGAGGCAGATCAGAGCTATGCAGGGAAAAGGCTCGGCCTGTCAAAGTGTCTGAGATGAACCACCGCCATCCCTGTGCAGCTGGGCTCGATGTGTCTCAAGGCTCTTGTTCTGTGCCTGAGAACGGTGAAACCCAGTGAGGTTCAAGGGCACACTCAATATTCATCAGTCAGGGGTTCTTGACGGTCCTGCCTCTCCCAGGGATGGGTTCCCCCCTGCCTCTTTCTCTCCCTCCTATGGCACATTCCTGGGTGCCTGTGGTGAAAACTGCACACCCCCTCCTCCACAGCCCCCCACCCCCCCCCGCCCCAAACCAACTCCTACTAAGGAGGCCAGGCAGGACAGAGACAATGGCTTCAAGAAATCACTCAGGCGGGACCCCAGCCACATGCGCCTGCCCTTCACTCCCCGCGCCCCTACAGACCCCACTCGGCTGTGATTCAGGGCACCCTTAGGCCCCCAGCTTGCACATGCCTAGACAGGAGCAGGCCACTAGGTGCTGCCCTACACAACAGGCCAGTGCAGTGTTGTCTCAGCGGGCTCCTTGGTGCCGCCATCCCAACTGGCTGGATATTTTTGTGCAGTTGCTTGGAAAATAGAAACTGTATAATATTTTCTGAAATGTAGTAATATCAAAATATAAAAGGCACATATACCTGATACTAATTTCACTCCAGATGTACTGGAAAAGTTTGCTAAGAAGTATAGACAAAGACCTGTGGTTGAAGTAATGAGTCGTTTCATTCTATGGAGTACTACCCAGCTGTAAGACTGTGGTGGATCTCTGGATGCGGGCTGATGGGGAAGGTTGCCAACATACTTAAGTGACTAGAATAAAGTACTAAACAGTCAAGTGTGTTCTTGTTTGTATATACCTAAAGGCCAGTCACGGTGTCGGGTAAGATGCACACAGCATACAAGAAAGAGGCCTAGAGCCAAATAAAACTGTATCAGCCATAAGTATGTCTGTCTGGATGGTCCTGGAAGTAAGCACTGCACAGCAGCCTCCAGGAAGCAGGAAGTATTTCTTCCTGTGTTTTTGTGTTTGTTTTCTCGCTGCATTTGTGAAACGCTTTTATTGAAAAAGGAAAGGGTAGTCATCACTTAATAGGTATAAGTTCTCTCAGCCAATGAAGGGTGTGCACTCGAGACAAGGTGGTGATGTGGTAGAGAAGTGTCTTGACAGTACTGGTGGCCTCTGGCCACTGGCGATTCTCCAGCAACATGTCATCATCATGGCTGCCACTGTTAATCAAAAGCCCACTTAGTCCCAGGGTTGGTTCTCTGGTTCTTGCTTAGGTGAATGTCATATTATTTCAGTCTAACTTGTGCAGGAGACAGAATATAGAAATCAGTGGGAGTTTCTCCATGCTGCTCGGCAAGTGAGGGGCAGTCAGTATCCTGGAGTAGGTAAGGCAAGCATGGGCTCTGATTTCCCTCTGGGAGGACCTGTTTTGAGGAGGGAGGCTTGTGGGCTGTATTGATTATATGTGGACACCCCTACTTGCTTTAGCCCATTGGAGGTGTCCTGCTGGGGACAGACTGGCTTCAGGAGTAGACTGGCTCTGATAGGCTCTATCTGGATACACACAGCAGGTGTCCAGAGAGATACCAGGAGACTTTGCTGCTCCTAGTGCTAATCAAAAGCCTGGTTTTGTCCCCAAAGGAGTAAATTGCTACAGGGCATCTGGAAAGGGCAATGAGAGCTGAGCATTGAGTCTTGGAACCAGCATAAGTCCAGGCTCGTGTGCCGTGGAGCTCTGCACTGGGTCCTGAGGCCTGGGAGTGGGCAAGGGAAGATCATCAGGAGAGTTGACCAGAGGAACCTGGGAGACCCACGGATGTCCCTGGACTTGTATGGTAGCTTTAGAAATCAGGAGAAAACCAGGGATAGGGCTGTCACCAGGTCTCTTGCTTTGGTGCAGTCTTAATTTTATACAGAGGGAACCACTGGTACGCTCATTTTACAAGATGACGTTGAAGTTCAGAAATGTTGCTACATGTCCCAAGTCATAGCTAAAAAGTACCAGAACTGAGATTTAACAACTATCCCATTGGTTGCAGTCTGGATTCCTAACCACAAATATATCCTTTTTGGCTGGTCCACTTAAAAGAGGTCTCTTAAGCCCCAACCCTTCTTGGCCAGTCCCATATATAGAGACATTAACTTCTGCCTTCGAGGTTCCCTCACTATCCTGCTTAGGGCCTTCCTCTACCTAATTTCATCTCATGAGTATGCTAAGCTTTGAGCCTAGAGCTGGAGAAGAAATTCAAAGCCATGTACAGACTGGGGCCTTCAGTTAGTGTTTGCTATTGAGCACTATGCTATCTGCTTCCTGGAGTCTGGTCATCTGCACTCTGCACATGCTGCCTCTTCCTTCAGGTCCTTGGCTTGAAAGCCTGATGGGAAGGTCCAGGATGCTCCAGGACCTAGGCCCTTGCTTCTCAGAGGTAGACCTGCAGCAAGCCTGAGGCTGGAGGAGCAGGCTTGGGAGAGTGAAAGGAACAGCCAGGCTTAGAAATTGTTGGAACTCTTCTGGCTTATTTCAGGACAACCCTGAGGGATGATTAAGACAAATTCTGAGAGAAAGAACTCTTCTGACCCTGGGAAACCTCTGCCTCTCTAAAAACCCATGTCTCTAATCATTTTTCTATCCCCCTAGAGAGACAAGAGCAAGGAAAGCCGGATCCTGCCACTAGCAAAGTGCATTGACATGTGATGGGAAGGGTGGAGTAAGAAGCTTCAGAAAGCCCAAGAATGTCATCTCTGACATGGGCTAGGGTCACCAGGGCAGCCAGAAGCCTATCTTGCTTTGAACCTGGAGAGTATAGGTGTTCTGCTTTCATAAGAGGGGTACTGGAGGTTCTGACCTAGGAACCCTGTCCCAGTTTATTCGAAAGCTTTCTCAGTTTTCGCCGTGATCCTGTAAGACAGTCACATCTTCCACACTAAGGAAACTGAGGCTCAGAGAGGCTTAGAAATGGGCAAAAACCACAGTTGGAAACTGGTGGCCCTGGGTTCCGGATTTCTACGATCAGAATGGGAAAGGGGGGGGGGTCATGACACTCCAAAAGCCTTTGACAAGTTTTTTCATGTATGTGCAAAATCATAATCCTACTTTCATCAGTTTTCATTCTCACAGGCCCTTGGACCCCCAGACAATAATTAACACTTTCTGGTTCCCAGCACAGCTCTAAGTGCTTGTGCCATCCCAAATCACATTTAATCCCCCAGACTTGGTGCGCATTGCTGGCGCCATCCATCCTTATTCCCATCTAAGCTATGGAGAGGGTAAGGACCAAAAAGCTGTTCAAAGTGGCCAGTGTGTGTGTGCGCGCGTGTTGCTGAAATGTGAGACGTCAGCAGTGGAATGCCTGTGTGTCCAGATGCCAGGCGCTTACCCACTACCTCCCTAAAAGCGTGATAACTGGCCATCCTGATTTGATCCCAAGATTCCAAATGAAAAATTCTCTCGCCGGTTCACAGCAGCCTGAAGCACAGGGTAGTCAGACCCATAACCAACTACTACCAGGCAGCACTCCCCGGGGCTCTGGGATCCTGCGGCCCGGCTGGAGCTCCAGGGCACCGGGAGGAGCCAAGATCCTGGGCTGTGCGCGGAGGACTAGGAGGCGGGCGGCACAAAGAGCTTTTTATTCAAATTTGTTTAGAGTTTCGCGAATTTGCATGAAAAATGTGTGAGAAAAGCCAGCTCCGGTGACCTCATCCGCACCTGCCATTAACGTTCAATTAGCGGCTGAATAGTGGCTGCCGACGCGACGTGCAGAGAATCCTGCCTGCCCCGCGCAGCTAGGCGGCGGGCCGGGCGCGGGATCGGGAGGAGGGGCGCGGCGGGATGCAGGGCTCCGCCTGCGGCTCGGGGCCTCAACACCCAGGGCTTCCGCACCCCCAGTCTCAAGGGACCCCGGAATCCCAGATCCCTAGAGCATCAGGCAGTTTGGGGCGAGTTGGGGCCTTAGAGATCCCGACTCCCTAGGGCCCCAGCGGAGTGCAGGCTCTCCGGGTCTGCGGGACCGAAGGTGGCGGGCAAGCCCTGTCCCGGCTCAGACAGGCTTCCTCGCCACCTTCCGGACAAAGTGTCAAGTACAAGTTCAAGTTCAGAGGCTGGCCCCAGGAGGAAAGGGGTGGGGGGAGCCATCCCCAGCTGCCTTTGTTCTCCGGGATAAGCGCTCTCACGTTCCCCCTCCCGGGCGGGGCTCGGCAGATACCCCCGCCCCGCCCCGCCGCGCCCCGCAGGAGCCACCTCCTCCCGCCCGCACGGCGCCTGTGTCTGGGTCCCGGCGACCCTCCTCAAGGCCACCGAAAGGTCTGGGGGCTTGGGGCGGGGGTGAGGGGGGCCGGTCGGAGCCCGTGGGAGCCTCCCCGGCCCCGCAGTCCCAGCAGCAAACTGCGCTTGGTCGGACGGACGCCCGCGCGAAGGTAAGAACCCTTGGCCGGGTTCGTCTGCACCCCCATGTGCCCCGCCCCATGCCGGGCCTGCGCGACCTGGACTAGCAGCGCGAACCTCTGCGTGCTGCAAAACCTCCCGGATGGTCCTCAGGGGGGCGCGCTGCAGCTCCAGACCTTTGAGGGTGTCAGACTTCAGGGGATGGGTACAGGGTCAGGGACGCCCTGCAAAGGCTTGGCCAAAACAGAGACCTTTCCCCAGGGCGGTTGCTTCCACCTCTTTCCTACAACAGTCTCTCGGCGTCTCTCTGGCTTCCTTTCCACAGCTCAAATTTTTTGCAGAGAGGGAGGGTACCGGAGCTCCTCTGCGTCGGAGTGCCCTTGGGGAAGAGACCTAAACTGTGCTTGCGGCTTAGCTGTGAGAGGAATCAGCAGTGCTCACCGCACTGCCTGCCTCTCCTCTCCGCAGAGCCTAAATGAAAGTTTTTGCGCCAAATGGCGCTAGCTGGTGTGGGGTGAGGCTGGCTGAAACCTAGTGGCCATGCTATGATCTTTATTCCGCCTATAAGACCTCCTTCGGTTACTGCATGCCTGATTCCGGGGTTAGGTGTCACTCTTTCCACCCTGCCCTCTTCTAACTGAAAGACACAGAGGGTGGCGTCAGAGCTGTCTCCCACTTTCCTCTGCTGGATTTGACGTCGTTTCTGTGACACCGTTTTACAAACAGTTCCAATATCCATGATTCTTGGTTTCTAAATCTACAGTAAATTGGAAATCGGAAGCATGTGTTCCTCACTGACCACTATGCTGTTCTCACTGTGCTCCTTCCCCTCGGTTGGGGGTTCTTCACTCAGCTTTCTCATCTCTGGGACATTGCCTTTCCACGGGAGCACGCTCCTCATGGCCAAACTTTGACAAGTCCAGGATGCTTGCTCCAACTTCCACCCACCTACTCCCTCTCTTGACATCTTCAGCTGCTCTGTCAATATTTTACAATCAGTGAAAAGATTTATGGATGTGTGAATTAAAAAAAAGATAGAGCATCGGTTTAAAAAGCATTGAGGTTTGCGTTTATTTTGCTTTTAATATTCACTTCAATGTAAGAAAGCTCTCAGGGATTTCGTCCTTCCATTCCCTTACACCGGAGTCGTTCACAAGCAGGGACCACAAGGAAAGGGTGGAAAAGCTCTTCCAGGTGATCTATTAAAAGAAAAGCATTCAGTGAAACATTGCTTTACAAGATTTTGTGAAAGCAGTAACAAAAGGGAGCCCTCCCCCAATACCATAGAGCTCCACTCTCCATCTGGCCCGGCATAGTGTGTCCTGGAAGGGCTAGGTGCGTGGGATCCTCTGAAAAAACCTTAGTGTACCGTGGAGAAGCTGACTGAAGGTGGACATTGACCTACCTAGTCTCTTTCAGCCCCAGAGGATCTGTCACCAACACTCTGGTGTGCGTGTGTGTGTGTGTGTGTGTGTGTGTAATTTTGAGACAAGGTCTCTCTGTGTAGCCCTAGCTGTCCTGGAAATCACTACGTAAATCAAACTAGCTTCAAACTCACAGAGATCCATCTTCCTCTTCCCAAGTGCTGGTATTAAAGGCATGTGTGACTATGCCCACTTTTTCACCAACACTCTGAGGCTAGAGGAGTCTGGGAAGAAACCTATATTCTTTTAAAAGGGGAACCAAATGGCTTTATTTATTTATTCTATGAATATAGATGCTTTGCCTGCAAATACATCTATGCATTACATGTGGGTACCTGATGCCCTCCCAAGCCAGAAGAGGGGAGGACATGGAATCTCCTGGAAGTGGAGTTATAGGCTTACAGACTACAGTGAGCTGCCCTGTGGATGTAGGAGTCAAACCTGGACCTTTTGAAAAAGCAGACAGTACTTTTAACCATTGGGCCATATCTCTAGTCACCCAAAAGACTTTTGTTTTTTGTTTTTAAAAAATCAACAGAGGCAGCTCTAGATTCTTCCTCTTCCACAGGGAGAACTTTGGGTCAGAGCTCTCACCCACCTGATTCTCCGTGGAGGGTTGTGACATCTTAGATGAACCTCTATTTTGCCCCCAACACCCCTCAGTTCATAAGTGTGTAAATAAGGACACACTAGATGACCATGGTTTGCAAAGGCTGGCATAAATACTGCTCTGCAGCAGGCAAGTACAGTAATGTCACCTACGCCTATTCCATCTACATGTATTGTCTGTGTGAATTCTATATGTACTCAATACATGTATTGTCTGTGTGATTTCTATATGTACTCAATCCTCAAGGTCTCCCAGTTAAAGGGCATGGATCCGGTTCTTATTCCCCTTTAATTAAAGACGAGGAAATGGAGGAGTTACCATTTGCTTCTCAACTAGGAAAAGGTGTAGGTGGTTTAGGCTTGTGGCTGTGCTGCCGAGATTCTGATGTGTTCCTAAAGCCTGCTCTTGAAGACACATTTCCTTCTCTCTTCTTTACAGACCTGTCGCTTTGATCAAATCTCTGTTTCTTCATGTGTAAAATGGGTTTGAAGCAAGGCTGATGCTGTTTAACTGAGTACCTGAGACATTATGAATGAATACATACATGAGTGGCAGACAGAGTTATGAACAAACACCTTTAGTAACCGCTACTGTCGTTTAACACACACACACACAAACTTGATGCTCCTGATTGGTCTCTAAGTGCTTGACTGGAACTGTGTCTAGGAAATCATACTCCATCTTGCAGAAAGATAACCACAGCCAAGGAAGACTCACTGATCCTCTGCGGGGTCTTAAATATAGACACTTAGAGAACTCTACCCTCTAAGCAGGTTGGGAGAGATGTGCCCTGGAAGAAAGTCCCTTTGGATAATTGAGAGACTTACAGACCCAAGATAGAAAACTCTCACGAGGGTAGATCTGAACTATGTTCTTGTTTTCTTTCTTAGTCGTAAGGTTGGTTAACCATCACCTCTGGATAGAAGATATAAGACTAGATCATGCTACCAAAACATATCTTGTCACTGGGCTGGCTATCTCTTCCATGGTTTAAAAAAATATTTATTTATCCGGGGTTTATTCTGCCCCAGTCAGTGTTATAGGCATTGGGGATAAAGCAGAAAACAAAACAGAAATATCCTCATCCTTAGGTAGTGGTATGTGTGTGTGTGTGTGTGTGTGTGT
>NW_021620849.1:1891027-1899589 GCF_004785775.1 Grammomys surdaster
GTGTGTGTATGTGTGCATGTGTGTGTGTATGTGTGTGTGTATGTGTGTGTATGTGTGTGTGTGTGTGTGTATGTGTGTGTGTGTGCAACAAGAGAGACCAATAGCTGTGTGAGGTACAGACCTACCTGCTTCTGAGCACAGTCTCCCATGGTGAGATGGGTCAGCTGGATCCCCCTCCTTCTCTTATTCTTGCAAGCCAATGGCACACAGCCATCTCTGCCTCTAGTGGTTATTCCAGAGAGAAAGGCTGACTGGACTCTTTTCTCTAACAGTCAATAAGTATAGCCCACTGGGAAACAGCTCAATAGTAGAGGTGCATTGTGAGGTCCTGGGTTCCATTCCCAGTATGAATCACAACAAACAAGACAGCAAACTAAGGCAGGGATCCATCTGACTTGACTCAGGTGTTTGCTCCTTCCGTTTCCAGAAGGATGCCAGGGAAGACTAAAATCCTGGAGGCAGTGCAAGGTTAGAAGTAATGATATTTTGTAGAAAATCAAAAGGACTAGAAAGGGTGGAGCTGTATTCGGAGGTAATACATTACTTGCTAACCTGGGCCGTAGGTATCAGCTCGTTTGTTATTAATATGTATTAACAAGGACAACATTGAGGCACTGAGGTGAAATAAAGTGGCCCGTAGTCACACAGTGGTAACTAGCACATCTAGGTCAGATATCAATGCCGGGTAGCCTGGTCCCAGGACTTATATACCCAATGCACCTGGTCCCAGGACTTATATATCCAATTAACGACCTAGCCGCTTATCTAGGGATGAGGTTTCAGAGAGAAGCAGAGGCTTCTCCCCTACTTGAAACCTACCCCCTAGAAGGAAAGTCCTTAGAACACCAGGAATTTCCTTCTGGCCACTTTATCTGTCTAGGGTTTTTAGCTTTTGTTCGTTTTGAGGCAGAGTCTCACTCTGTTGTCCAGGCTATTCTCCAACTTGTAGCAATTCTCCTGCATTAGCTTCCCAGATGCTGGGGTTACACACTTATCACCCCCTCCTGCTTCTTTGAAGCACTAACCTAGAGATGACAGGAGCCCTTTTTTTTTTTTTTTAACAATTTTCTGTCTCTTGACAGATAAAGAAACTGAGTCTGGGAAAGGACTTGCCTAAAGTCATTGTCAAGCTAGGCACCTGCACTCAATTGTGGTCTTGGCAGAGCTCACTCACTGGCCAGCCAGGCTGGAACTGAATGCTGAGGTCTCTGAGGGAAGAGCTACTTCCTTGACTAGAGACTGTTCTGAGTTCAGCTGCTCACAGGAGGAGGAGGAGAAGGAAGAAGAGGAGGAGGAGGAGGAAGGGGAGGAGTGGGCTCCATCCTCTTTGGAATGAGGGAAGAGTGTCATGGGCCACCTGAATTTGAAGTCACAAAGCCAGGAAGATAGTTTATGTCTCCACTCTTGGGGAGCCTCAATTTCTATTCATTCTCTGAGTTTCCTTTTCTCATTGGAAGGAAGATGAAGGCTCCTCCATGGGGAGCCTGGTGGGTGTAGGGGGAAAGGCACAAAGGAGAGGAAGGAGAGGCTACCTGTGCAGGTGCTCTACCGGGGAGGGTGGGGTATGGGAGACCTTGCTTACTCCACACCAATTGAACAACTGAGAACATTTGAGTTCTAGACCAAAGAACCCTTAGCCCTGTCCTCATACACCCTGAAAGAGTTTGGAAGAGGCTACTGGAGGATACAGGACAGAGAAAGAGGGAGCAGAGATACCAGACCCACCTGAGAGCCTCCTCACCCAACCCTAACCCTAGGAACTTCTGCAGTGAGGAGTTAAGGCGGGGGCCAGTTGAAGTTACTGACTTCCCACCAATTGTTAAACAAGATGCCGGCTTAATTTGAGCTTTCTGGATTTTCCTGATGGACACAGAGGCTGCGTCACCAACGAATGAACACATGCAGTATTGGTGATACAGTCAGAGTAAGGATTAAACATTGTGTTCCACTCCAGCCACCCCTAAATCCAGACCCCAACTCTTCTTGAGTGAAAGATTTCGGCCTTTGGTGAATCTGGAGTCAAGGTTAAGAGCACCAGGTCTGATCTAAAGAACCATTTTTTTTTAAAGAACTATTTTTTAATTTTTAATTTATTTATTTTTGTCTCCTGCTTCTGGCCTGGCAAGTCACAAGACTTACCTAACTTACTGAGGGAGACGCTCTTAGTTCTGTCCTTGTTCAGTGAGGCTTTGCCAGAAGTCAAGGATGCCCACCCAGACCCTAAATTCATCTGCCCAAAAAATGAATTGGCCCAAAACTCTCCTAGAAAAATAAACTTAGAGTCGGAGTCTGGCCAGTCAACTGGGAGGGGAAATATGACTACATTCAGGCATCCTTTCTCTAAGAATATTATGCCATATATTATAGCCTATCATAGATTATATTATGTATTACAATTATATTATACAGCCATGATTCTGTTACAGTCCTAATGTGAAGGAAATCGGTCATGGTTGTTGTTAGTACCTACTGCCCTTCTCCTGGGCACACACATATCAATTAGACATGCCTTAAAAGTCTTGGAAGCAGGCAGGTGGTTTAATCCCAGCACTCCAGAGGAGAGGCAGGCTGTTGAGTTCAGTTCGAGGCCAGCCTGGTTTACAGAGTGAATTCCATCCAGGACAGCCAGGGCTACACAGAGAAATCCTGTTTCGGGGCGCGGGGTTGGGGGGAGGCATTGAAAGCAAAAATTATATAAACCTCTTGTCATGTATCTATAGATTGGTTCCAATCTATCTTTCATTTCCCTACCTGTATTTGCCCCCACCCCAGCAAGGACCGGTAGTCACTTTGCCACTGGGACCTGGGAAGCCGGCTGTGGGTCTATAGGTCTGGATTTGTCCCCTGCACACAGTGGTGCAGGATACCTGGTCTTTTAGCCTAAGAACTTCAGAGACGTCTTGCGCTCATCGACCTCAAAAAATTTACCCTAAGCCATCGGGCCAGAAAGCCCTTCTTAAGGGGTCAGCCAAACAGCTAAGCGCTGGCACTTCGACCTCTGGTGGCTTGCCTGGAGTAGCGGTTTCCCTCACCCTAAGTGTCTCTTTGGCTCAGGAGATATCCAAATTACTCTCACCCTGGAGCTCTAACTCAGAACCTGACAGGAGACATGAGGGGAAGCCGCGGTGGCCAGCTCGCCTCCCGCCTCCCTCGCTGTCCTGCCCAGCAGAAGACTGGCCGGTGCCTGTGCAGTTAGGATCTTAGGCACTCAGGCCTTTCTTTGCAGTGTTCCTCTCGGTGCCTCTGGTTTGCCACTGTCTACTGGACTAAAAAACAGGGTATCTCAGGATATCTGATTTGCCTGAGAATCAGGCTTACCGTATCTCTATAATTTATTCTAACCTCGAGGTTCCAGAAAAGTCTCTCATGGATGTCACGATGTGCCTCACAAGGGAGAGCTGGCGGGTTGTTCGCGGTGGGAAATGTAAAAACTCGCCTGGTGGTGGGTGACGTCGTTTCCCCTGTCTCTTGTTTTCTATCATCCTCAAAGAATTTTCTTCCCAAGAGGAACCCAGCGTGTTTGAAACACATTTCTCCTGTCTAATTCTGTAGGCTGGAGATAAGTTATCTTAGTGTGCTTTTCGAAACGATTTAAAACAACAGCAACAGAGGGCAGTCCAGACAGGCCCCAGGAGGACGCACACCACTGGTGTTTCCGACCTGGGGACATTACTAACATTCAGCACCTCGGCAGCCTGGGGTTTGACCCACACAGTGCCTGACCTAGGTCGGGAGCTGTCCTCGGCTGGTCCACGTCTTGTCTAAAGCACCGAAGAGCCTGCGCTCGGTGTCCGGGCGAGGCAAGGACGTCACTAAAGCCGGTGGTTCTTAGGGATTCCTTAGCTGCCGCGGCGAGGGCAAGATCGGGTTTGTCTCACGACCTTGGCGCCAGTAAACTGGAGAATGAGACAGACCCCAATTTTCTCCCTTTGGAGTTGAAACAAAACCTGAAAGCCCGAGGTTGTCCGCACCGCCAGAGGTGGCGCCTCAGCGGCGGGTGCCCGCGCGGTTCCCAGGCCTGGGTTCCACGTCCCGTCCTAGTTGTCCCAGTTAGTTAGCTGGTTAGCCAATAGTTAACTCCCAGGCGACATTTATGTAAACGCGAGGCCAGATCCCACGAGTCTCTGCGGCCTCCAGCCCGAGAGCTGCTCGGCTGGGCTCCCAGAGGAGGGTTGGAGGGAAATTCCTGGTAATTAGAGGGGAGGTTTTCCCGGGGCGCCCCTCTGTGAAGTGGCCTTGGCTCCAGAAGAGGAACAAAGGGCTAAGGTGCCTGCGTTCGGCGCGCCCCCCGGGCCCGCGCGCCCCGTATCCCGCCCCCTCTCCGGGCCGCGGCGGCCGCGGGCTTTGTGCGCTGGGACCGCGCGCCGAGCTGCACCTGCCCGGCTTTAAGTACCTTGGCTAGGCAGCGAGGGCGGCTGTTCTAATCGCCATCTCCAAAGTACCTGCTCATGAATAAACACCAGCCCCATTTGTCAGGTACTTAGCGCTCATTGTGAAAGGGAAATTGGTCCTTTTCTGAAAGTGTCTATCCTCAACCCATCTGCGCAGTCCTGGTTGCAGAATTTTCCCCCACCCTTCACACACACACACACACACACAAACACACACACACGCACCCCACGAGGCTCCTCCAAGCTAAGATAAACTCGCTTTTCTTCCGGTAAGTGCGTGATTGAGCCGCGACAATAGGCCGAGAGGAGGAGGCCGCTGGGTCAATAGCCTGCGTCTCTCCCATTGATAGGAAAAGTCAGCACCGAGAATGCAAGGCCTTTGGGAAACCTCATTCTGCGTCTGCTATAGGGGCTTTTGCAAGTCGAACTTGCATAAACCCGCAAACACGCTGCCCAGTGCGTTCTCCAGACACTGAGCAAAATACTGGAAACAAGAGGTCTGAGATGTCCGTTATTCCTGCCAATTTTGGTACTTCGCTGTAGTGTCATATCCCCCACTTTCTCCGCTTGGCTTTATAGTTTGGTCTGGGCCCTTGAGTCTTGGACACTTGAGACAGAGAATATAAGGGTCCAGAAAACACAGTTTGCAAGCACCTTGGCTAGTTGTGGAGGATGGGGCGGGGTGGCGCTTCCAGGAACCCGGCTGCACCGAATGAACTAAGCTTGCGTTGCAACTAGGGGCTCAGAACACACGGAGGTTCCTGGCAATACATTCGTGCTTGCTTCCCAAAGGGTATAAAAACTTAGATAAACAGCTATGCATTTTTTTAAGTTGACAGGAAAGCAGTATAGTGAACCCCAAGTAGCCGATTAGCGTCCTGGGGGTGTGTTTCTTTTCCACCCATACATTCTTTCCGACATCTGTGCTTTCTGTGAGCCTGTCCCCAGAACTCTTTCCAGGGTGAATTTGGACCGGAAGCACAGTAATTTTTCTAAACCTTCAGACAACCTCGTGCAGCCCTGAAAATGAAAGTGTTTGCTAAGTGGAGATTTCTCTAAATGAGCGGAGGAAAGTGGCTTTGTCTTCACTTGGCTCTCTCGCGATTTCGTTCTGTGTTTACAAACACCAGTTCAGAGTCCTTACACCAAGCCCAGCTCTGCCGCTTGACTCTTGCATGGTTCATAAAGGTGGCCATGCAGAACTATAGGGTCTGAATGTTCGGATGTTCAGATATACAAGACATGAGTGTAAATGGGGGTGGGGGGTCCTAGGACGCTCTTGCTCTCCTTACACTGACCATGGTTGGGCTTTGAACGCCCAGTCTCCAGACCCCTGCCAAGTTAGGAAGAACTCTGAGAGCTCTGTGGATAGGTCAGGTGTGAGCCGACCAAGTTAGTGGAGATCTGCAGGCAGATCAGATGTTTAAACCAGGTTGGGGAGGGGGGAACTGCTGGAGGTTTTATCAGGTTAAGCAAAGAACCATGGGGCCGTTCTGGAAGCCCTGGCTGGTCCCAGATTTCCATCTGGGCTCAGAGACCAGACTTTCCAGATCCTAACCAGTCCTGGCAGATCAACCACACTAAAGAAACAAAGTCAGACTCAACTACTCATTTAAGTAATACTTTAGAAAACAACAAAATCTTGTTTCTCTTTGTGAGTAGCAGCTGGTGGCAGATAGGGCAGGCCGGCCATTGGAGTGAGGACGGAACATGACTCAGAAAAGGAAAAACAACGTTAGGGGATAGGTTTAAAACTGGGAATGGCTCAAAACTCTCAGACGTCCATCCCAGGGAATCCGGAACTGAGCTGCCCCGCAGGATTCTTTGTTTATTTGGAGAATGCTCAGAAATTCCAGTTGGCGGACCTCATGGGTTAATGTTGAAATGTCTTATTGGTGAGAGTGCGTATACTTCTTTACAAATCCATGGAGTTGAGGCCGGTTGCTGCAGGAAGTGAATGTTTTCCCTTCCAGGGCAATGGATTGGCCTCAGATCACAGAAGGAGCGATAAGAGTTTTACGCCTACACTTTCTCCCTTCGTTGTTTAAAATTTCCCCCTTACTGGGTCTAAGCCCGTGTACACCCTTGCTGCCCTTCAAGGAACCAGCCTCATTCGTCCTACAGGCCGGGGGTGGGGTATAGTCTAGCGGGAGCAGAGCACAGGGTAGCTTCAGATCTGGTTAGTCTACCTGGTGGGGCCGCGAAGGTGGGGGTGGAGGGATGGGGGCGGGGCCGGGGGCGGGACAGAGGCCTGGTTCAGCTGCTGAGAAACTCCTCCTTTGACTCTGATCATACAAGAAAGGCCCGGAGCAGACGCCTCAGCTTGTGCTCCAACCGCTGCCTTCCTCAGATCTCTACAGTACAGTCTCTTCCTCCCAACTCTCACCGCCATTGTCTTGGTCCGTGGCCCGTGAAGCCTCTGTGTGGGCCTAGAAGGGAGCATTGGTGTGCAGAAGCTCTCCCGTGCTGTCGAGGGAGCAGCTGTGGCCCCTGAGCACGGGTTGTGCATGCAGTGCTGACATTTCACCTCTAAAAGGGATTGACGAGGAGCCTATAGTCTACTCCCATCGTCTTCCAGAACTCTCTTGTTTCTTTGAAAGGATTCAGGACTCTTGCGTATGGTGTTTTCATCTTCAGGCCAATTTGCCTTAGGTTGCCAGCCCTCTTGCTCTGGCTCTGTGAAGCGCACATACCACCGACTGCATCTGGGCTTCTAGGCAGAGAGGACCCCAGGACCCCTGTTGCACCTATAGTGCAGAGGGATGCCCTCGTTCTCCACAACCAGTTAGCACAGTCCTTACCAGCGGAGAGAACTGGCTGTAATCTCCCTAGTCCCTGGCTGCAGAAGCTTCTAAGCCTACCCCTTCTCGGCCTGTGATGAGTAAGAAAGGGGTTCTGGCTCTTTCTAGGGCTTTTCACGTGTTTTCTTAGATTGCCTAAAGCGTCTCAGAGTAAATCAGAGATCAGCAGCCAGGGCTAACTCCGGGTGCGCACCCCCTACCCGGCCTTGGCCCTGATGTCCTCCACACACCTTCATCAGCAGTCTGTGGAGGATGGAGGGGCAGGGTGTTCTAGAAGCCTTTACAGACCAGAGACTGCGATTTTCTCGCTCCTGTACCATTTAGTTTCATGGTCTTGGTTCCACGCTGGCTGTGCAGTTTCCAAGCTCCTCTCACTGCTGAACAGAAACCCAGCGTCATAGATTTCACCGTTCGTACTCTTGGGTCAGGTCTGCAGTTGCCTACGTTAGAGCCGGTTCCCTCCAAAGCGCTCTATCACATGTCCACCGGCAGAGGGCGCCCTGGGAGAGAACAGAGCGGGGTTGAACGCCTTTCCTGGGTCCCTGGCGCCACACTGTGGGCCTAGATGATTCACAGCCACACCTGTCATCGCTGTTTCCCAAACTGGCAGAGTCTCTTGGACAAAGCTACCGAAGCAGGCCTGAAAGTGGGTAGGAAGGAGGCGTCCCCACCTACAAACAGGAAGGATGCCGGCTACTGCTTCCCAGCAGATCTTTTTATAACCACGTGAACACTGAAGAGAGTCATTGTTAGGCGCGCTGTGGCGGTGTGTGCACGCCAGCAGTGTGTGTTCACATTAAGTGTGCAGAAGCAGGGGAGGGGCAAAAGGCATAATCCCTGAGATGGCTCTTAATTCTGAGCTGGTAGAGTTTTTCTAGAACATTTAGTTCAAGTAATCTCTCCTCTACGTGTGTGTGTGGTGTGTGTGTGTCTCACTTAGTAGCCCAGGCAGATCTTGAACTCCTGATCCTCCTACTTTAGCTTCCCTAGTGAGTTACAGGTATAAACTCCCCTCGACCAACTTGAGCATTCCTGTTAGTGGGGGAAAAATGGAGGCCCAGAGATTGGGTCAGATTTATCCAAGGTCTTGTAGCAGTTACAAACAGTGTAGTGTTGACTCAGTTAAGGCTGGGAAAGTGCCACCTCTCAGCTGTCACCTATGCATGTATCCTCTTCTCTTAAACACTTCAGTGAATGGGATGTAGAGAGAATAAATAAATTAAAAAAAAAAAACCGCTGGACAGTGGTGGCACACACCTTTAATCCCAGCACTTGGTAGGCAGAGGCAGGCGGATTTCTGTGTTCGAGGCCAGCCTGATCTACAAAGTGAGTTCCAGGACAGCCAGGACTAAACAGAGAAACCCTGTCTC
>NW_021620849.1:1899689-1903317 GCF_004785775.1 Grammomys surdaster
AAAAAAAAAAAAAAAAAAAAAAAAAACCAACCACACACACACACACATTGAAATTGTACCAGGCCCATGCTTCTGGGATCACATTTGAAAGTATGTGAGTGTGTGTGTGCACGCCCACATGTGTGTTCACGTCTGGAAGGTAGCATGTGCTTACTTGAGAAGAAATGTGTCTTATTCAGGAATGTGCAACTCATTTGGTAGCTAACACCTGTAAATCCACAACTCCAGACACTGAGGAAGGAGGAGTATGAATTTAAGGTCAGCCTGGACTGCATAGTGAGGTCTAGGCCAGCCTAGGATATAGACTGAAACCTCTCTTAAGAGAATGGATGATGAGAAAAGTGTGTGTGTGTGTCTGTGCATGCGTGCATGCTGTGTTTGCCCCATGGAAAGGTAAACGTGTCTATGTATTGCATGAAGATGTACTTGTGCCTATGAAAGTGTGCATTCGTGGAATGCTATGTATAAGGGGGTGTAGAATAGTAAAGAGCTATATGTATCTAGGTAGTGTGCTCATGTGTAAAGGAACAGCTAGGATTGGGAGTAACTTCTCCCAACAGAGTTCGTGGCACGCATATACCTGGTGCTCTCCTGCCCACTGATCCCCACTGCCTGCTTTCTCTACCCCTTCAGATGAGCCCTGGAGCACACCCATCTGTGAGCCCCAAAGAAGGAAGAATCGAAAAGAGAGGGTAGGAGGGTCAAGGGGTGCTGGATCCAGGGTGTGGCCGTGTCCCAAAGCCCAGCAGGCTCCAAGAGCTGCAATTAGGCCAAGCTTCTGGTCTGCAGAGGGAGGAGGAGGATTATAGCAAATTCATTTCTGTTTTCCAGCTCAGTAAGCCTGCAGCATGTCCCTGGTGTTAGCATGAGAATGAGCCAGAGCTCGGTGAACCCCTCCCCACCCGACCTGCTGACCCCTCTCCCCCCCACGTGAATAGCAGGACTCACAGCCTCGACAGCCTCTCCAACCAGTGCCTGCAAAGCCAGTCCTACTCAGGGTAATTTAATATATTTTAAGCCCCCGGCGGCTTTATTTTCCCTCCTTTTTGAGTTTGTTTTAGGCATTCACAGCTCTCGCCCCGTCATTAGACAGCCTTATTTGACGGATGGAAAGAGCTGCTATGAGACCACAGCCCTTTGTGTCCCCCACATAAGCTGGGCTTCCCCGTAATTAGAATGGTATTCCCAGCCATTGAGGCCTTTCATGAGGCGGAACAAAAACTCCCCGAGATGAATATCCCCCAACTCTCAGCCCCCTGGATGGAAAAGGACTGTGAGTTAAAGGGAGTCCTTGGGGGAAGGTAGTCTGTGACCATGGACAACTGAGATCCTGCCAGGAGCAGAAATTTAGCGGTCACAGGGAGTGGGCTCCAGACAAAGGTTGGTCAAGGTCTTCCCCAGGTACTGAGCCAGTACCTGCTTGGTTCAATCTTTGTGGCAGAGGACCCGTGTATACTCACAGAATTGGGGACATGGTAGTAAGCTAGAGTGTACATGTAAAATAAGCAGCTATCTGGATCTCACTTAGAAACGACTTCACACTTAAAACTACAAATGTACAAATACACACATCACACATGGTCTCTTTCACAGGTTTGGGGATTAGACTGTAAACAGTCATATGGGCATGCATATATGTACACATGCATGCTCAGGACAGGGCCACAGTGTCACAAACCAGGCTGGAAAAGAGTTGTAAATGTACACACATGTCACAAGCACTGTCCTCCAGACATACAACCGTATTGCAGTGTGTCTTGTCTGTGCACACACACACAGGCAGACCCTCCTGAGGGGATGTGGCTTGTGAACATATAATCTTGCTCATGTGTGCACACTCATATTCCTACACACAGGTATTCTGTGGCAATGGGGCATTAACCAGCTCCTGTGCCCTGAAGTGATTCCATTTTTCTTTCCCAAAGATACAGACTTGGTTTTGACTGCTTTTTCTAGATCTACGGTTGGCCTATGCTCAAATACAGATTGACCTGCACATAAATGCTTGGATTTGTGCACATTGTCTGCTCATGTTAACACAGAAACATACTATGTGGTGCTACAGAACCGATATGCTGTTACACACCCTTATGACCAGACATGCAAGAGTGCCTCAAAAAATACCAGGTGGATTGGGTTCTTCTGTGGGTCTCAGATTACCAATGGCTTCGGAGTTTCCACTGGGGCTGGGTTTTAAGAATAAAAGGCAGGCATGTGGCTACTTGGCTGGTCAGGAGCTTTTCCACAGGAGAAGCTCACAGGCTGCTCTTTATCCTGGAAGCGGGTAAAAGGCAAATCCAGGTTTCTAAACAACATCCAGGAGAAACAGTAAATTCCCATTTTTGTGAGGGTTTCAATAAAAGGTGGGGTGATTGTGAGCCATGGATGCTATGGGTGGAGGTGGTACATGTTCAATGAACTCAGCTTCTAGTCTGTGTCAGACCTTGTGCATAGGGTCTGGAATAGTGTGGTGAGTAATGCATACCATTAGGTAGGGTATGAGGTGCCAGGGAAGGCAGGGGCCAGGAGAAACGTCATGTAATGCATCTCCAGTTTCCAGTTTGGAATATTAGCACAAGAGACTGGAGTGGAACTTCTGCTTTGTTTTGTTTTTGTTTTGGTTTTTTGGGGTTTTTTTTGTTTGTTTGTTTTGTTTTGTTTTGAGATAAAGTTTCTTGTCTCAAAATTCATTGAACATGCCCCACCAATAGCATCTGTGGCTCTTGATCACCCCATCTTCTTTTTTTTTTTAAATCCCCACCAGAAACTGGGCGTTTACTGCTTCTCCTGGATGTCACTCAGAAACCTGACTGTCCTGGAACTCGATCTGTGGACCAGGCTGGCCTTGAGCTCTCGGAGATCTACTTCTGGAGTGCTGGGATTAAAGTGTGTGCCACTACACCTGGCTGAAGTGGATCTTTTAATATCCTGTGTCCAGGTCACAGTTGTGGCACCTTAAAAGTGCCAGTGTGAAATAAAAAGTGGATTAACTGTTCTCCAAGTTACCACTCTATGTCCTGTGTGTGCCCATGACTTTCTCATATGGGTACCCTTTCCTACAGGGGATCCACACCACAGCACTTCTGGGCAAGCCAGAGCTATATTCAGGACCTTGGTGAGGGCAGCTACTGGGGCCCGCTTAGATCCCAGGAACAAAGATGAGTCTGACGATTCTGCTTTGGTAGAAAGCATCAAAGAGAAGTGGATCAGTCCTCAAATGCAGTCAATTGTTTGTTTAGTTGGTTTGGTTTGGTTTTTGGAAACAGGGTTTCTCTGTGTAGCTTGGGTGTTCTAGAACTCACTCCGTAGGACAGGTTGCCCTAGAACTGGTGCTGGGTTAAAGGCCTGTGCCACCAGTGCTGAGCAGTGGTTTGTTTTTTATTTTAACTTTCAAGTATGTGCTTGTGTTTGTGTGAGTATGTGCATATGAGTGCAAATGCCAACAAAAGCCAGAAGAGAACTTCATATCTGAAATCATAGATAGTTGTGAAATGCTAGATAGGTCCTCCATAAAACTAGTATGCACTCTTTTTTTTTTTTAAAGACTCTTTTTTTTTTTAAAGATTATTTATTATATATGGATACACTGTAGCTGTCTTCAGACACACCAGAAGAGGGCATCAGATCT
>NW_021620849.1:1903417-1905472 GCF_004785775.1 Grammomys surdaster
CAAACGCTTCACGTTTTAGACTCTTTTAAAGACTCTTTTTTTTTTTTAAAGATTATTTATTATATATGGATACACTGTAGCTGTCTTCAGACACACCAGAAGAGGGCATCAGATCTCATTACAGATGGTTGTGAGCCACCATGTGGTTGCTGGGATTTGAACTCAGGACCTCTGGAAGTGCAGTCAGTGCTCTTAACCACTGAGCCATCTCTCCAGCCCTAGTATGCACTCTTAAAGACTAGTTTCCTCTCCAGCCCCAATTTGCAAGTTGTTTTTTTTTGTTTTGTTTTTGATTTTTGTTTAGTTTGTTTAGTTTTTTAAGACAGGGTTTCTTTGTGTGGCCTTTGCTCTCCTAGAATTTGCTCTGTAGACCAAGCTGGAGTTGAAATTAGAGATCTGCCTGCCTCTGCCTCCCAAATGCTAGGGTCAAAGGTGTGCGCCACCACCACCTGGCTAAACCTTATCTTCTTTGGGAAATGTGGGTGACCTTCTCACTCATGCTATAACTGCTGGTGGTACGAATTTTCATGGAACACTAACATCTCTATCTGAATAAAACACACATCTATTTCTCTTTGTATAAAAAATTATAAAAGATTATTTAGAGAACAAGGGGTATTTTGAAGTTATTTCTCATGCGTTTTTATTATTTAATTTAATGCTATGTAGTCCTGGTAAACCTGGGACTTGCTTTGTTGATCAGGCTACTCTCAAACTTGCAAGTCATCCTCCTATAGCCCCCACCCCCACCCCTGTTTTTCAAGACAGAGTTACTCTGTATAGCTCTGGCTGTCCTAGAACTCCCTCTGAAGACCAGGTTGGGTTTGAACTCAGAGATCCGCCTGCCTCTGCCTTCTGAGTGCTGGGATCAAAAGCATGTGCCACCACAGCCCAGCCAATCAAAGGCTTTTTGGTTTCATTTTATTATATTTTTTATCACAACATTCCTTGGTATAAGATAGGAATTGGGGCATTAGCTCTGAAATTACCTCAGTTTAAAACCTTTTTCCAGCTGGGCGGTGGTGGCGCACGCCTTTAGTCCCAGCACTTGGGAGGCAGAGGCAGGCGGATTTCTGAGTTCGAGGCCAGCCTGGTCTACAGAGTGAGTTCCAGAACAGCTGGGGCTATAAGAGAAACCCTGTCTCGAAAAACCAAAAAATAAAAAACAAAACCTTTTTCCAGTTTTGTGTGACCAGAGAACTGATTTTTTGGTGGTATGGGTGTCTTCAGCTTTAAAGTGGGGATGGTAACAGTCCCAGCCTGCTGTGAGGGTTGTGAGGGGTAAATATGCTGATACCGAGTCCAACATCTCATATATACACTACGTCCTCAATTAGTGTTACCCATGGTACTTAATATCAGAGTTCTCAGTATTTATTGGGCAAACCAGAGCATTTAAAAATTTTTAGTCTTTGCATTCGGGATAAAGTGTGAAAACAAAATCTTGCCAGTCTCTTGTAAGTTTCTCGGTCAGAGGCAGAAATGAGGTGAGAGAGCAAGTCATAGGCAGAGTCTCTTGAGGTTAAAGCTGGATTTCAGATGAGGTGTAACTCCTCTGTAGAGCATCTATCTGATATGTGTGATGCTAGAATTACATTATACTGCTAGAATACAATAATATATTATAATATATTATTTATATATTATATTACTAGATTACAGTAATAATGAGGAGGAGGAAAAGAGGGTGGAGGATGGGAGGGAAAGAGGAAGAAGAAAGAGAAGGAAGGAAAGAGAGAGGGAGGAAGGAACAAAGGAAGGAAGGGAGGAAGGGAGGAAGGAAGGAAGGAAGGAAGGAAGGAAGGGAGGGAGGGAGGGAGGAAGGAAGGAAGGAACAAAGGAAGGAAGGAAGGGAGGAAGGAAGGAAGGAAGGAAGGAAGGGAGGGAGGGAGGGAGGAAGGAACAAAGGAAGGAAGGAAGGGAGGAAGGAAGGAAGGGAGGAAGGAAGGAAGGAAAGAAGGAAGGAAGGAACAAAGGAAGGAAGGGAGGAAGGAAGGAACAAAGGAAGGAAGGGAGGAAGGAAGGAACAAAGGAAGGAAGGGAGGAAGGAAGGAA
>NW_021620849.1:1905572-1957618 GCF_004785775.1 Grammomys surdaster
GGAAGGAAGGAAGGAAGGAAGGAAGGAAGGAAGGAAGGAAGGAAGGAAGGAAAAGAATTCACAAGCTTTCTGCGATGGCTCAGGTTGTTACCGTGGGAGTCAGCAGGGGGAGCCCAAGGTACCGGAGCACGCAGGCGCCAAAAAGGAAACTGGCAGAGAATTACACGTGACTCCCAGCACCTACTGTGTGCAGTGCATACGCAGGAAGACAGGGAATTTGAGGGTTCTGGTGGCCAAGTGAGGGGCCCTAGGATAAATGTAGAGGCCAGACTTCCCTAGCCCGAGGGCACTTTCACTGCAGCGCTGCCTGGCCTTGGGTCCCGTAGAGGTCTGGGCTGCTGCAAGTTCAAAGTCACAGCCAATCCCCAGGCCACCTGGTGACCTGTTCTTAACCGAGGATGCAATCTCTTCGCAGCACTTCCAGTACCGGCTCAGAGCAGGCACTCACTGTTACTTCTCAGGGCTAGAGGTGCGTCGCAAATGTCCCCACTCGTGGCAGTGTGGAGGTGAAAATCGCACCCAGTCTCCCTGTCTTACACCCCTGCACCATCCCCACTCTAGCACTGGCAGGGCTGAGAGGTAGCCTCGACAGTGTCATTTCCGACTCCAGGTTTTCTTGTCCACTACCTTGCGCTGGCAGGTGGACCACAGAAAAAAAAAGATATAATCCAGGATCCTGGTATATCTGCCGAATGAGTGCAGCAATATGTAATGTGTGATAGTTGTTTTCACAGATATTTTTAAATACAAGAGTTCCTGACAGTCCATCATTCCAGCTAATTAAAAATCAGTTGCCTCTCGGCTTCTAAAAATGCCAGAATTAGCAAGACGTGGAAAGATGGTAGACTTTTTTTTTTTCCTGCTTCCTAAGCAGACAGGTACTCCAAGGGCAGGGTGTGGTCTGGGGTCTGCATCTGCCAAGGAGACATTCCAAAGGGACTCCTTTGCTTGGTTTGTCCTCTGCAAAGATGGAATAGGGGGAATAGGGAAGCTCATGCTCTAGCATGTGTGGAAAACCCTTCCCAGGCTGCTTTACTTTCTACCTCCCTCTCTCTATCCATCAGGATCCAGAGCCTGGCTCCTGTCCTCTCAGATGCTGAGGTATAGGTGGGTTTGAGTCCACAAGCTCCAGATTTCTACTAGGTGACCTTAGCTGGGTTAGTTAACCTCTTCAACCCATTAGGCAAAAAAAAAAAAAAAAAAAAAAAAAGAAAAAGAAAAAGAAAAAGAAAAAAAATGCCAGACAGAAGATGAAGGTCCCTTGTGGAGGACATCGGGACACCATTGTGAAGGCACTGCTGAAATTTTGTCTTGTTTAACCTTTCTCCATCAGAGAAGCCTCACTCTCCTGGTGCTCCAGCAAAGGAGCTAATGTTTTGATGAAGAGCGGATGGACATTCTTGTTCCTGCGGCAGTGAGCGAAAGTCTTCAATAGTTCCCTACGCCTTGTTCAATTTATTTTCTAAAAACAACAAGACATAGTGGTACAATGCGGGTAAATCCTAGCACTTGAAAAAGGAGGCGGAAGTTTGAGGGCAGTCTGGCTTATGGAATGAAACCCTGACTCAAAATGGCAACAATAACAGTTCTGAGGGGAGGCAAGGGGTATCTATGGTGACTAGCTGAAGGCCGAGGTCCCTCACCAGAAGTCTTGGTTTAAGGAAGTGGAGAAACGTAGGACAGTTGACCTCCAGGCCACACTTTTTCCAACTGTAAAATGGGATTGCCTCTTTCACAGATGAGAAATGATTGCTTGGGGACTCACCAGAGGTCAGAAGGGTCTGGAAAGATTCTAGGGAATAGCTTCTTCTAGGCATCTGCTGGTGTAGATGGTTTCTAAGAGGATCCTATGACCAGAAGTTCATTACTGTTTTCCTCCAGAGAGGGACTTGGTTGTCCTCTATTTCAAAAGTAGAGAAACTAAAGATGGAGACCTTCAAAAAGAAATCACTGAGTGATGGAGACAAGGTTTCCTCTAAGATCTGAAGCCTTCAGGGTCCCGCCAAGAAACCCTGTCCTAGGCACGACTGTGTTTGTGTATCTACCCACTCTTCCCTAAGGGTAGAGCAGTTTTAAAGTAGAGGCCTGCCCAGTTTCAGGGACTTCTAAGGACAAAGTTAGTATCAAGTTAGTATCAAGTTAGTATCAGCATTCGACGGAAAGTTTCCCCACCCCGGGTGGCCAGGGTGCGAAGCTGGACATTAGCAGAGAAGTCTTAGTTTGTGGCGGGCTTAGCGCTGTGGCACTAGTGTTGATCCAAGGAGGGCTCTCACACATGAGTTAAGGGACTAGCTACAGCAGACGTCTCACTTGGACTTCTTTTCCCTCTCCACAGGGAAGTTGAGAGAAAGCACATCTTTGGAGGCTAGAAACCTGGAGGTCATTTCTGAGCAAGAAATCCGAGAACCCTTCAGGTCTTCAACCTCTGCTCCCAGCACCTCGGTAGATATAGATGCTTCTAGGGAAGAACCTGAGTGGGCGATTCAGTTCCAGAGCCTCCGTGGCACCATCCAAACTTGGAAAAAGAATCATGTTGATCGCCAGAGAAGGGATCTCATTGGAACTAGACTTCATCCAGGGGGCACCAGTAGCAAAGAGGCTCCGGGATTGCATCCTGACTACCCTGGAGGGACGATGTGACCATTGGTGTATGAGACAACCCGGTTATCACAGAAACATCTCCGTTCTTCAGGAGCTTAGCTTGCTCAGCAGAGACGCACCACAGCTTCCATGGCAGAAAGCCCTGTGGCTAGACCGGGCCCAGCAAGCTCCCACCCACCCCTTCCCACAACCGGCGTCAGACTTGGCTCTGTTTTTAATTCTCCAGCCTTGGGAATGATAGACCTACTTCAGAGGTCTTGCCCTTGTGCCCTCCCCGAACCCCCACCACGTCCCAGATTCCTGTGGTGCGTGCCGGGCTTGGGTTCACTTACAGAGGCCATCAGATGCTGTGCGTGGTAGTTTTCTTCACTTTAGAAGGTAGCAAACTTCAAAGATGGGATATTTTTAGAGGAAGGATGCCAAGACCCATTCCCCAAGATGCCGAGCTCTGTGGAGAGCGGGGCGTAGGAGGCCTGATTAGTCTGGTTCAGGTCAGAGCTTCGCGTGCCTAGCCAGCTGAGAGCTGTTCTTTTAGTGGTGCTGAAAGTGAGGCCAACTTTGCTCAGTTGCCTTCAAGCCTGCCTATAACTCAGCCACCGCTCTCTCTGCTTAGAGTCACAGGCTAAATGACTCACTATTGTCTGGCAACAAATCCTGGTAATCACCTAATGGATCTGATTGCTTCCAGTTGCAATAACCTTCTCCCTATCCTTTCCCCACTGAACACTGAGTGGTCTTTCCTTTCTCTCATCTCCTTGTTGGTTTGGATGTTTAAAAATTATGTTTATCTATCTATCTATCTATCTATCTATCTATCTATCTATCTATCTACCTACCTATCCATCTGTGTTTTTGTCGAGACAGGGTTTCTCTGTGTAGCCCTGGCTGTCCTGGAACTCTGTACACCAGGCTGGTCACGAACTCAGAAATTGGCCTGCCTCTGACTCTGCCTCCCAAGTGCTGGGATTAAAGGTGGGCATGTACCATCATGCCTGGAAGCCTTTTATTATTATTATTAATGTGTAGGGTTTATTTCCTGCTAGCATGTATAGTGTTCAAGGAGGCCAGATGAGGGCATTGAATCCTCTGGACCTGAAATTACAGATGATGGTGAGCCACCCCTCGAGTGTGTGTGAGCTAGGACTCAAATTCATTTCTCTGGGAGATCAGCCAGCTCTCTCAGCCACTGAGCCATCTCCCCAGCTCCCCGCCTTTTTTTCAGACTTGCCTCAGGTAACACAGGCGGAGGCCGACCTTGCACTTCTGATCCTCTAACTTCCACCAGTTTTACATGACGCCATACCCTGCCCAGTGCGTGCATTCTCTTCTTGCTCTCCTTCGGGATGCACAAGCCAGGCACGTGCTATCCTGCTAAGCTACCCCAGCAGCACTGGAATGGCTCCTTCTCCCCTCACATCCTCTGCTTCCCTTTCTTTCTTCTTTTCTTTTCTCCTCCTTTCTTTTCTTTTTTCTTTTCCTTTATGAGACAGTTTCAGTTGCTAGCCTGGAACTTTCTACATAGTCTGAGATAGCTTAGAATCTACAATTCCCCTGCCTGTGTCTTGCAAGTGCTTGGTTTACAGCTATGGGTCACCATTCCCAGCTAGACTGTCAAGGGCATACTAATCAAGGGGCAAAACTGATCACCCCTAAAGGCCATCTACAATCTTCATGTCATGCAAAATAAAACAAAGTTCTTGCCACAGTGAAGAACTCCCTTCTCTCTGGCAATAATCTAGTGCCTGTCTCCTCTCATCTGTCAGGATGGAGCCACTGCTGAACCCTAGGCTTAATTCTGGTGTATTTTGAAGATAAAACCATTAAGATTTGATAAGAAACCTGGGTGGTGGTAAATGCCTTTAATCCCAGTACTCGGGAAGTAGAGGCAGGCAGATCTCTGAGCTCATAGGATAGCCTGGGCTATACAGAGAAACCTTGTCTCAAAACAAAATAACAAAAAAAAAACAAAACAAACAAACACAAAAACCCCCACAAACTAAGATTTGCCAAGAAGTGGGAGAATTGTGGGAAGAACTGTGAAGCCAGGCTGCCTATGGTGGTACTTACTATTTAGACCTGTGTGTCATCTTGCTTTCAAAACCATATCATGGTGAGATGGTAGGGAGGCTCTGGTAGTATCCAATGATGCTGAACAGAGTGATTCTGCTTCTCAGGACTTTGTCCACCCTCAGAAGTGCTTTCCCCCACCCCACCCCACCCCACCCCACCCCCGTTTTCAGGGGAGGAAGCACATCACAGATGTGGAGTGAGTGGTCTAGGGCCACACAGCTGGAGAGTCACAACCCCAGCTCCAAAGAAACAGGTGAGCCCACGGACTTCATCTCTGGCAGAGGCATGATGGTGCCAATCCGGGGACCAGGCAGCCAGGCAGCCTTCGTGTAATCCCAACTCTGCCAGTTACTGACTTAGCCTCTCCATGCCTGTGTTTCCTTGTCAGGAAGAGACAGTGGTCCCCCCTGCTAGCCTCGCTGTGGAGACTTGCTGTTATCAACGCAGTTCTTGCTGCTCTAAATCTGAGCTCCTCCCTGACCGTGGGGGGCAAGTCCAGAGGGTGACGAGAGAAGCCAGGCTGAGTATTTCTTGCCTCATCATCCTCGATGTGCAGGAGCAGAGAGGGCCGAGGACGGAGAAGGGGCCGCGTGACTGCCTGGGCTCCTAAGCAATTTACTGGAGGAGCTCATTTGGCAACTCTGATTCCAAGTTAATTAAAGATAGCCACTAGGGGTCATTGCCATGGTGACAATTAGGCCAGAAAGAAGCCTCATTAAGGTGCGGTTTTAACTAGGCCAGTCGTTTTTAACCTAAGGTCTGTGGGAAAGGGAGTCAGCTTGCTACCCTTCTCTCCTCCGTGTTCAGATCCGTTTCCAGGCAGTTCCGGCTGAGGAGGGAGGCAGAGGAGGAGTCCTAGGAGCTCCCCCGAGTTCCAGCAGGGCAACAGGGTTCTCTGTGACACTCACCCTATCTGTGAGCAGAGGCCTTGGAGGCGGGGGTAGGTGGGTGGGTGGTGGAGGCCATGATGACAGAGCAGGCAGAGAAGAGGGGGATTTTGCTTAGTGGCCAGGAGACCTTATCACCCAATCTGCTTTCCAAACTGAGTGAGGCAAGCCATGCAGTGGGTGATAACGGAGTACATGAAACTTATTTCTTCTGTGTTGAACTGAGAACGCCAGGAGCTTAAAGCCTGTCTCAGCACTGTAACTTTTTTGAGCCAGGCATGGTGGTACTCACCTCCTATCTCAATACTGAGACAGGAAGATAGCAAGATATCCAGGCCAGCCTCAGCCACACAGTGAGTGAGATCCTGTTTCATGGAGGTAGAGTGTGGAGGGAAACGAAACTGGTGCGATGGCTCAGCCTTTAACTCACTGCTTTCAAAGTGGTCCTGCCTGCGCTTGGTACCAGAACCCACATGGAAGCTTACAATGTCCATACCTCTAGTTCCAAGGAAACCCGGTGCTCTCTTCTGGTTTTTATGGGCACCAGACATGCTTTTAGTGCATATACATACATGCAAGTGAAACTCTCATACCCATAAAATAAAAATAAATAAATCTCTTTTTTAAAAAAATCAAGAGGCTGGGCTGGAGGGATGGCACTGTCTGCTTTTCCAGAGGACTAGGGTTCAGTTCCTACATGGTGCTCATAACGGTCTGTAACTCTAGTTCTGATGCCTTCCTCAGGCCTCCACAGACACTGCAAGTGTGTGGTGTACAGATACCCACACAGACCGAAAATCCATGCACCTAACAATAAATAAGTAAATACTTTTAAAAAATCAAGGGGCTGGGGAGATGCCTCAGTCAATAAAGTACTTACCATATAAGCACAAAAAACTCAGGATCTGCAACACCCCATAAAAAGCCAGGTGTACTGGTGGACATCTGTAATCTTAGTGCTAGGTAGACAGAGCCAGGTACAGCCCTGGATCTCACCAACCAATAAATCTAAGTGAATCCATATCCATGAGAGACCCTGTCTCAAGAAATAAAGTAGAACATTCCGAGAAATTACCCACAAGTTAAAAGCATTTGTTATTCTTTGGGACTGGGGTTGGTTTCCAGCACCCACACAGTGACTCACAACCATTGATAACTCCAGTTCCAGTGACCTCTTCTGACCTCCAAGGCCACAAAGCATGCATGTGGAGCACATACACACATGCAGGCAAATCACAGACACATGTAAAATAAAACCAGACAAGTCTTTAAAAATAAATAAAATGGAGAGTAACTTAGGAAGACACTTGACTACATGCGTGTGTTCCGTGTGCTCCTGAATGTGAACGTGAATTAATTCAAGAACACACGCATGCGCATATGCCACACACAAAGAAATAAAATATGTCTTTCTCTTCCCAATAGTAATATAAATACATTGATTAAAATAAGAAGTCGAGCCGGGCGGTGGTGGCGCACGCCTTTAGTCCCAGCACTTGGGAGGCAGAGGCAGGCGGATTTCTGAGTTTGAGGCCAGCCTGGTCTACAGAGTGAGTTCCAGGACAGCCAGGGCTACACAGAGAAACCCTGTCTCGAAAAACCAAAAATAAAATAAAATAACATAAAATAAGAAGTCACAGGAAAGCACAAAAAGAGACCATTCCCTGCTGTAGCTCACCCCAGACACAATGTCTGTTACATTGTCCATGTGATAAGGGGATCACAGGGATCACAGGCTACAGGGAAATGGATTTCAAACTGGGAGAAGGGAGACCCGGGCTTTGGTGTTTGTGCCCTTTTCTATTGTTTGTATTTTATCAGGAAAATATCAAATAAACTGCGGTGGGAATACCAACTGACGCCTCAGCCCTCTGAGTATGGAGACGCATCACACAGTCTTCTCTACAAAAACAGTGGTCGCACTGTACCTAAGATTTTGAAACCTGAATTTATCATGTTAAGATAACAAGATGTCTCGGATACTTTTCCAGGATGTTGCAACCTCTTATCCATTTTTTTTAAAGCACATTGCAAACTATTCAAACTACAAAGGGTAAAAAACAGACAAGCAAGCTTCTTACCTGAGCCTCCCTGTCCCCTTCTCCCTTCCACAGGAGCAGCCTTGAAAAGCCCATTTCTTCCTCCTTCCTTCTCTCCCTTCCTCTTTTCCTCCCTCTCTTCCCACACCCTTCCTTCCTTCCTTCTTTCCTTCTTTCCTTCTTTCCTTCCTTCCTTCCTTCCTTCCTTCCTTCCTTCCTTCCTTCTAGCCCAAGCTGGCCTTGAACTCAGCAAATAGCTGAAGGCGTCCATGAACTTCTGATCTGCCTCCCTCTACCTTCAGAGTGCTAGTATTACACGCATGGAGTTGTGTTAATTATCACCAGAAAACTTTTCACCAAATTATACTGTGCATAAATATGCCCCAAATAGACTACCCAGGGTCAGACTCATAAAGTTTGAACCAGCACCGGTTACTGTGCTGAACCTGAGCTGAGTACTTACCTGTCCTGCACGCTGCTGGCTGTGGTGTTCACAGAGAACCCCATAAGTGCTTTGCTGTGGATCAAACCCAGGGCTTTTGTGCAAGCTGGGCAAGCACTCTACCAAGTGAGATGCATCCCTACGTCTTTAATATCTACTTCTCTTGCATTTGTCTGTAAGCGTTCTATATGGGTACGGGCATGGCTATTTTCTCATACATCTATTTGTACAACAAAGTTAGAAGACAGTTCACCCTGTTCTGTAGTTAAATGTTTTTCACGGCACATCCTGGACCTGGCTTCATATCAGTGTGTATAGAGCTGTCTTGATCTTTTTCTAATACCTGGCAGTCTGCAGCAGTTAGGCATCATGTATGAAGAAGACGTGGCTCTGGCCATGTAGTCTTTGTGTCCAGTATTAAACAGAGTGGTTGGCACACAGAAGTACCCTAGAAATGATCACAGCGGATACAAATGTGGGGAAACAGAGGGGAGGGGTGGGAGGGGAGTGATCAGGACCTCATGGATGGATTTGTGTCCTTGATGGAAGCTTTTGCTTCCTCTCCTCTGGGATATGATCCCCAAAGAACCTCACATGAGAGCTGGCTTCCTTTATCCTTTATACCTAGTGGTAGGACATCCTGGGACACCGTATCATGGGTCAAAGCTCATTGAGATCACCAAAGACTCACATCCTCTAGCTCTTTTCTGCACACTGGCTTTATCTTCAGGAATATCCTCTTGCTGGCAGGATGGCTGCCAGTAGCCAGCCATGTCACTGAGGGTATGTGGTTCCCCACAAAGAGTGAAGAGGACAGAAAATGTTCCACCAAATCCACAGAGCCATAGCCAAAGGGGAAGAGCCATCCACTGACTGGCATGTATCAACCATTCTTCATCCTGTTGTTCAGTGCCCCCTTTCCATAACAAGTCTTCCTGTCCTGGTGAAAGCTGTAGAAAACAGAACTCACATATTGAATTAAAATAAATCAAGGGGCTGTAGAGATGGCTCAGCAGTTAAGAACACTTGCTGCTCTTGTAAAGGACCAGAGTTCAATTTCCAGCACACACACAGTGCTTTACAGTTATCTGTAACTCTGATTCCAGAGGATCCAGTGCCCTCTTCTGGCTTTGTGGGTACCGGGCCCACATATGATGCAAGGCATACATGCAGATAAAAATACTTATAAACATAAAATCAAAGTAAACAAAATCTTCAAAAAGTATCAATATAAGTTTCTAAGTATAAACAAACAAACAAACCCTACACAAAGTCTGGTATGGTGGCATAAACCCATAGTCCAAGCAACTTTGGAGGGTGGAGACATGAGTCCAGGGGGGTGTGGCCAAATTGGATCATATAGCCAGATGAGCAGCATCTGTGACAGTTAATCTTCATTGTCAATTTAGCTGCATTTAGAGTCACCTAGGAGGGGCTGGAGAGATGGCTCAGAGGTTAAAAACACTGACTGTTCTTCCACAGGACCTAGGTTCAATTCCCATCACCACATGGCTACTCACAACTGTCTGTAACTCCAGTTCTAGGGGATCTGACATCTTCATACAAACATGCAGGCAAACACCAACACACATTAAAAAATAATAAAAAATAGAGTCACTTAGAAGACACAATTTTGGATGTGTCTGTAGAGAGTGTTTCTGTTCCACAAGGCAGAAATATACACAAAAAATCTGACCCTAGAACTGAACCCTGCTTGATATATTAACAGAAAGGTTGTTCACATAACTGTGGCATGTGCCAAATATCTATCACAGCACCCCAGCACACCTCTACTGCAGTGATCAAACTCAGGAAGGGGTCTGGCCATCATGGTGCCCAGGTTTTCTTTGCTGTTGTCCACCACTGATGTTCCCTAGTTCCCTTTTGCTACTCACAATGGCTCTCTGCCTGCCCTGTGTAGACCTTTCACCAGAGCCAGGACAGGCTTTGCTGTGAGGATGTATAGGAATATCTGAAGCCCCAGAAACTTGTTTCTGGTAGGGATGCAATTCCATGCTCCCTGGTGGCTGGCCCAGCCCCAGTAGTCAGGTCCTGCTCCTCCCCTCCTTTGTGTATCTCTGCTCCGACTACATCAACTGTGTTATTAATAAACTACACTTTCAGGGCTGGAGAGATGGCTCAGCCGTAAAGAGCACTGGCTGCTCTTCCAGAGGATCCAGGTTTGATTCCCTGCACAGGCATAGTAGCTCACGACTACCTGGAACTCCAATGCCAGGGGATCCAGTGCCATCTTCTGGCCTCTAGGGGTACTGCATGCATCTGGTTCAGGGAAAACACCCATACACGTTTCAAACAAACCAATCCAACACTCACATTGTATATTACTTATAGCCTCTGGGTTATGGAACATTTTACCACTGGTATCTGTCAGCGCTTAAATTAAACATTTATTCATCGGAATTTTTTCATTTTCTTTTAGAAAGGTGGAAACCATGATTTAGGTTTTTCATGTCTGTATTTTGTAGCCCCTAAAAAGCTCATAAACCAAGCCTTGTGCCGGTGCCTACTGTTGGAAAGAGGTCTCGTGACTCTGTCTTGTCCTATCTGTTCCTCAGGACCCATGTTCAAGACAGGGCTTCTCTGTGTAGCCCTGGCTGTCCTGGAACTTGCTCTGTAGACCAGGCTGGCCTGGAACTCACAGTGATCCACCTGCCTCTGCCTCCTGAGTGATGGGGTTAAACACACATGCCACCATGCCCAGCAAAGTGAGCTTAGCTTTAATTCCTTGTTCTTACTATTTTTAAATCATATATATGTACACATCTGTTTCTGGGTATATGCGTGTAAGTGCAATTGCCCTGAGAGGTCAGAAGCACTGGATCCCCCTAGATATGAACCCACAGGTGATTGTGAGCCACATGTGTGCTGGTTTCTATATGCTTGACCCAGGGAGTGGTACTGCTAGGAGGTGTGGCCTTGTTGGAGTAGGTGTGTCCTAGCTGCCTGGAAGCCAGTCTTCTTCTAGCATTCTGAAGATGTAGAACTCTCAGCTGCTCCTGTACCATGCCTGATACTGCCATGCTCCCACCTTGATAATAATGGACTGAACCTCTAAACCTGTAAGCCAGCCCCACTTAAATGTTGTTCTTATAAGAGTTGCCTTGGTCATGGTGTCTGTTCACAGCAGTAAAACCCAAACAAAGACAACATAATATGGGTGCTAGGAACTGAATCTGAGTCCTATGAAAGAGTAGCAAGCACTTAACTCACCTAACTGCTGAGCCATCTCTCTAGCCCCTGTGAGTTTGATTTTAAATACTCCATAATTTTCAATTTAATAATTTTAGTTTTCTTCACTTTTCAGAAAGGTGATTTACTTGTTCAAAATGGCTGGAAGTTTAAAATGAAAGTTTTTCCCCTCTGCTCTGTCCCCATCTTGAATCAACCCCGAAGGAAATTAAAACTCAGTATTTTTCATACATACATTCTACAAAATTCACCAGTACACGTATACAAATTTTGTATTGGAAGAGTGCTCATCACTATGCTTTCGGAAATATTACTTTTAAAGATTACTAGGTATACCACTGTTTTGCCATCATCTATGTAAGCGCACCGTGGTTTTGTTGTTTGTTTTGGAGACAGCATCTCATGTATCCTAGGCTAGCTTCAAACTCAAGTTTAGTCTCCAACATCTGAGCTTCCTCCTAAGGATTTGGATTGCAGGCTTGTTCCAGACACTCTGCTTGAACCTTTTTTTTTTTCTTTTTGATATAGCGCCGAATAAATAAATAAATAAATAAATACTCTCATCTTCTTTCCTCGGCTTTTTGTTTCGTTTTGTTTCTTGCTATGCAGCTCTGGCTGGAATATTCTCTGTATCCCAGACTGCCTTAAAGCTCGCGAGCAGCCTGCCTCAGCCTCCTGAGTGCCGATATTACAGGTGTGATTCACCACATTCAGCTAAACACTGACTTTCACCCTCCAAAGAACACATCCGAACTTCCTTCCAAGTGTATGAGCCCCCTGCAATTGGTCCCTAGTTCCCCTTCCCCCTTGTGACCTTTCCCCAGAGTCCCATGGTCATCCAGGCTGCGCAGTGCTGTGCTTCCTGCTGCATCTGCCAGGCTGTCGAGTGCTTCCAGTCTTGGCCTGAATCCACTCTCCAGACGCACAGCACACACCCACATACCCACAGAGGCCTTCCAAGGGGTCCTGCGGCCCGATCACTTTGTCATAGCGACACGACGTGGTGGACCTCGGAAGTACAGCCGGGACTGAAAAGGGGCCCAGGAACAGATTTGCCATAGGCTGTACCAGGATCTGGAAATCTCCTAGAAGCTAACTTTCTAGCATGTACCCCTTTTATCCAAGACCTTCCCTTGACTGCAGATGAACGAGCCATATGGCGCTGTAACCCATCTTCTCATCATCCAGACTGCGGTTGGAGAACCTACCTCGTGATTGGCCGATTTGTGCCTTGGCTCTGTGTGTGCGTGTGTGTGTGTGTGTGTGTGTGTGTGTGTGTACACGGACTTGTGCCACCATTCAGGGCTCTGAAGCAGGTTTGTTTGTGTTCTGTTTTTGTTTTTTATTTCCATCAGCATCGCTTTTTCTGTATAAAACAAAATTATAGACAGTAATAATCATAAATGAATAGCTATAAATGGCCTGCAGCCAAAATATTCTTTTACAGAATTTTGTGTATAAACTTATGACACTTCAAAATTTGATATACTAAAAATAATTATTAAAATACAGAAAAGAAATTAATGACCAAGTACTTTTCAATGAAATTCTTTTAAAATTAGTTTTTTTGTGTGTGTGTGTTTGTTTGGGTGTTTTGCCTGCACACTGTGTGCACACTGCCAGAGGAAGCCAGAACAGAGCATTAGATTCCGTGGAATTGGGATTCCAGATGGTTGTGAGCCACGATGCAGGTGCTGGGAATTGAAGCTGGGTTCTCCGGAAGAGCAGCCAGGACTCATAACCTCTGAGCCATCCCTCCAGTTCCTGAAATTAATTTCTTGGAAAACTGAAGAGGCATATATTTACATCTTGTTTTGCCTCGGCACTAAAAAAATACTGTGCTAGCCAGGTGGTGGTGGCTCATGCCTTTAATCCCAGCACACGGGAGGCAGAGGCAGGTAGTAGATCTCTGTCTACAGACCAGTTCCAGGACAGCCAGGCTGTTAGAATTCGCGCGGTTTGGACAGACAACACAAAAGCCGATCCGGTTCCAAGGGAAGGGGTTTATTTGGGGAAAGGAGTGGGAGAGAGGAGTGGGAAGATGGCGAGTGAAGAGAAGAGGAAGAGAGAGAGTTTGGGGTGGTCCCAACTATTTAAGTGGGTGACGACGTGTAACTTCCCAGGTGTAGATGAGCCAGGTAGGTGAATTCCGAGAGTGGTTGCCCCAACAACGTAGGAGTCGCTGGTCCCTGAATATGACGTCACCGGGTTCAGACTTATACTAGCACAGGCTACATAGAGAAACCCTGTCTCAAAAATCCAAAAACAAAAACACTAAGTTGGAATTTGATGAGACTATAAGGCTAATGGTTTGAAAAGATGAAACTTCAATTTTTAAGCGTAGTTTTCAAATTTATTAAAATGCTTCCTATACAGGCCTAAAATTTGTACTTTCCACGCAAATTTTTTAGAGCATCGGCGCTCACTGTCGGGTCCCATCTAAAATGTTTGGGGTTCTAGGATTGAACCCAGGGCTCCCCCATGCACTCTGCCCCTGAGCGGTACCCCTTCCCCCTGGGGTCAAACGCAGGTTCTTGGGCATGCTAGGCTTGTGTATTCGCTGAGCTGCACCCCGACTCCATGTTCTAAGATTTAATAACAATCAAAAAGAAGGGATTCATATTCTGTTTCTAAAATATCAATTTTACTTGAAGCGGGGCTTGGAAATTCAAGTTGTACTAGAAATAGCTCAAAATTCCAACCTTTCAACCCCTCTGCTGCCGCCTCCTCCTCCTCCTCCTCCTCCTCCTCCTCCTCCTCCTCCTCCTCCTCCTCCTCTTCCTCTTTCTTCTAAGATACGATCTTGCTGTGTAGCCTTGACTGGCCTAGTACACCCAGGTTAGCCTTGAACTCACAGTGATTAGCCTGCTTCTACCTCCTGAGTGTTGAGATTAAAGGTGAGGGTCAGCAGGCCTACCTCTTCCTCCTCTTCTTTCTCCTCCTCTTCTTCTTCTTCCTCCTCCTCCTCTTCCTCCTCCTCCTCCTCCTCCTCCTCCTCCTCCTCCTCCTCTTCTGGCAGTCTAATGTAGCCTAGGCTGGCCTCAAACTTGGTATGTAGTTGAAGCTGGACTTGAATTCCTGATCATGACTCTACCTCCATATTTGAAGCATACATACTTACTATTTTTTAAAAAACAGTAAATTAAGACAATCAAGATGGATCAATGGATTTAAAGAACTTGCTCCGAAGCCTGGAATTCTGGGTTCAATTGCTGGAACTCATGAAAAGATGAAAAGAAAGAGAAGATGCCACAAAGTTGTCCCCTGACTTTCATGTATGTCACACACGTTCTCCACATACAATAATACATACATACATACATACATACATACATACATACATACATACATACACGCACACACACATAATCAGGTTACTATACAAAAGGACACATGTCTATATTGGTTCATTTGCGTGAGGTATCTTGAACAGGGAAACCCCATGAATGAAGAGGTGGAATAGTGGTTTCCAGGCCTAGGTGAGAGGATGCACAGGGCTACTGCTTAATGGGTTCAAATGATCTCTTTTTAAAGGTCCTGTGAGGATATAGTGGTGATAATCACATAACACTGTGGGTAAATTTAATGCTACTAAACTTGCATTATTTGTGGGTCCTAGGGATCCAGTGCTGGGGTTCAAACCCAGGACCTTCCAAGTGCTCAGTAAGTGCCATGGCAGGGAGCCACGTCCCCAAGCCTGCAGGAGACACTCTAAAATGACTGACGCATGGACTGAGGTGGTAACTCAGTGGCACATATGTAAACCCCTGAGTTCAATACCAGCAATTGCCCCCCCAACACACACACATACACACACACACACACACACACACACACACACACACACACGTATCACAAAAAGAAAGGAAATGTTTAAAATGCTAAGCTTTTTGATACACACATATGTATACATGTACAATTTTAAAAACCTGGAAAACTCAGCAGCTTAGCCTAAGAGAAAGGTTTAGACAGGAGGAAGACCTTTTCATTGACATGGATAAAGAATTGTTGTTACAGTTGGGGCTGGAGAGATGGCTCCGATGTTAAGGGCACTGACTGTTCTTCCACAGGCCTGGGTTTAATTCCCAGCACCCACATGGGAGCTCACAACTGTTTGTAACTCTTGTTCCAGGGGATTGGATTCCCATACACAGACAAACATGCAGTCAAATCACCAATGTACATAAAAATAAATTATATATATTTATAAATATATATTTTTTTTTTTTTTGGTTTTTCAAGACAGGGTTTCTCTGTATAGCCCGGGCTGTCCTGGAACTCATTCTGTAGACCAGGCTATCCTCGAACTCAGAAATCTGCCTGCCTCTATAAATATAAATTTTATATAAATCACAAGCTAGTCTTCTAGAGGACTTCAGTGTAATTCCTAGCACCCACCTCATGGCTCATAAGGATATGTAATTCCAGTCTGAGGGGTTCCAATGCCCATGTGCACATACATACCCACATGCAAAACACACACGTACATAAAATTTAAAAAGTTAAAATTTAAAACAATAAAAATTGTCATTGAAAAGTGACAATAGAAATGTCTGAAACCAGGTGCCACAGGCCTGTGCTTGGAAAGTAGAAATAAGAGGATCGGGAATTCAAAGCCATCCTTGGTTATAGAATGGGTTCGAGGCCAGCCTACTTGAAAGCCTACTTCAAAAAAAAAAAAAAGAATATATTAAGAAAAAAAATCAAAACAAAACAAAACAAAAACAAAAACAAAAAAAAAACAGCCGGGCAGTGGTGGCGCATGCCTTTAATCCCAGCACTTGGGAGGCAGAGGCAGGTGGATTTCTGAGTTCGAGGCCAGCCTGGTCTACCGAGTGAGTTCCAGGACAGCCAGGGCTACACAGAGAAACACTGTCTCTAAAAACCAAAAAAAGAAAAAAGAAAAAAAAATCAAAAGACCAGAGAAGATGGCTAGGTGTAAGTGGATGAGTGTCTGTCTGCAAGCTTGACAGCCTGAGTCTGATACCCAGGTTCACGTCTTGGAAGGAAAGAACCAACTCCTCTGACTCCCACATGCCCAACAAATGTCAAAAATGTTAATAAAATTAAGGTATGAAGAGATGGGTTCAGTATTTAAATGCAGGGTACTGCTTTCTCAAGGATTGGAATTCAGTTCCCAGAGCCCATAGGTAGCTCACAACTGCCTATAACCCCAGTGTCAAGGAAATCTGCACACAGGTAAACATAAATGTCCCCACATGCACATATACACGCACATGTGAACAAACATACACAACCCCACATATATAGATAGACAAACATGAACATACATATTCTTTACATATGTAGATACACACAACTAAAATAAAACAATTCTTTAAAAATTCTTGTTTACATTGGGTGTGGTGGCCCATGCCTTTAATCCCAGCACTCAAGAGGCAGGGGCAGGTGGATCTCTGTGAGTTCGAGGCCAGCCTGGTCTACCTAGTGAGTTCTGAGACAGCCGAGGCTATGTAGAGAAACCCTGTCTCAAACAAACAAATAAATCTAGTTTAAAAGCACTTAAAAAAAAACAAACCAATAAAATCAAGTTGAAGATGAGTGTTGTTTTGTTTGGGAATGGTAACACAGGGTCTCTCTGTGTCACCAATGCTGTTCTGGAACTTGAGGTCTTTCTGCTCTAGCCTCCTCACTCCCAACTCTCTCTCTCTCTCTCTCTCTTTCTTCTTTGCTCTCTTCTTTTTTTATTGTTTTGTTTTGTTTGGTTGGTTGGTTTGGTTTTGGTTTTGGTTTTTCAAGACAGAGTTTCTCTTTGTAGCCCTGGCTGTCCTGGAACTCACTCTGTAGACCAGGCTGGTCTCGAACTCAGAAATCCGATTGCCTCTGCCTCCCAAGTGCTGGGATTAAAGGCGTGCACCATCACTGCCCGGCTTGTTTGTTTGTTTTTTAAGACAAGGGTTCTCTGTGTAGCCTGGCTGTCCTGCATCTCACTCTGTAGACCAGGGTGGCCTTGAACTCACAGAGATTCAACTGCCTCCTCCATCTTGAGTGCTGGGATCAAAGGCGTGTGCCACCACTGCCCAGCTTTTTTTTTCCCCCCATTGCTTTAAATCTGTCAGTTCTTGCAGGCTCCCAGGCTAACTCTCCCCTGCCTTCTGGTAACCCAGGTCCCTTTTCTGTGTGTCTGGGGTTGGCAGAGGTGGGGGCTTGTTTTTGATTTCCCACCATGTGCCTGTCTCTCTTTGTCTTTTTGTGTTCCTAAGTTTGCCTACCACATGTTGTGTGACAATTAAGTGACATCGTGGGCATCGGGCACCCACTGTAGTGTTGTGGGAAAGGATCAGCAGCTGTTGTCTCTGTGCTGGCTCCTGCGTGCCTTGTTCTCTCTTTGGGTGTCTGGAAGGCCAACGGTGGTCAGCAAAGGTCAGCCTGGCTGCCTCTGATGATCTTTTACACGTCTCAGATCTGGCCAGCACAGAAGAAAGGCTCCTTGTCTTGGCTGGAGGTGGAGGTTGGCACAGGCTGTCTAGATACAGACTCCAGTGTGTGTGTTGAAGGGCATTCAGATGCTCAGGACCTAGCCGACTCTGCCAGCTGCCTGGAGAAGGGGGCATTGTTCTGGCCCACATCTCTTCTGTGCTTGTCTGTGGTACATTTCCTTGGCAATTTTCACCTGGCTCCTTCTCTGGCCTGGAGATAATTAGGAGGTAGGGTGTACTACCCCTATTCTCAAGGGTATTCTCCTAGGTCTGGCCTGATATGAGAGAGCCCCCAGAGTCTGGTCTGCCCAGCAGTCACATCACAATGGCTCTAAAGTTATCTTCCTGATGACAGTCTTTCACAAGTCCCAGGGAGCTTTGTACTTCCTCAATCATAGGATCCCCAAATGACCCTAGTTGTTGTGAAGATCTCTTGAGGACACAGAGCTAGAGGCCTGAATCCTCACAGCCAATTGAGCCACATAAGAACAAATCCTAAACTGACATCTCAGACTCAGCCACTGTCCCTCCCATTAGCTGTCGAACTTGGGCTCTTCCGTCACCACGTCACCACTGGGGCTCCATTTCGCTTCCTTCAATGTGGACACAAGGACTGTGTTGAAATCTCTTGTCCCTTCCTTCTGACATACCATGAAGCAGCAGCCTTCAGTGCAAGCGCTTTTTGAGGCCAACGGTGGGAGTTTTGCAAACCGTCCTCCACATTCAGAGCCAGTGATGAGGAGTTGGGGGGGGGAGTGGGGGGGAGGAATAAAGGGTAGGCAGGTGGGAGGCCTACAGTCCGAGTCTGTGGGAGCTGCTTGGCTCACAAAGGGGAGCTTCCCTCACAGCTTGGAGTTTCCCAAGCAAAGGAGGGCAAAGGTGGCCAGGAAATCTGCTTCCTGAACAAAGGTCAGCCTGGCTGCCTCTGATGATCTTTTGCAAGTCTCAGATCTGGCCAGCAGGGGAAAAAAGGCTCCTTTTCTTGGCTGGGGGTGGATGTTGGCACAGACTGACTAGATACAGACTCTAGTGTCTGTCTTGCGGAGCTTTCAGATGCCCAGGACCTAGCAGACTCTGCCAGCTGCCTGGAGAAGAGGGCATTGTTCTGGTCCCACCAGCTCCAATGGGGACTTCCATCTACGGCTCTTAGAGGCCTGGCTGATTCTTTGCCTCCATGGTGGGCTGGGACTCAGCTCTGAAGGAAGACCAGCGGGAGTGAGTGTGGGGATGAATCGGCCTGGTTCCCACTCTTCCGAGTGTTTGCAGTAGGGATCTGGATTCAGAATTCCTCTGAGCTGCAGGAAGGTCCTCCATTGGGCTAGGTGTGTGCATCCATATCATGTGTATTAAGTAGGAGGGGTACAGGACCTCTGAGGCTTTGGGACCTTAGCTCTGGAGGGGCACAGGACCTCTGAGGCTTTGGGACCTTAGCTCTGAGTAGTGTGGTTCAACTTCCAAGTCAGCGAGAGGCCACAGAAACTCGGCTTGCGTGGAGTTTCACATATGCTAATGAGTTGTTTGTTTGTTTGTTTGTTTCAAGATAGGATTTTTCTGTGTGGCCCTGGCTATCCTGGAACTAGCCTTGTAGGCCAGATTGGACTTGAACTCAGAGATCTGCTTGCCTCATCCTCCTTTAACCCTGGTCCTAACATCAAAGTGAGCTTTGCCTTCTGGCTCCGTGTGGTACTCTGCCTTCCAGGAGCAGGTGAACCGATGGGAAATGTCATTCTGGTTCTTATTCGCATTGAAAGTCAGGGGACTGGACTGGGTTTGTGGCTTATTTGGAAGTAGTGCTTGCCTGGTGCGTCTGGAGCCCTGATGTGATGGTTAGTGTTGACTGATAAACTGAGAGAGTCTAGAGTCACCTAGTAGGCAAGTCTCTGTGCACGCCTGTGAGGAATTATCTAAATTAGGCTCGCCTCTGAGCAAGCCTGGAATTGTCTAGATTAGATTAGTTGGAGTGAGAGACATGGTTTTCTTTTTTAATTAATTTATTTTTATTTCATTTGCATTGATATTTTGCCTGCAGATATGTCTGTGTGAGGGTGTTAGATCCCCTGAAACTAGAGTTACAGTCTGTCATGTGGGTACTGGGAATTGAACCTGGGTCCTCAGAAGAACAACAAGTGGTCTTAACTGTTAAGCCATCTCTCCAGCCCCAGGAAGACATGTTTTAACTGTAGGTTACACCATTGCATAGGTTGGAGTGAAACCTGGATGGAGGAAAAAGTGGAAATCTAGTTGAGCACCAACACACTCTCTGCATCCCAGCTGAATGGAATACAACCAGCGATTTGAAGATCCTGTCACAGTGATGAATCGGACTCTCCAGCTACGAGTCAAAATCAGCCCATAGATCACTGTTTGTTAGAGTATTTTATCACAGAAATAGGAAACATAACTAACACACCTGAGCTGGGTCCCCAGCACCACGTGGATGAGACATAGAGGCACACGCCTAGAATCCTAGCGTCTGAGAAACGGAGGGAGGAGAATCGGAAATCCAAAATCATCACATAATGAACTTGAGGGCCAGCCTGGGCTACAAAAGACCCTGTTTCCAAAACAAAACAAAGCAGCAACAACAAAAACACGTTTGTGGAAAAAAGCCTCGGGAAGCCTGTCAGGGTGAGGTGCTCTGTGTCTCTGGTCCCAGTGACTTGGCAGGATTTCTAAAGCCCAGTCTGGATAGTATATCCTGACCCCATCTTGAGCAGTTTGAGCAGTAAGAAAAAACCTAAGGAAGTCTGGCATTCAGTTCATACTATTCTATCAACACTAACTCCTCAGTTGTCTGGGATGTGCATGGTTATGTGAAAATGTCAGAAGGGGAGGACTCTGGGGAGCGGGCACACGGGAGCTCTAAAGGACAGCAATATGTAACGCTAAAACAAAAGGGTACAGACTGTAGAAGGAGTCATTCTTGGGTCCCTTTCTATCCAAACTCCACTTTTTGAGACAAGGTCTCCAATAGCACAGGCTGACCTTGAACTTAATTCGTAGCTATGGTTGACCTTAAATTCCTGATCATCTTGTTTCCCCTTCTCAAGATGCAGGTGTGTACCCCATACCCAGCTTTTACTTCCTGTTTCTCCCCCCACCACCACCACTCCCTTTCAGTTTTTTGAGATAGAATTTCTCTATCTACAGCCCTGGTTGTCCTGGAACTCACTCTGTAGTCCAGTTAGCCTTGAACTTGGAGCTCTGCCTGCTTCTGTCTCTTAAGTGCTGGGATTAAAAGTGTGCGCCACTCTACCTGGCTTTGTCCCATTTCTTCACCCCTGATACACACAGTTCGTTACTAAGATTGCTGCAAGCATTAGACAGAGACAGCTAATTTAGAACTGACGATCCCTGCTATTGAGAAATCAGATTACATGTGTCATGTCCTCATCCTCGTCACGGATACCATCCTACAAATTCCTTTTGTTTGAGACAGAAACACTATGTTGCCCAGGCTGGTTTTGAACCCTAGGCTCAAGCAAGTCCTCTGAGTTCAGCTTCTGGTGGGGAGATGACGCTGACTGAATTGACTCTGAGCTAAGGAACTGAGGCACTTTCTTTGTATTCCTAGCCCTAGAGACAGATACTTATGTGGCCAGTTGGTCATGAACATAGACGCTTGAATGCATAGTAGTATCAGGAGAGCTCTTTCTCGACTATGTATGCTCTCCGTAGACCAGTGGTTCCCTGGGAGTCAGGGAATGAAGAGGGTTAAGTATAGGTGTTCTCCACCTGGGCCTGGAGGCTGATGAACCCACACTGTCAGCCCCAAGTCCTGCTACTGTCCGGGGTAAGCAGGCCCCCTCCCCCACCCCGGCTGCCTCCCCTGTAACTCTTCTGGAACTCCTAGGCCTGTGCACAGTGGAGGGTGGTTCCCTCAGCTTTCACCAACTCCCAGCCCAGCTGCCCAGGCTGCCGGTGGCTGGGGCCCAGCTGGCCCCCTGGGATCGGGCAGTGGGGGGTGTTGGGAGGATGCCTGGGTGGGCAGCCAGGGAGCTCTGGCTTCCTGGGGCCTCCCCGGGTGCTGAGCAGCGTGGCCACTTCCGAAGGCCCCTTTGTTCGCCCCTTTATCCAGAAGAGCGGCTGCAATTGTGCAGGGTACAAAGCCCCCTCGGGCTCTGACTTCCCACCCTAGCCTGTGGCCTGGCTGGGAGCGGGTTTCCCAGGCTCCTGGACCGCAGCCTTCTGCCCCCTTCTAGGCAGCTGGGGACCCACACCCTCTTTTTCTGTGCCCAACATCTATTCATCTAACCCCCCCTTACCTCCCCCCACACCCCCAGTCTGGCCATTCACACAGACCGCAGGCCCACTGTTCCTTTGGCACCCATCCCTGGACACACAGAGAGCAGTTCCCAGGCTTAACATTAGGAAGCCCCTCAGAACGCGCAGAGCGGTGTCTACTGTGCAGGTGGATTGGGAAGAAGGGCTGGGTGGGGACCAGAGTAGATAGAACCCAGGGCAAAGCTAGATGGCCAGAGGGCATACCAGAAGGATTCTTGTACTTGGATTGACTGACAAAGAAAACGGGAAGAGAAGAAGGAAAAAACAACTTCCTCTTCCGCCTCCCTTCTCTCCATCTCTTTCCCTCCCTGTCTCAAAAGAGACAGGGAATCATGTAACCCAGACTAGCCTCAAGCTGTGTGTAGCAAACAATGGCCTTGAACTTCTGATCGTCCTCCGTCCATCTCCTGAATGATGGGATTACAGGAACCACGGCTGCTTTCACTCGCTGCTGGGGACCCGGACCCAGGGCTCTGCGCATGCTCAGTAAACACTCTACCCACTGAGCTACGTCTTCAGACGCTTTCTTCCCACTAGGCACTAGTGTGCAAGCCAAGGCCCACACTGCTGCCCTCAGTCCTCCCAGGGTTACTCTCTTTGCAAACAGCCATGGCCAAAGGAAGCCAGGTCGACTCCTCAAGGTCAGCAGCTCTGATGAAGAATTCAAAGCCTTGGTTATTACCTAGCCCATAGGGAGGGAAACAGGAATCCCAGGGCTACCGACACCTTGGCCTCTGTCTGCCCAGACTCTCTTGGTGCAGGGAGCCCTAAGAACCCGTCTCTGCCAGTCCCCTTGGGAGGGGCTACTCTTGTGTGTGTTTTGCTGGTGGTGTTGGGGGCATTGGGGACTACATGGAGACATGACAAGAGGACACACCACGACTTCTTTCTGGTCCTTTGATCTGTTTGGGAAGGGCCAGCAAAGCCCTTGCCTCTCTACCCAAAGAAGGACTTAGAAAACCCCTCATCCTCACCCCGGGATCTCTGAGATAAGGCTTCGGTCCGCCAGTGTTTCTCTCTTCCCTGCTTTTCTCCCTGTCAGGCAGGTGAAGGTCTAGGTCCTTTCCTGCACACAAAAGGATGTTCTCAGCCATCCAGGAAAGCCTAGAGCCTCAGTTTCCCCCTACCTTCCCCCAATGAACTCGAGTCTGTCCCTGTAGCAGTGGTAGTGGGCCAGCTGGCACTTCCTCTCTCTTCCCCCTTCTCCTGTCCTTCCTTTCCTGACACACCCTCTTCTCCACTTCCTGCTCTGCTCTCCTCCCTCCTTCCTCCTCCTCTCCTCCCTCTCTCCCTCCCCTTCCTCTTCTTTCTCTCTACCACCCTCCCCTTCTTTCTTTCATCCTCCTGTGTTTCACACCCTCCTTCCTCTGCACCTGCCCACTCCCCATTTCTGTTCCTCCTCCTCCTCTTCCTTTTCCTCACATCCCCAGACCCCTCCAGTGCTCCCAGGCTTGAAGCTTACTTAACTGAATAACTCAGAAGAAGCCTTTAGTTTTCCCCCACCCTTCTTTTACATGTGGGCTCAGAGAGGGCATACAACTTGCCCAAAGTCACACAGCTCAGAGCAGTAAAGTGGTATGTGTTACAAGGGGTAGCTGATTGACCATAGAAATACAAGTCATCGTGGTCACCTTCTGTTGAGTATCTAAGTCTTGGACTAGGTACATTGAATCTATGACATCAGATCTATAGAATGGAAATTACAGCTTCCTATTTTTTTTTTTTACCAAGGATCTGAAACATAGAGAAGTATAACACTTTGTCCAAGGATCCAGCCTGGCTCTGCTCACTGCCAGCAGACAGGAGACCCAATGCGGTGGCTTAGTCTTGTTCCCTCCTGCTCAGGCATCCTTCATCACTGAGTCCCCAGAAGCTTCTTGAGGACCCACAGGGGCCTCCATTAGGCCAGCCTTCCCTCTACCCCAGAACTAGAACCTCTTCCTGCTCCTTGCCTCTACCTGAGCTGGTTTCAGCTGAATCAGACCTGCTTGGCCAAGTCCTGGGGGTAAGGGCAGAGGGAAGGTAAATTGGGGGTGGGAGGGAATTGGCATATCTGCCCATCCCTGCTCACCCACTCAGAAGCCCCCTCTCAGATATCACTAGAAACCCAGAGGACAAAGTGGTAGCAGCCAGAGACATCCAACCCCTCAGAGCTCCTCAGACCAGGAATGGACAGATCCGATCTTGGGGAGGGGTGGGAGACCCTCCAATGTGGGACTCCTGAGCTTCCCACCAGCCATGAAAAGTGCTTGAGTCAGGGCAGGGCCCAGAAGGCTTGGGAGTGAACCCTGTGATATCTCACAGCCTACTTCCTACCCTTCCCACTGCTGGCCCAAGCCCTCTACTGAGAGCAGTCAGTAGGGAGATTTCTTTTGCTGGCAGACTGAGTATCCAGGACAAACTGCCAATAGATAGATGCTGGGCCTGAGCAAGGAAGGACACAAGAGCCCATTTGCTCAGTGAGGAAACCAGGACAGAGATTTGAAGGACCTCTGGGAGCTCACATAGCAGGGTTACAGCAGTTGAGGCTCCTAGAAGACAGAGGAGAGGCGCTGAGGGAGTAAGCATCAAGGGAAATGCTAGCACGTCGAGGAGGACAAGAAGTCACCTGGGCACTCAGTAAATCTTTACTGGCACATGTCTCCAAACATGATACAAAATGCCTGCCTCATAGTGCCAACAGCTGGCAGAGGAGACAGTCAATTAATGATACATAGGCTGGAAATGTAGCTTAGCTGGCAGGGCACTTGCATAACATGCATACAGTCCTGGGTTTGAGTCCCAGCATCACATAAGAGGAGCATAGTGGTTCATGTCAGGGAGGTGGGGGCAGGAGGATTAGAAGTCCGAGGTCATCCTCTGTTATATATGGAGTTTGAGGCCAGCCTGGGATGAAAGAAAACCGGCCTCTAAACAAACAAACAAACAATAAACAAGATAAAGCAGTACAAAGCCAGGCAGGTGTCGAGGCTTTGATCCCGGCACTCAGGGGAAGCAGAGGCAGGTGTATCTCTGTGAGTTCAAGGCCAACCTGATCTACAGAGACAGTTCTAGGACAGCCAAAGCTACAAAGTGAGACCTTACCAAAAAACAATAACAAAACCTAAAATACATTATAGTATAGCCGATGTTTAGAAATGGGTAGATAAAGTAGTACCAGTAAACAGGGTGTGCTGGGGCTGCCATATTGAACAAGGACAGCAGGAGGCTTCAACAACAACAACAACAAAAAGGCCTGGTGGTGGTGGCACACGCCTTTAATCCCAGCACTTGGGAGGCAGAGGCAGGCAGATTTCTGAGTTCGAGGCCAGCCTGGTCTACAGAGTGAGTTCCAGGACAGCCAGGGCTACACAGAGAAACCTTGTCTCGAAAAAAAAAAAAAGACTCTAGAACAAAGACCTAAAAGCAGCTGTGATGACAATCTACCATCAGTCTTTTTCCATCTAGCTATAAGCTCCAAGAGGAAAGACTAACCCTGAGAGTCACTAACCCAGTCCAGGGGCTGGTAAATAGTGCCTGGAACTCCATTCCATAGACATCTGGGATTGTTGTTAAATATTTGAATGAATGATGGCATGGGCTGGTGGAGTGGTTCAGCAATAAAGGCGCATTCCAGAAGCCTGGTGACCTGAATTCAATCCCCAGGATGTGTGTGGTGGAAGAAGTGACACTGGTAAGCAATCCTCTGAACTCCACACTCTCACACACACAGTAAATAAAATACAATTAGGGGGCTGGAGAGATGGCTCAGCGGTTAAGAGCAGGGACTGCTCTTCCGAAGGTCCTGAGTTCAATTCCCAGCAACCACATGGTGGCTCACAACCATCTGTAATGAGATCTGATGCCCTCTTCTGGTGTGTCTGAAGAGAATGACTGTGTACTCACATACATTAAATAAATATATCTTTAAAAAAAATAAAAAAATAAAATACAATTAAAAGCTGAAGGCAAACCTTTGGTAGCCACTAGCATTCAGGTCCAGACTTCCTTGTAAGGAAGAACCCCACCCCCGCACTCTTGGGACAGCACCCAGCAGCCAGAAGGGAGGACAGGTGCTGGAGCCCAGGTCTTCGGGGTGCTAGCTGTCACCCATGTCACCATCCTTCAGGTACTGTGGCACTGGGATGGTACAAGGGAAGGTAGAACAGGCTGAGGTAATGAGTTCTGGCCCTAAAGGGAAGAAGTGTTCTGTGAGAATAGGGCAGAGGCTCTGGGTCCTTGTTGCCTCCCACAACCCCCAGTGTCACTCCGGGCTAGCTGTGGTTAGGAGCTGGGCTTACCAGGAATCACTTCTTCATGGCTGGGTTTTGTGAGGTTGTTTGGTGGGAGATGTCATTGGGTTTTAAACCTTGGGAGGACTGTTGAACCGACAGCAGCTGTATTCCCATATAAAAGGTAACAAGTTACCTATTTAGGGGTCATCACTGAGACTAAAGGAAGGAAGAACTTGGCGGAACCTCCATGGGCAGCTGAGGGCCAAGTTTAAAAACAGACAGACAAACCCCTCCTAGTCTTGATTGGAAGCTTTGTGCCTGCAAAGGCTGTACCTGCCTCAAGGGGGCGCTCGTTCCTAATTTTCGCAAAAAGTCTTGACCTGCCTGCCAGCTGACTGGACTCCCCGCTTGTCAGAAGAATGAAGATACTGGTACCCGGAAATCCTCCAGAATTCTCTGAAATCAGAGCACCTTTCAGACCTAGCCAGTTCTCAGTGGCAGGGAGAACAGGACATGCACACCCAAGGGGTCAGAAACCTGAGTCTATAGCTTCTTCATAGACCCATGGAGAGTATTTGAAGTTCTGAGCCAGGGGCCTGCCTGTCTGTCACCTGCAGGACTGTCTCCAACAAAGAGCACCTTCAGGATGCTTGATCTTGCCACCATCCTCTTGTCCCAGTTTCCGCCCACGGGACCCTCTCTGCTCGTTTCCCCTGCTTTTTTTTTTGCGTTTGGTGACACAGAAAATAAACTTCTTATTTCCGTCACATTGCTGCTGTTAGGAAACAGCAGTCCAAGTAAAGAGTTTCACAATAGTGATGAGCTAAAAGCTGCTGATTACTGAGGCTCAAATCAGGGACCAACGAAAAGAGCCAACATCAGAAATAATGTGGCCCAGCTTGTTTGGGGTACCTAACCCTATAATTAATCAGCATGGAAGAAGAGGAGGTTTGCCCAGCTCCTACCCTAGGAGGTAGGAGCCTGACAATTAAAGAGACAGACACTGTCCCCCACCAGGGGTTTGGTGGGTGGATCAGAAGATGGCAAATGAGAACAGGGCAGAGTCATCAGGAGATCAGTTTGGGTATTTTGGACTCAAACCCATATTTTTGGTCTGTGGCTGGAGTCTCTTCTCCCATCCCCCTCAAACCCCTCGGATTATCATTGAATCCAATTTAGTACCCTGCCCTCTGGGGGACTGCATGTCAGAACAGATGAAGGAAACTCCCACCAGGCTCACACACATGCTCAGAGGCATTTAATCAGTCTGGCAGGCGCGGCTGTTCATGGGCGTGATTCCACGTCTTCTATCCCCTGTCTGAGCAGGCTTGGGATGAACAAACCCTTCCCTCCCGTAGACTGGTAAACTTGTTTTCGAGCTAGGCTGTCCTAGGAACATGGAGAGCATAAAAGTCTGGGTGTAGCTTACACTTTACATTCATCGAGGTTAATGGTTGCACTAATAGTGTCCCCAAAAGTTGCAGTTCAGGGCTGGGGTGGGATCTGACACCCCTACATCAGCTTCTGTACTGGATATCCCCTTTGTTGCCTGACCTGGCTTCTGGGATCAAGGTGCTATCCATCACATGGAGTGCAGAGCTGGACCTCCTGGCCTGTGCATGACTTACTCCCTTCGACAGAGGTGTGCTCAGTGTGAAGGGTGTGGACATCTCAAGGAACGAGATCCTCTGACCCTTTAGTCGCCTGAGAATCAGGAAATCAAGCCACTAAAGGAACTCGATTGTTTTTATCTGATACTCAATGCAGTACTCCCTCCCCCACCAAGTCCCCTTTGTACATACACCCTAGGGACTTGAGAGCCCGAACAAGACTTATACTAACAGAGAGGTCAGAGGGGAAGGCCTGGTAATTAACCCAACATCCCAAGCAGGGAGTCAGGGGTCAGTGGGAGTCGGGGAGGTGTAGATCTCAGCCTTTGGCCTGAGGAGGTCTCCAGGGACACCCACAGGTGGAATTCCAGTCTCTGCCTAGCAGGCCATTCCCAGTCTCTGTGATTCCACTTTCTGCTACAGAGCCCAGGGCCTGTCTGGGGCTAGGCCTCTTGTAGGGGTGGGACCCTTGCCCCCCTTATCCGAAGCAGCAGCTGAGTCCCTCCCCCCACCCCCGCTGCCCCTCCCTCCTCCACTCTACTTTGGGAGGAGAATAACCTGTGATAATTTTTTTCTTCTTCTTTCTGGCAACTAATGGACTCCTTAAATAGCAAAAATTGCGGCCTGTAATTAAGATCTTGCTTTTTAAATGATTAATCATTGTAACCCCTTTGAGCAGCATCCTGCTTTCCACTCTTCCTACATTGAAATGCAGATCGCTGGCAAAGGAGGGAGGTGCTCCCAAGTCACTGAGGAGCAATTAAACCTTCCCAGCTGTCACTTGCGCCTCCTCTGCCTCCTCGGCCTGTCCAGACGCTGAGGAGAGAGCTCAGGGCCCCTGCTCCCCGGCGGCGGCGCCAGACTCGCCAGCGGCCTGGCTGGGGGCACCGGGACAGTCTGCCTCCCCGCCTGACCCCTGCCCTTGCGTGGCAGCCCGGGTCTGGCTCCTGGGAACGGCTAGGAAAGCGGGCGACCTGCGGAAGCCATACTGAGGCACAGAGGAGGAGCCTCATTTCCGCAAGGGGAAGATTGGGAGCACAGATTCACACGGTTGGTGGGTGGTCAGAGCAGGGCCTTAAACAAGCTCTAGTGGATTCAAAACTCAGGCTCATTTTACTGTTCATGTCAGCAGCAGGTCAAGGGCACACCTCTCGGGAATGTGAGCGAGAAAACCTATGCAGTTCCTTACCTGCTTACAAAGGCTATCTGGACTGAGCTCTTCGGGCCAACCTTGCAAACACGGACCATCATGAGTTAGCCAAGCCTTCTTCCTTTGACAGGCACATGAGCTCACGACCTGATTTGGGGCTGGCAGGTGGGCAAGGCTAGAAGAGAACTAGGGAACCCCTGAGTCTACATCCTGCAATTACTTCACAGGATCTGTGGATAAACTAGGTGGGATCACACACGGCCTTGTCGGTACGGCCTTGTCAGGACTAACTGCGGCACCAAGCGACTACTAGCAGAATCTCTAGGGTCAGTGGGGTGAGCAGCCTGGGACCTGTCAACACAAAAACAATTCTTGCTTCAAAGAGAACAAAAGAGTTTATTCAGGAGCAGATACGAATGACCATGATTGGGGACCATGGCTGTATGCAGGTCGTTCTAGATAACGTGTGTTCCATTGTAGATGGGGTGGCATGAATTTTTATAGTCACGGAGTAAAGGGGTGTTATAAAGCAATGTGCTTACTGGCATCAGCTGAGCAAGGGAACTCTGTGTGCAGAGTCCAGTGCATCCCCCACCCTTTTAGACAGAAGCCTGTTAGCCCATGCTGGTCTTCAATTCAATATGTAGCTGAGGAGGATATTGAACATTTAATCCCCCTGCCTCTGTCTCTGCAGAGCTGGGACTCCAGGTGTGCACCACTGTGCCCAGTTTCTGCAGTTGTCAGCAGAAAACAAGCAAAACCACACATTTCTCAGCACAAAAGGAGCAATAGTGCATTTTAGATGCACAGATGCGAATGAGTACTGCCCAGGAAAGCAGGTTTGAGCTCCCTGAAATCCATGTTCCAATGTGGTAACAGTTTCATGAAGTTTTAATAGAAACAGAACCAAGAAAATCATAAACCAAGACACTTTAAAATTATATTGGAGGAAAGGCTGGAGAGATGGCTCAGTGGTCAAGAGCACTTGCTGCTCTTGCAGAGAGGACCTAGGGTCAGCTCCCAGCATCCACATGGTGGCTCACAACCATCTGTGACTCCAATTCCAGGGATCTGACAACTTCTTTTGCTGTCCATGGGAACCGGGCATGCCTATAGTACATATACATATACATATACATATACATATACATATACATATACATATACATATACATGGGGCCAATCATTTACACACATAAAAAATAGAAAAATATATTATTGGAAACATTCGGCAGTTTAAAAAAAAAAAGCAAGAAGTCTCTACTATAAGCCTGGAAGCTTTGGGTCTCATTGCACATCCCTAAAGGATTTACCTAGTGTTACAGGCATTATGTCAAATACAGGGGTAGGCAGCTCTTGACTATTTGAGACTAAGAGAGCCCAGGATAATTTGGCTCTGAACCAGCAATTTTCCAACTCTTCATAAACATTGACGTTCTACTCAGTCTTTTTTTTTTTTTTTCCCCGAGACAGGGTTTCTCTGTGTAGCCCTGGCTGTCCTGGAACTCACTCTGTAGACCAGGCTGGCCTCGAACTCTCGAACTTAGAGATCCGCCTGTCTCTGCCTCTCAAGTACTGGGATTAAAGGCGTGCGCCACCACCGCCCGGCTTCTACTCAGTCTTGTAGAATGTTTGAAATAAAGTTTGAGAAAGTTTGAGACCTCTCCCAAGCCCAGGAACTTCAGTTTGTACAGTGTTGGAAATCAAACCCAGGACTCGTTAATGGCAGCCAAGCTCTCTATAACCGAGCTGTAGAACTGGGTTATCATGATGCCTGGTGTCACTTAGCTTCAGCAGAGGAAGGACATCTGTTTGGCTTAGCAGTACACACCAAAAGTCTTCCTTAACAGTCATAAGGCTTCGAGGTCAATGGGTGAGCTTTGCAGGGCATGTTTGTAAGTCTAATTCCCAAGAGGCAGGGATAGCAAAACTTCAAGGTCTGCCTGGCTTACATCACAAGTTTCAAGTCAGCCTGAGCTATATAAGTAAGATTCTCTCTCCAAAGTAAACAAACAAACAAATAAACAAACAAAGTTCCATCAGGTGTAGAGTTGGTAGCAAATGGCTACTAAAAAGGGCTAAAGAAGGCTCATGTTTGGCTTTCCTCTGAAGCATCCCAGTTGCCATAATCAGATGTCTATCAGTCATCAGTCTGCAGGACAGGCGTGGCTGCTTCAGAGAAGCTTACAGTAGACACAGTTCTTCCTTCCAAGTGGTTCTCAACCTTCCTAGTGCTGTGCCCCTTTAATACAGTTCCTCATGTTGTGGTGATCCCCAACCATAAAATTATTTTCATTGCTACTTCATGACTGTAACTTTGCTACAGTTATGAATCACAGTATAAATATTCAATATGCAAGGTATCTGATATGTGATTCACCAGGGGGTTGAGTTGAGAACTGGTGCTTAGACTCTGTTGGCACACTTTCCAGGAAAACATACACACACACACACACACACACACACACACACACACAGAGGGGGGTGGACAGAATGGACTTCACGAATGTTGGTTGTGCAGTTGTGAAGATCTTTGTTGGGATGCTCTTGGTCAGAGGCCTGCAAAGCCTGTGCCTTTAAAACTGGGCTTGGGCAAGGGAATAGGACTATTCAACACATGGCTAAGGGGAACCTTCTTTGAAGCAGCCAGCCTACTTCTGGGAATTTACCCTACACTGGGACTCAACTGAATCATGTGCAGAACTATTTGTTGTGACCTTTTTGTAAAAAGAAACACAAACGAGAGAAAGATCAGTGCCAGACCAGGAAGCTGAGAGGGGAGAACAGGCCCTCTGCTCTGTGGGCAGATGTCCCAAGGAGTCCCAGAACCCTTAGCCATGAAGAAAAAGAAGAAGAGGAGGAGGAGAAAAACGAGGAGGAGGAGAAACAGGAGGAGGGAGAGGAGGAGGAGGAGGAGCTGGTAGGAGGAGCACAAATAAAGAATACATAAGAATAACATTTGATTCGTCATGGTAGTAAATGCCTATATTCCCACCACTTGGGAGCTGGAGTCAGTTCCAAGATCTCCTATACGCTTAGAAGTTTCCATAAATATCCCCTCCCTTCAGATAATGGTCCTCATTCTCCCCGAATGTACACACCCACCTCCGTGGGTACAATTATAGAAAGTTATTTCTCCAGGTAGGACCAATGGTGATCTGTGGCCTGGCTGTGTGTGAGCTATCCTCATCTTCTGCAGAGATGTCCCAGATTCCTTGGTCTCTTACATAGTCTCAGAGGCTCACTCAAATCAGTGTCAGCTCACTGACCTTCCCCTGCACCTCCAGAATACCAGACAAGTGCAAGGCTTTCCCACCAGTCACACATGGTTGTGACATACATATACGTGTGTGTATACATATATGTATAGTTACAACATAGATGAACACATTTCTATGTATAAGTTGCACTTTCTATACATAGTACCCCCTGTCTGTCTGTCTGTCTATCTATCTATCTATCTATCTATCTATCTATCTATCTATCTATCTCAGGCTTTGGCTGGGTCATTCCACCTATGGCAGACATCTCAGTCATGACAGATGCACACCCGGGGTGGGGGAACTTGGTGGAAAGATTTGGGGGGTGGCACTGGAACAGGCCATGACATTTCACTGTACTGGTTTCAAGTAGGCAATGTGGCTCCACATTCCTGGGGACTTGGTAAACTCAGAGAGCAGGCCGTCTGCGTCAGACCCCAGCCCTGCCTAGTTTCCAGTGAGCCAGATGTATTCCAGAATATGTCCTTTACTTTGCTGGCAAGTCTGAGGCACAGAGAAATTGGTTGGCTGGCTATAATGCCTCACATCTGGTAAGTGGCAGAGTTAGAGTCCTATCAGGCAGGCTGGCCCAGGGTTGTGCTCTGCCTCCTCCGACCAGCTGATACTATGTCTTGTGCATGCCCTGTACCCCCCTGTGCTCTCTCATTGAATCATTGTGTGCCTCTTTACTTGCTTCTGTCCCACAATGCCCCACCTAGCCCTTGGTAAGAGGTGCTATGGGATCATGTCAAGGCCAGAGGAGAGGTCAAAGTACCGTGTGGGCACCAGCTCACAGACTACCATTAGCCTGTCACTGCTGCCTCCAGCTGGGAGAAGAGAGGGTCAGGGACATGTGACGGCAGAAGCTGTGCAGGCAGAACTGCATGAGGGAACCAAGGAACGGGATCTGGGTAACCTGCTCTCTTTTCATCTCTGGACAAGGAGGTGAGGAGATAAGGAAGGCTGAGGTCATAGGCAAGCTTCCTTTGCCTGTGAGACAGGGATGAGGACCTCAGTCAACACATAGCATAAGTCTGAACTTAGCAGTACCTAGTCAAGTGTGCTCCCGATCCCAGCTCTTCAAACAAACAAACGAACAAACAAACAAAACCATCTCAAATCAAGTGAATTTCACATTTTAAAACTGACTTGTTTTAAGCTGGGCACTGGTCTCACGCACCTTTAATACCAGCACTTGGGAGGCAGAGGCAGGTGGTTTTCTGTGAGTTTGAGGCTATCTTGGTTTACACAGTGAGTTCTAGGACAACCAGGATGGTGGAGTGCTCTGTTAGCATGCATGAATTCCTGGTTCGATCCCCAGCATGACATAAACTAACCAGGCATGATGGTGCATGTCTGTAATCCCAACACTTGGGGGAGGGAGGCAAAGAGCCAGAAATTCAAGGACACCTTCAACTACATTTCAATTTGAGGCCAGCCTGGGCTACATAAAAGGCTGATGAGAGCTGGAGAGATGGCTCAGAGGTTAAGAGCATGTTCTATTCTTCCACAGGAGCAGAGTTCAGTTCCCATTACCCTCTGGCCTCAGAGACACTAGCACTCACATGCACAAATCCACATGCAGACACATACACCAACACGTAGGTTAAAAATAATAATAAACCGGGCGGTGGTGGCGCACGCCTTTAATCCCAGCACTTTGGAGGCAGAGGCAGGCGGATTTCTGAGTTCAAGAGTTCGAGGCTAGCCTGGTCTACAGAGTGAGTTCCAGGACAGCCAGGACTACACAGAGAAACCCTGTCTCGAAAAAACAAAAACAACAAAATAATAATAATAATAATAATAATAATAACATTTAAAGGGTGGGGGCTGATAAGAGGGCTCAGTGGGTAAAAGGGCTTGATGTGCAAGACTGAGGATCGCAGTTCAATTCCTGAAACACAGAGTGGAGGGACGGAACTAACACCATCTTTTCTCTACATGGCCCTGGCTATCCTGGAACACACAATGTAGACCAGGCTGGGCTTGAATTCACAGAGAGCTGTCTGCCTCTGCCTCCCTAGTGCCATGATTAAAGGTTTGTACCACCATGGCCAGTCCGAGAAGCAACTCCTGAAAGTTGTCCTCTGACCTCCACATACTCACTGTGGCACACATGTGCCCCCCCCCCCCAACAAAAACGACTGTACAAGTATATACTAAAACATTCTTTCGTGTATGTTGCATGAATCTACCATACATTACTACCGAGTCTTGTATCTATGATTCATGGATCCTAGCTTGGTGGACAATTTAAAAGCTCACTAAAAGTAATTCTGACCAAATAGTTTTCCCTTGGAATCCTGGAAGGATTGACTCAGGAGCCCTTCATAGATATCCACATCTGTGGAAGACCTGACTCCTTCTGTAAACTAGTGTCATATTTGTATAGAACCCTCTCACACTCTCCTGTATATTTTAAATGGTCTCTAGATGACATGTAACACAAGGTACATGTTCATGGAACAAATTGTTCTATTGCTTAGGGAATACTGACCAGGAAGAAAAAAACCCCACTCTCTATTCAGTACAATTTCTTACCTACAGGAACTGACTGGATCTTCCTGTGGAACTTGTGGATTCAGACAGCCAACTACTCTGAAAGTTTGCTTGCCTACTGACTCTAATCCTCACACAAGGTAAGACTCCAAAGCACCTAAAGCCAACTCTGTGCCAGGCACGTCACTGAGCCCTGGGGGGACGGACTTGACTAGTGGAGATGTTATCTACTGGGGAGACACACAGGCTCCTGTGGATGCTCCATGGTAACACACACTAAGTATCCAACAGCTTCTGGGAAGGCTTTGGAGAGGGAGACCCTGGAGCAGGCTCTCTGCGTAGGAGGAACTGTGGGTACAGCTGGAAGCCAGTTCCTCATTGCTCTCGCAGACTTGGGGAAGCCTGGTACATTCTGAATAAGTGATCTTGGGCCTCTTGCCACTATCTGTGGACCTGACATCTTCTTCAGGTGCTGCTGAAGACCCACGGCAGCCATTTCTCTGTTGTCCTTAATGGCAGAGCCTGCTTTTATTCCTGTTCCAGGGAAGGAGAATCTTGCCGTAGGCCTATCCTAGCCCTGGGAAGAAGGTTCAAGGAGGTATAAATCATTGGAGTCTCAATTTCTGTGCCAGTGACTGACTTAGGCTGCAAAATGGCACTTTCCCTTAGCACTGTTTATGGTGGTCTCACCACCCCAAAACTGAAAAGATGGCTGCAAATCTGTTCAGTGGGACTTGACCAAAGGACCCATTACTCAGGACCTGCACTCAGGGCTACTCAGAGGCCTAGAAATGTGGCTCTGGGTCCTTGACTACTCTCCTAAAATAGCTGGAGTCCAAGAAAAAGGTAAAATCTCTCTCTCTCTCTCGCTCTCTCTCTCTGACTTATTTTATTTATGAGTCTACACTGTAGCTATCTTCATGCACACATGAAGATCCCATTACAGATGGTTGTGAGTCACCATGTGGTTGCTGGGAATTACACTCAGGACCTCTGGAAGAGCAGACAGTGCTCTTAACCACTGAGCCATCTCTCCAGTCCCTGGCAGTCTCTCAAGTCAGGAGCTTGCAAACCAATCCAGGGCCACTTTTCTCTTAACCTATGAGCCAAGCAGTCACCTCACTCCAATTCAATGGATGCCATCAAAGGGAAACAGAGCAGAGAATTTAGAGGCTATGGTTTAAATGTTTCATAGCCAATGGAGCAGAGAGAAGAGTGTGTGTGTGGAAGATCCCTGGGAAAGGTTTATTTGCTCTTAAAGGAAGCCATAAACATAACTGAGTCACAACCATGAGGCTAACATGAGAGACAAGCTAATCCCTCAAGGGCCATGTCTGACTCTTCATGAGAATGCTCTCACTTGCACAAAATTCACAGGGAAGAAGGAGTCACAACCTATCCCTTACAAGTGTCATATGCAGGAGGGTGGCAGACATGACCAGGTGACTTATAGTTAGTTATGTGACATACTTAACATTTCCAGAATTTCAGTATATGGGGGAAAACTCAATATTAAGATGTCAATCCTTCCCAAAGTAAGACACATTCAACACAGGGCTGCTGTGCTTGGAACTTAGAAGCAGATCTGGAGACAGGGCTCAGTGGGAGGGAGCTGGCCTCCCAACCACATGTGAATTCCACGTGCTGGGCACAAAAGAGGGAGGGAAGAAGGGAGAGGGAGAAGGAGAGCGAGAGGGAAGAGGAGGGAGAAATGGAGGGGGGAGGAAGAGACCATAAATTCAAAAATATCTTGTTAGAGAAATGTTCTCACAGGATGTAAAACCAGACAGAAAGGGTCATATTATAATAGAAGAAATTGGAGATAACTCGAATGCCTCTCAATGGGAAATAGTCTAAGTAAATTAGGGCAAAGTTCTTTAACCTGAAATGCTTCACGATCAGTGGCGATCTGATTAAGCCCAAATTGGCCAGCTCATTCTCAGAGTTTTGATTTTGTAGGTTGAGGAAGTGAAAGCCAACACGATGCTGTGAATGACCCACTGCTTTCCCGTGTGAGTTTGTCGCTCACGGTCACTGCTCAGCATCCAAGGAACAGACTGCTACCTTGAGGAAAAGTATAACTTCTCAGAGGGGTTTCACTTTTCATATGATCAGAAAGTAAAACCAAGCTACAAACCAAAAACTTTAAGACCATCTGTATAGACACATGTTTATTAAACACTTCATAGAATAGATTTTCTTTTAAGATTTATTTTATTTTTAACTGTGTGTACTTGTGTATGTGGGGGGGAGGGGTATGCACACAAGAGTACGGGTGCCTGCAGTGGTCAGAAGAGGGCACTGGATCCTATGGAGCTGGAGCTACGGGCAGCTGTGAGCTGCCTGACATGGTTTTGGGAGCTAAACTTCTATTCTCTGGAAAATCAGTAAGCCCTCTTAACCACTGAGCCATCCCCAGACGTAACCCTGATGCTGTGGTCAAATAGAAGTGGGTATTCACTGTGATGCTTATCAGTGCTGTTGACATGTGTCATCCAGTTAACATACACCAACTGTCCCTTAACACTGATGACTGAATCCGAGGTGGACTTCACTTTCCACATCTTGTGGATGAGCACATGGAAGCTCGAGGAAGTGAGGTAGCCTGCCCAAGATCAAAATAGCAAGTGTAGGGCAAGATGCATCTGAACTTAAATCTGCCTGACATATCTGCTCTTTTTCTAACACTGAGATGGGAATACACAAGACAAGAATCACCTCTTATGTGCAGCCTATTGAAACCAGTTGTCTCTGGGTTCTCTTTCAATGGTACCTTTGCATCTGTCACCCTGGGCTGTTCCTCATGACACTTGTGGTGACCAGCCCAAGTAAAGTTTCAATTCCCAACATTTTATTTGTCATTGTTCAACGGGTAGTCTGTTCTGCCCATGGCCATCCTGCTACAATGGGCTTCCTGCAAAGCAAATGCAACCTTCCCACCTTCCTGCCTCCTGCTCCCCAGACCCTAGATCTCCAGGAGAGTTCAGAAGATTGACTTGCCAAGGCATGGTGCCTTCAAATGCAGAGCAGGACAGAGGTATTCTCTTTTCCCAAGACCCATGAAATAGAAGTCTTTTGAGGGTGGAGAAAAGAGAGGATGACAAAATCGTTGTGTGTTTCTTAGACACTTGAATCTGGGAACTAGGATCCATAAATGCTCACAACTCTGAGTGGTCTTTACAACCCACAATCCCCTTTTCTAGGATCTTCCTGTTACTCCCCACCAGAAGTTGGTATATTTATCAGAATAACAGCTGGGTAGCTGGAGGGGTGGGGTGACAAAAAGAATTGGGTCATAAATAATTAAAAGCATATTCCTCTTATGTAAAAATCTGGGTATTTTTACATAATAGTATTGAAATGGTAGCCCAAAGACTCAAAACCCAGACTCTCCATCTTTGAAATAAAACAAAACAACTTATTTATGCATCTGTGTATGGGTGGGGACATGTAGAAGTCAGAGGACAGCTCACAGCAGATGTGTTCTCCTTCTACAATGTGGGTCTTGGAGATCAAACTCAGGTCATCAGGTTTAGTGGCAAGTGCCTTTACCAACAGAGCCATCTCACTGACCCTAACTCTTTCCATCTTGTTGCTCTGCCTATGGAAGAGGAAAGGAAGTTCCTTCCTGAAGCCAGACATGTGCTTACCTCTCATTGTTTAGAATCTGGTCACATGATTACAAGAGAGCTATGGAGGAGGCTGGGAAATGTAGTTTTATAATGAGAGACAATATACCCATAAGGCAGGACAAGTATTCTATTAGTTAGCCAGGAAAATAGTGAGCCTAGGACTGAATAGAGCTGAGACTGTCATACTTCATGACATGGAGAGTGCTGTTCTTAATCACGTCACTATGTGGCTTTCAAGGACGCCAGATGTGGGGCTGGATATTCTTCTGTTTGCATGTTCAGTTCCATGGGTTTCTGGTTGCTTTGTCAGGAGGAATGGGTTGGAGGGAGGTCAGAGGTGTGCTACTCAGCAGTTTTAGAGTCTTGGGGTACTCATTCAAACTCGCCTCAGTTTCTCTATGAGGGGAAAAGGGTATATAATTACTGCCCCTACCTCATAGGTTGTGGAGATCTGTCAAATTAATGTACAGCACATGCTTAGCACAGCTTGGCACAAAGTCATGCCCCCATGTTGGCTGTCGGGAGTATTTCCTGTTGGGAGTAAATCCAGTTATGTTCTGGATTTCAGTTCCCCTGAGCAGGGCTGGGAAGGCTGGTGGTCAGAGCATCTGAACCTCACAGCACCTGGCTCAGCTGAGACGCTGAGGTAATCTCATCACCAGTCAGATCTGCTCTAAGAAGACAAGACTTCTGGACAGCACGCAGTAAGAAACAAACTGTGTCCCTTTCCCTAGGCATAAGAAATGCTTTGCTGTGAGAGTTCTTTCCCACCTAAACTCCTCCCTGTACCCAACCTCCTGAAGGGAGGCTCTTGCAGGACAGACCCTATCAGCCCCAGAACGAAAGCTAGGGGCCACTGAAGTGGGGGCCAAGCAATGATGCTGTAATGAGGTAGATGAGAAAGGTCCTTATGTACTAAAGGGGATTGTGGGATTCCATAAGGCAGGAGAAAGCGGGTGGTGCCTGCTCTGTGTCTGGGCTAATGGCACTACTGTTCATGACGAGCACTGCCCCTAAATGCCATGTCTAATGCTTGCCCCGTGCTGAGTGACATACCAGTAGCAAGGGATGATGTGCTAAGTGTTCGGGGTCCTTGTGACCATTTCTTACCTGAATCAACTTAGTCCTCAATGGTCTCATATAGTAAGGGACAGGGATGCAGTTCCTGACCGCTGGTTGAGGGGAAGAACGAATCCATGTAGTAGGATGGGGCACAGTGACAGAGACGGAGGACTCAAATCTCTGCTGCTCCCCTAGAAGCTGTATGGCTTTGAAGGAATCGCTTAGCTTCTCTGAACCTCTCTATTCTTGACTAGGAATTGGGATCTCCTGCAAGCATAAAGGCTCAGTACACCAGCAAGAACTTCTCTCCAAGAGTCCATCCATCTCTGACTCAGCCTGACCCCAACAATGACGTCAAGGGGGACTCATCCTTTAAGAATTCCATCTTCTGCCGGGCAGTGGTGGCACACGCCTTTAATCCCAGCACTTGGGAGGCAGAGGCAGGCGGATCTCTGAGTTCGAGGCCAGCCTGGTCTACAGAGTGAGTTCCAGGACAGCCAGGGCTACACAGAGAAACCCTGTCTCGAAAAACCAAAAAAAAAAAAAAAAAAAAAATTCCAGAATTCCATCTCCCAGGTCCCTCGTCACTCACAGATTGCTCAAGCCTGAACTTGCCCTACTAGTCAGCCAGCCAGCTAGCTCCCCAGTTTTATGGAGATCTCCTAAGGATAGATACCTCTCCTGTCTGGTCCTCTCTCTGGTCTCTCTGCATGTCAGTCACCCTTTAGATCAGTTCTCCCCAGAGGACAAGCTAGGCTCGAAGTTTCTGGAATGTGTTCAGTAAAGACTCCTGTACTAAAGGCTGGTGGTATAGCTCAGTGGATTCTTTAACGTGGGACCTGGGTTCCATAGTCAGCTGTCTGACTGAGGGGGATGCCCCATGTCAGAGAGGGGGGCTCCAGAAGCCTTGGCTCCCCAGACCCCTGCCCTGCCTGCTCCCTGGAGAAAGGTCCCAGTCCCTCCTATTTTCCCAGCCAGGAGCCCTGCTGGTTCCCACATTACCACATGAATGGGGCACATGCCCCCCTGTCCACTTGAACAAACAATTTGGCTAGCAAATTGACATAATTACTAAAGACTGGGAAGAAAGAAGCCCCCACCTCTTGGCCCCCCAGAGGGTGGCTCCTGCGGAGTTCCTCCGGGGCTTTGTAGGCTCGGGCGCTTGGGGCTGATTAGGGACCTTGTGGCCTTTTCAAGAGCCCTAAGTGATTGGTCCCCTTAATCTGATTACAATTTGCAGAGCCCCTCCAGCCGCCTCTGAAGGGCTGCTCTTGAGCACCCTGCTCGATCAGCCCTCAAGTACACACACACACACACACACACACACTGATATATTAGGCTGCCTATTTTTAAAGCGTCCTACATACATACTACACCCAGGAGCAGCTGTGCATACTCCTTCAGGGATAACTGGCTACTTACTAACTACTCATCACCCACCCAGCCCTCCTCCAGGTGGCCTCTTTAGCACCCAGGACCAGGCTGCAGGACCCCATCAAGGGCAGTCTGTCTCCCAGCAGCTTTGTCTGGGCTCCAGGGCCTGGCTCCCAGGGGATTAGGCTCAGCAGGCAATCTGGACACAGAGCAGGCTGCTCCAGCCCCTGGCCTGGGAACTCAGCAGTGAATGGTCCCGGCACTCCATATCCAAGTGGGAACTCTTAATTCCCTTGGCCCAGTGACAATGGTGCCTTTTCCCTTCCCTGCTGCTGCCTGTCACCAGCCTCAGCCTGGCTCCTACCCAAGTGTTTCCCTACCACAGCTAAGTACCCCTTCTCCAGGACATAGGGCTTGTATGTGTGTGAGATTGTCCAGGGTGACCTCCAGCTTGGTGTAAACCATCCTTGGGGAACCCCAGCCCAGAAGCTCAAGAAGAACAGCAGCTGCACATAGGAACTCAACACAGCTCAGACCATCCTGAAAAAGGTATGGACTGAAGGCTGGGTCAAGAGTCAGAGAGCCGAACACAAGTGGCCAGGGGCAGGCACCAGAATCAGAGACCCATGTCTCACCCTAGGCTGCCTTTAAGAACGTTCATTCTTAGGAGCCGGAGGCAAGCTGGATATGGAATTCCAGGCTAATCTGAGTTATGTAGTGAGACTCTCCCTACTCTATCACAGTGATCTTGAGTAGGGTGTTATGGTCTCTGGGACTCAGTCTCCCCACCAGCAAGCCTGGAAGACTACAGCCCCCCGCCCTCAGGGTTGCTGGAAAGTTAAGTGACTAGATGGGTGAGGGAGGTCTTTAGCAAGGTGCCCAGCTTAGCACACAGAGGAAGGAACTTGAAGCACATCCATAGGATGGACATTGTCAGGGCAATGAGATCTCCACCCTGGTGGATCTGAAAGCTCCCAGGGAACATTCACAGTCCAGTTTTCTAGTACAATGCCCTAGCCCCCAGCGCTGTGATACTTCACTCCTGTTCACAGGCGACCTCTGCCCAGCTCTCTGCCCAGCTCGCTCCCAGAAAGGGGCTGGGCACGGCTTCCAAGGCAGCCTCCATGTTGCCCAAGGGCAGAAGGCTGTCCCTCGCTGTCCCAGGTGCCCAAGTCCTGTGATCAGGGGATCATGGGGAGGGTGTCACACTACAGCTCCCTCAAAGCCTGGCCCACCAGGTTTATCAGTTTGAGAGTCGGCTTACAGAGACCCGAGGTGTGGCCCTCTGGAGGATCCTGCCCCTGTATCCTTCGCAGATACTCTTCCCCGCTCCCTGCACCCCTCCATCTGCACCGCCCCTCCCAGACCCCCAAATTCGTCCCTTGAGCCCATCTCACACCTCATCCCTACACCCCACCACCTGCACCCTATTTTTGTCCCCTGTCAGACTCCGCCTCTGTACCTCACCACCTGCGCCCCACCCACACCCCGCCCCTGCACCCCGCCCTGGCCCTGCAGGGACCCGCTGGGCGGAACCGCGCGGCCGTGGGGGAGGGGCCGGGCTGATCAGCTGGAATCAAAGCCACCGCCCCCTCCCCCCGCCACCCTGTCCCCCTGCCGAGCCGCCGCGCACCTCCTCCTTTGTCACAATGTTTTTCAATCCGGTGAAGCAAACTGTCCAATTAGAGCCGGAGCCTCCGGCTTCCATCTTTGCCGACGTTTAATTAACATGCTCCTCTTGGCAGCTGCTGACAAGTTCCAGAAACAGGTTGTAAAGGGTTTTTGTCTTTACCCAGCATGGAAAATAAGGGGTGTTACATCGCGGAACATGAATAGGTGGCACTTCAGCTTCCTCCTTCTCTCCTCCCCCTCCCCCTGCTCTGCAGAGGGGAACCAAGCCCTGAGTGTGCGTGCATGCGCGTATATGTGTGTGAGTGTGTGTGTTGCCAGGGAGGCGGGGAAAGCGGAGCCGGGAGGCAGGAGAGATCATCCCCTTCCTCTCTTTATCCCTTCCTTCCCACGAACCTTGGCTCCACAAAAGCTCTTGGTTTCCTAGCTCTCTAGCCGGAACACTTCCCTCCCTTCCGCTAGCTAAAGGCAAACTCCTTATCCCGATTCCTGTCCACGAGTTTACCTGTGCTATCCCCTTGTTCTGCTTCTAGTTCTCCTCCAGAACCCCACCAGGTCACTACCTAGTCACAGACTGTCTCCACCAACAGCACTGTCACAGTTTACCTGGCCATTCCACACCTGAAAATTTAAGGACCCGAAACTTTCCCCATTGTACAGCAGGAGTGGGGCGGGACTGGCAGAGGAAGGGGAGGGGTGATGAAAGCCAACTTGGAGGGGGACCCTCCCTCCTCACTCCCAGCCTGCTGGAATGCACTCAGAGCAAGCTAGTACCTGGGTGGCTGTCTCACCAGTGTGGACCCTACAGGAAGAGGGGTGCTTGGGGGGAAAGAATGCAGTCTAGGGCTGAGCTCCTGGACTTCCCAGGCTGCGTGGACTTTCTTGTAGAGATAGAGTGGCCCTTTGGACAAGGGTCAGGCCAGGCAGGAGGCCAGGTCCTCTGGGTCTGTATATACCTCACAGGGGTCATGCCAGAGCATCCACCCCAGGTCTACAAAGAGCATCAACATCATTTATTTACTACACAAAATAGAGTGATCTCGGGCCCCTGGGAACATGGGAAGTATATTGTTGGGGAACAGGCAGAGGCTGGAAGAGCCTAAGAAGGGGTACCCCAGGGCGGCCAAGTCCACCCTCCCACCCCCAACCTCAGCCTCTCTTCACGCTGCTTTTCACAGGATGCGAGCATCATGACCCCAGGCAGGGGCAGACCTTCTGCAGCTGACCCTGGCTTGGAGCTCACTTTGTCAGTCTTCTCCATTCTCAGGCAAGCCCCCTGGGATGAAGGGGGTGTGGGAGGTGCTGGAGTCAGGCCAGTGGGCCTTTCCGCTGCCCTGTGCCTGAGCTCCCAGCTATGTCAGCCCCAGCTCTTTCCAGAGCTTGGGGACAATCTGTGAAGCCTGCAGGGAGAGAGGGAGAGCAGCCAGTGTGTCCCTACCAAGGCTGTGCAGCCTCCTGGCACCTTTTCTGGATGAGGTGAACACTGGCATCAATGGCCACAGTCTGGCTTTGGTCCTCCCTAAAACCTTCTCTCCTGTTTTCTACCCTAGACCCAGCTGCTTTCAAGCTCTGGTCTCTAAGGGCGTTAAATGCTTATACTATCAATGGCAGTGACCTTGAGGCCCCCTTCCCCTCGCTTGTTAGCCATGCGGCTTGAAGAGCCTGTCCCTTAATTTCTTCATCTTTTAAAAAGAAAGAAAGGGGCTGGGCTCAGATGCTTGCCTAAACATGCACAAAGGCATGTAATTCCAGCACTTGGGAGGTGAGACAGGATGATCAGTAGTTCAAGGGCATCCTCTGCTACTTAGTGAATTCAAACCCAGCCTGGGATATCTCAGGTCCTGTCTTTAAAAGGGGATGGGGATAGTTGGGGATACTTGGTGGCACCCATCTGTAATCCCAGCATTTGGATGAGGCAGGGGGATACTTAGTTTCAGGCTAGGCTGGGATATGAACAAGAGGTTAAACAACTACCTTGCTTCCTGGAAGTTTCTCAAGGTTTGGATAGATATTACAGCACCCCATCAATATTTTGTGCATTACAGAGGGGAAGGAGGAGGGAAGGTCTAGTCTGATCTAACCAAGTAAAGCCAGATCATAGAAGAGGAGACTGAAGCTTGATCTCTAGGCCAAAGAGACTCTCCAGGTCAAGCAGCAGCAGTCACAAAGCCAAGTGTGTCGCTGGGTCTCTTTCTATATGTTCCTCCAGTTTAGCCTGCCTCCTCCACCTCCGCTCACGCCTCCATTTCTTCATGCTTGCTGTTTGTTTCTTTCCTATGGCATCTGGCTTTGAGACCTGGGCCTCTGTTGAGAAAAGCAGATCACCATCCCCCACAGATAAGGCTTACCTGCTTCTCACCTGCCCCAGGAGTTTAGTGTGCCAAGGATGCTGAAGTTACTGGAGTTACTAAGGATACTGGAGGTGTCGGGGGGACTGGAGGAACCATGGATGCCGAAGCTGTTGAAAGGACCAAAGGCATTGCAGGTACCAGAGAAGTAGAATGTTTGTGAGCAAGGTCCTCAGGAATGTAGACAGTGTTCACCTCTTCATGAACCTGTGGAGAGAGAAAGCTACTTTCAGGGTCCAGGATGCCTAGTGGAATACTGGACTAGTGTTGGGGCGAGAAAAAGGCTGCAAATGCTGTGTGTCGAGCGCCACCTTGTGGGCATGTTGAAGACCGCATGGTATGAATTTCCCTTATAGTTTGCCCTTCCTTCACCGTTGGCGCTGTCATGCTTGGCACTGCCCGGGATGCTGGGGCACAGCAAGAACCAAGCAGGTCCTTGCCCTAAGAACAGCAGCTGGGTAAGCATGGGCTGACACAAGAGTTCAGACTGCATTCTGGACTCAGATAAGCAGCTTGAAGGTTCGGGGAGGTGGCGCCCGTTTTTGAAAGGTGAGCAGTATGGTGTGTCAGAACCTTAGCCACATCCGAAAGTAGAACAAGGGAGTGCAAAGACTGGAAATGGATCTGGGAGGTGAGCATGGTGAGGCAGCTCAGCCCACCTTCTAACAGCTGTTGAGCCCCCCTTCCTCTGGGAAGCCCTCTTGCTGCCCAGGTAGACAACCCAGGGGTGTGGGGACAGCTTTCACATCCAGCAATTTAGATATTTCCCATAATATAGTACTGCTGAAGTGTGAATCTGGGAGGAGGTATGAGCTCGGCATTAGTTACAAAGGTCAGAACAAATCAGGATGAGCTGGAACAAATCAGGATGTCTCAGTAGTTATGATCGCTTGCTGAACAATCGTGAGGAACTGGAGTTCAGTCCCAGCACCATGTAACAAGCCAGGTATCTTCCACGGGCGAGTGACCCCAGTTCCAAGAGGAGTGGAGACAGGAGGACCACTAGGGTTTGCTGACTTCCAGCCTAGCTGTGAAAATGTGAGCTCCAGGTTCAGGGAGAGATCCTGCTTCAAAGGACTAGGCAGAGAAACAGAGGATAGACAGATGAACACGGGTACATACATAGCTGTGTGAGCATGCGTGGATACACACTCAGACACATGAAAAGATAGATGATTCTAGACAGGCGATAATGATGGTACATGATTGATAGATAGACAGACAGACAGACAGACAGGAATAGTAGATAAGTTGGTAAATCAAGGCAACTCTTATGCTTGGAGATGTTTGGGTCCATTTTATTAGTATTATTGTCCAAGTGTTTCTAATTGTGGTGTCTCAGATTATGTTTCTGCGGACTTTAAAGATAGGATGAAAACAGTCATGCTCAAAAAAGGAAATTCTATTTGACATGTGATAGTACAGGGCAATCAGTATGCCAGATAGGAAGAGAGAAAGAGCAGGATAAACAAGCAAATCTCATCTGTGTATGAAAAACCTACAGAGAAAAAAGAACGAGAGGAAACATACTAAAAGTAGTAGTGATGCTTCAAGGAGGGTGTGTGTGCGTATGTGTGTGTATGTGTGAGTGTACATGTGTGTGAATGTGAGTGTGTGAGAGAGTATGTGTGTGAGTGTGTGTGACAGTGTGTGTGAGAGTGTGTCTGTGTGTGAGTGTGTGTAACTGTGTATGTGAGTATTGTGTGACAGTGTGTGCAAGTCAGTGTGTGTGACTATATGTGTCTGTGTGTGAGTGTGCATGAGTGTGTGTGAGTGTGTGTGCATCTGTGTGTGACTGTGTAGGTCTGTGTGTGTGTGTGTGTCTGTGAATGTGTCTGTGTGTGAATGTGTGAGTGTGTGTGAGTGTGTGTGTTTGTGTGTGAGAGTGTGTGTGACTGTGAGTGTACATGTGTGTGTAAGAGTATGACTGTGTGTGAGTGTATGTGTCTATGGTATGTGTGTGACTGTGTGTGTGACTGTGTGTGAGTGAGTGCGTGTGACTGTGTGTGTGAGTATATGTCTGTGTGTCTGTGAGTGTGTATGAGTGTGTGAGTGTGTGAGTGCAAGTGTGTGGGTATGTGAGTGTGTGTGACTGTGTGACTGCATGAGTGTGTGTGTGACTGTGTGGGTGTGTATGTGACTTGTGTGAGTGTGACTGTGTGAGTGTGTATGCGAGTGTGTGTGACTGTGCCAGTGTGTATGTGATTGGTGTAAGTGTATGTGTGTTGTGAGACTGAACCCTATGCTTTGTGACTTGTGTTCTATCACTAAGCTACATGCATTCTAGACACGTTTATCTAATCCCAGAGTTTCTGTAATGAGCTTTTAGCAATTTTATAATTTAAAATAAGCAAATTAGGGCCAGTGAGATGGCTCAGTGGGTAGACTCTTGCCACCAGGCTGGTGACCGGAGCTCCATCCCTAGAACCCATATGATGGAAGGAGAGAGCTGACTGCCACACATCATCCTTAGATTTTCTCTGACTCTGTCTCTGTCTCTCTGTCTCTCTGTCTCTCTCTCTCTCTCTCTCTCTCTCTCTTTCTCTCTGTTTCTTTCTCTCTTTCTCATAATGAAAGGAGCAGGTAAACATCTACAATAGTGGATTGGAGAGAGAGATCCTGATGCCACAAGAGGCCCAAATCAGGGCATTTGTTTGTTTGTTTGCTTGAAATAAATTCTGGGCCGACAGAAGGATTGCCCAGTGGGTAATTTGCTGTCAAGCTTGATGATCTGAGTTCAATTCCTGGCACCTCCATGGTGGAAAAGAACTGACTCCTACAGATGTCTTCTGACTTCCACATAAGTGCTGTGGCACGTGTTTGCCCACATACACTTGTGTGTACACATGAGACAGAGAGAGAGAGAGAGAGAGAGAGAGAGAGAGAGAGAGAGAGAGAGAAACATGAATGAGACACAGAGAGAGAGAGAGAGAGACAGACAGACAGACAGACAGACAGAGATATAGAGAAACAATGAGAGAGAGTTCTGCTGTATTCTGGTATTTTATTTCTTGGAACACCTCTCAGGTTGGGTTTTGTACTGATGGGCTAAAGTGGTGGAATACGGTGGAATTTGGCTTCTGAGGCAGAATTCCCTGGGAGCTTGTCCACCTGTAGCTTGCCAGACCTTCTGAATGAAGCCCCATTGGCAGGTATCAAGAGCAATTTTTAAGGTAATCACTGTGGAGTCTGGGGTTGGACGCCACTCTGATTCTCTCACATAGATGGGACTCAGAGTCACCTGAGAAGCTTTACAAAATATTCTCACATCCAAGCCATGCACCACCAGACCAGCAGAACCCAAGCTGCTGAGTGGAAGCTCTGAGAAACTCCGGTACAGTGATTCTGAACCTTCCTAATGCTATGTGGTGACCCCCAACCATAAAATTATTTTTTTTTGTACTTTATAAATGTAACTTTGCTACTGTCATGAGCCATAATGTAAATATCTGATATATAGGATATCTGATATGCGACTCCTGTCAAGAGGTCATTCGACTCCCGAAGGAGTTGCAATCCACACCCACAGGTTGAGAACCACTGCTCTACAGGTTTCCCAGGTGACTCGCAGATACCAGGAAGGGTAAAGAGCCACCAGCCTAACAGAGAGGTTCTCAGATGGGGCTTCTATCAGAATCACTCAGAGATTGTTAGTACTTTTGGGTAAGACAATTTTTTTTTTTTTTTTCGGATAGGGTCACATATATCATACCAAACTCACTGTGTATCTAAGAAAGACTTTGAACTTCAGATCCCTTTGCCCCAGCCTTCTTCCTAGGCTAGGATTACAAAGTGACACTGATGCTGCCAGGGTTGGGGACAGACTGTGAAAGTTGACTAGAATACACTGACACTCCAGATTCAAGTCCCATGGCAGGCTGCTCCCGTGACTCCACTCCCAGAGTCGTGCAGACAGAAAAGTATACAAAGGCCAGCTGGGGTCCAGAGGGGAAAGGAAGGAGGGTAGGGAGAAGAGTCTTCAATTTATGAGTGATGCTGTGCCCTACATGGGTGTCATGGTTGGTGAAGGCAAGGTGAGAGGGTACAGCTACCCTTGTGCAGAGGTACAGGTCTCTAGAGCTTACCTCCCAGTAGATGGAGTCCTCAAAGCAGTTTTCATCGGCAGCTTGTCCCCAGAACGGCAATTTCAAAATGAATCCTAAAGAGATTGGAGAACACAGTGGTCAGAAAACACCCATAGCTTATCCCAACTTTCCCCTCAGCTGGACTCCCTCCTTCCCAGGCCCACCCTTAAGACATGCTCTTGGGTCCTCCCTGCTTAGTCTCCCACCAAGATCCCGCCTTTTCTGGTCTGGCCACTCTCACTCACCCACAATGATGCCGCCCACCAGGGCCATGGCCAAGCTCAGGAGGAGGCCAAATATCTGGGACTTGCCCTGCATTCTCTTGGTCCAGTCCGTCTTATAACCCCCGAAGCCAAAGGAATGGACTATCCTGGGGTACAGACAGGAAGCAAGTGAGGGCCCCATGGAGAGGCCATGATTACTGCAACCCAACAGATGTGCTCTTGAACTCCTAGACCTTCCTGACCAGACTGTTCTTTCCTTGCCTTCTTGTGGTGGGTCTGAGGGTGGGGAGAGAGGCCCGTGAATGGCCTAGAGTGGAAAACGAGAAGGAGGAAGATGCCTCTGGTCCCTGAGGAAGAAGGAATAGAGAAGGAAAGAAGGTAATCTATACTCACACCTCCTCCTCACTTACCCTGGCTCTCCGTACACATCAGAAGAGGAGTAGGCCGCTGTCACAGCGCCCACAATGCCACCTATGATGCCAGGGATGCCGTGCAGGTTGTGAATGCCACATGTGTCCTGGATGCGAAGGCGGGACTCCAGGAATGGCTAGGGGGAGGAGGGAGGATGGCACTGCTCAGGCTGTGGCTGAGGCAGGGGCATTGGGGGCCATCAAAAACACAGGGTTCCCTAAGACTCACCCCCTCCCTCTGTGTCTCCCTATTATCAGGAACATAACCCTCCCCCCAACACACACATACACACAGCATCCCCAGCCACAGCCCAAAGGTCCTCACCGATAGGTATGCAAATCCTAGGGTAGAGAAGATGCCACAGAAGAAACCCACGATGAGGGAGCCGTAAGGTGTGAGCATCATCTCCGCGGCTGTGCCCACACCCACCCCACCTGCAAGTGTGGCATTCTGGATGTGCACCTGGGCAGGGTAGGCAACGTGTGCAAACTCTCAGTTCCATTCGAAGAACACGGCCTGTGCTCACACACTGTGCAAAGTTGGAAGCTGGGAACAACTCAGATTCAGCAAGCCAGGAGCAGGCAGAGGGGGGTTAGCCTTGGTCCCAGCTTTGCAAGCGAGCCACCCACAACCTCCAGTAGGCCTGGATCCGTTCTGTGTCCATGAGTCAGTGTGCTGCTGGACATACCAATGGGCCCTAAAACCTATCTGCATGTTCCCTTTTTCTCCATGTCTACTTGGGGACCAACAGCATATCTGAGTGCACTGTATATCTACAGAAGGTATGTGTGGGCCACATGCATGCCCAAGCTGCTACCAATTTTCTTTGTCAGCTGTGGCAGGCGTTGTGCTGCTGGCTCCTCTAAGTGTGTGGGCTGGGGCAGCTTTATAAAGCCCAAGAAGGCCAGTGGTGTCAGGAGGATGAAGACCTGGCAGAGGGGACATCCCCCCAACCCCCGCCGCCCACCAGCAACTCCGTTAGGCAGGCCTGATGTGACACTCAGCTGGAACTGGCTAATAGCATTTCAGGCTGTGGGAAGAACAAGATAGCCGGCAGGGATAGCCCGCTCTGAGCATCCAGGTTTGGGTATGCCGATCTAGAAGCTGCCTGGCACAGTGAGGTGTGAGCAGGGCACGACAGTAGGAACTGTCCCTCCCCACAAAGGCCCCTGCTTACCATATCCAACTTGCCCGTCTTGTGTATGATACTGGACACTGTCACTGTGGTCAGCACACTAGCCGCCAAGGAGAGGTAGGTATTGAGGGCTGCTCGGTGTTGGGTGTCTCCATGGAAGGAGCTGGCTGAATTGAAGCTGGGCCAGTATACCCACAGAAAGAGGGTGCCTGCGTCAGAGAATATACACAGGCCAGGGGCCAGGAGAAGAGGTGTTAGGCCAGGCTCACACACCCCGAACAGAGGTACCGCCTTTCAGCTCCAGAGAACTCTACATGCTCCCACTTAGCTCCTGCTTGGCCTCCCTTAGCACTTCACAAAGCACCCTGTCTCCCTGACCACTAGGGCTGGTTACATGCTCCCTGCTCTCATAGCATCATGGGGGAGAGTCTCCCCCCCGCCCCGTAGACAGATAATCTGATGGCACTACCATCTCTCAGTCTACGGGGCGATGGAAGGAAGGGCTGGATCTGAACGACTTTTGTTCTCTGAAATGAAGGGACGGACATAAGGAGTTGGAATGCACACCTTGCCCCAGCACAGGGACCAAGTGGGCCAATTCATGGCTTCCATTCTGTCTGCCTTGGGGCAGTCTAGGGAACATATAGGATGTGTGTGGCCAACTGCTAACTCCACGAGGGAGAGCATCGGACACCTAGGACTTTAGAAGTATCAACAGGCTCCTTCACTCTCCCCTTCCTCCCCAAGAACTAGCAGTCACCCACTGATTCTGTGGAGCTCAGGGGTGATGGTGACAATCCTCACCCATCATGGCAGACCTTCACACGTTCATGGCTGTCCCCATCCATTTATAGGGGTCCCCACCCATCGTGGTGGTTCTAACTCATGATGGCCGTTCCTCTCTCACTCATGATGGCCATCTTTCAACTATTCATAGTTGCCCTTACTCATTCATAGCAGCTTCCCATCTACGGGTGACAGACCTCACCAATATGGCAGCCTTCGACGGTGGCCCTCACCAGCACGGACCATCCCACCCCTCATGGCTGCCCTCACCAACGTGGCAGCTGTTAGTTCTCACCAATCATGGAGAAGAGGTCCGAATGGTACACTGAACTCTGTCTCTTCTTGCTCTGCTCCAGGTTTTTTCGGTGTAGGATCCAGGTCACTGTGAGCCCAAAGTAGGCGCCAAATGTGTGGATGGTCATAGAGCCCCCTGCATCCTTTGCCTGGAGTGCAAGGGGCCTGTCAGGATCAGGCACCCTGTCTCCCTCATTCCTCATAACACTGCCCACCCCACACATGTGCACACACGCTTAGCTCTCTGATTCTTCAGAACAGACCTAGTTTCCTGACCTATCTCCCAGCCCACCCCACCCCACCCCACTCCACCTCTCTCTCTCTCTCTCTCTCTCTCTCTCTCTCTCTCTCTCTCTCTCT